>NC_137898.1:75688693-76227777 GCF_963455335.1 Martes martes | reverse complement strand
GGCTCGGATACAGACTCCCAGAATAAATTCCCTGGGGGTGGCAGCTAGAGCCTGAATTATTTAAATCCTTCACAGGTGAGTCCTTTAAACACCCCCTTGGTTGACAGTCACCAATTTAACACATGGAAAGGTATTATATTTTATGTAAGGGATAAATCCAATTGAAATTTTAGAAAGTTTGGAAAGTGGGAAGAGAGGAGAAATTACCTATGAAGAAGTATTTGGTGTGCTTTTCTTTCCTTGTTTATTTTTCCTTTGTATTAAGAAGGAGATGTGTGGGATAAAACAGGGGAGGGAAAACTTTTAAGGTATCCCTGAGTATGTGCTCATCTGAACTATCTCCTACCGATTTTGAAAGGAATGGAAAGCCATCTTGTTGACACATAAAGAAACCAGGGGGACGTGATGAGACACTAGGTAACAGGGGTTGTGGGTGATGGGTATCTGTGGGAGAGAAACAGACCCTAATCTAGGCCCTATTCTACCTACATAGTCAGTAAGAACTTTTGAATCAGGACCAAAGAGATAAAGCTACTTCCCTTCATAGATACGATCTTGCCTCAGTATCCACATTGCTTCTGGTATCTTCTCAAGGTCGAGTCACTGGAAAAAGTCCAGTTTATTTTGCTAATATCACTAGGTGATTTAAGCAGATACATCCATATGTCCTTTTGGGAAAAAAAAAAAAATTTCCCCCATGCTCTTTGACCCAAATTGCATAAAGTAATAAACAGAATAAGCTGACTTAAATTGATTATCCAAAAAGACACCTTCCCTTATGTATGGCTTATAAGACAGATTGATAAGCAGAACCAGATCCCAATCCACCCACTGCACATTCTGAGCAGCAGCCATAAAGGAAAATACCATTAAAGGGATCCTCCATCTCTAACAAAATACCTCCTACACTCCTACTGAAGTGTCTTCATGAATTACTGCCATTAAGAAAATAAAGTATAATCATTTTTTTCAACAAAGCTCAGCTGGTTTCCAGTGGTATAAATCCCATAGTGATGTACAATCTGTTTTTGAAATTATGCTTCTTAACGAACGGCAAATTCTTCCCAGAGATAACAAGCAACTGATAATCTAGTTTCAATTAGTTTAAGTAGGTAAGTTTGAAAACATAAACTTAAAGTCTACATACATTTTTGGAGTGTCTGGGTGGCTCAGTCGGTTGAGTATTTGACTCTTGATTTCAGCTCAGGTCATGATCTCAGGGTCATGAGATCAAGTCCCTCACAGGGCTCTACAATCAGCAGGGAATCTGCTTGAGGTTCTCTCTCTCCCTCTTCTACTTCCCCTCCCTCCCACTCTAAAATAAAATAGATAAATCTTTTTTTTTAAAAAGGGTCTATATACTTCAATGAAGTTCTTATTACTAAGATTCTTTTGCTTGTAGTTCAGTCAGAATTCTAAACAGATGCAGAAAATTTCCTCTAAACATACATAAAACAAGAGGCACAAATGCTGACTTATGTTTATCAATATGTATTTATCCATCCTAGAGTAACTGACCAATCCTTGTAAATGTTAATACTCATCTAAATAGTCTCAAGCTTTCCTTACTTCTTACTACTCAAATGCACTAAAATTTTTCATTGGTAAAAATGCAACCTGCTGAATTAAAATATTCTTATCTTGCTTAGGATGATATCCCAAAGTTTACAAAAATCATTGAAAATATTGACCACATATATATCATATCTTTTCACTGGCAAATGAAAAGTTTTAAATGAAAAGAAAGAAACATCATGGAATCAAAAGTTGGGTTTTTTTTTCCTTGAAGACACGTACATGGACAATCCATCAATAACCATAAAATTGCCCAAATTATTTTTCCTTCAGACATTCAAAAACCAGAGAGTTCTAAAAGGATAACTTACAGAAGTCAAGCAAAAAGTCCCATTCCAATCTTCTCTCAAGAGCCAATTAGTTGAAGGTCTTAGAAAGAGAACAATGTACCAATTCTCTGCCGCCACAAATTACGGAAGCCCTTACCTTTTAGTCAGAGTAAGTGACAGAAAACCGGCATAATAAACTCAGCAAGCATGCCCGCAATGCACATTTCTCAGTGGACTCCTTCTGTAGCCCTCAGAGATCTGTGCATAAAACCCCAGCCTGCTGGTTCCATCCTTCACTGTCTGAGATACTGGCTACCACGGTAACAAGAGAGGGCAGAAGGAAGCAGCAATCTTAGTTTCTTAAAAACCTTTGTCCTGGAAAAAGAGAGGAAAAGAGCAAGGGGTGGGAAGAGGGAAAAAGGGAGAACAGAATAATTACTTTCACGAAGGTGAAGTGCTGTTTCCCATAAACTAAATGCACAGCAACTAGCTTTTTAAGTTTGAATGGTTCTGCTTGCAAAGCTCCTGAGAAAATCTGGCCCCTACTTCTGCCTCTTGAGAAGAGAAAAGTGTGTGTGTGTGTGTGTGTGTGTGTGTGTGTGTGTGTGTGTTTGAGACTGAGAGAGGGAGAGAGAGATTGAGGGGGGAGGAGAATGAGAGCTAGAGAACCAATGCATGGACAGGGAAGGGAAGGGGAGGTGGCTGGAGGGATAAGAGGGAGGTGGAGGGGTGCGGGGGAGAGCGCTAGTATGTGACCCACATATGGAATGAGCATTAGAACAATGAGGACAGGACAGCCAAACCAGTGCACTCTGGGGCAGCAGTTTTCAAAACAAGGCTTCACGGCTTTGCAGGAAAGGGGGGTGTGGGGAAACATAACACAAAACAAGCTAATTGAAGTAAGAGACTGGATACAAAATGAGCTGGCCAAATCACCAGCAACTGGGATATTGTAGACTCCTGGATTTCATTTTTATGCAGCTTATGGGTTTTTTCCCCTCCTTCCTAGAAAGCTTTTGGTCCCAGGGGTTTAGAATTCCAGAGGACCCAATTAACACCATACTTGGCTAGCTTGCTGGTATGATCAATATGAAATAAGCTGCCTTTTAGCATCTCCATAAAATAAAACCGCCAGGAAACTGGATCTGCTGCTTTTTTATTTCCTCTGTAGAGTGACAGCCAAATTGGGGAGGCTAGGGGTGGCGGGAGCCACACGCAGATCAGAGATGAAGTGAGTGCAGGGTAGGGCAGGATGACTTGCTTGAACATATTTTAAAGCCTTAAGTCTAATAGACCTCTGAAGTCAGTGAAATCCTGTCTCCTGCATCTTCAGGTCTTTGATGGCCAGCAGGCTGTTTCTCCTGTGAGGTTTTCTAGGCTTTAACTCCCAAGGGACTTTCATGATTGCTGGGTTCTTTTTTTTTTTTTTTTTTTTTTTTTTTTAGATTTTATTTATTTATTTGACAGACAGAGATCACAAGTAGGCAGAGAGGCAGGCCAAGAGAGAGAGAGAGAGGAGGAAGCAGGCTCCCTGCTGAGCAGAGAGCCCGATGCGGGACTCGATCCCAGGACCCTGGGATCATGACCTGAGCTGAAAGCAGAGGCTTTAACCCACTGAGCCACCCAGGTTCCCGATTGCTGGGTTCTTCATAACATAGTTCCGATGCTCTGGCATTTGACTCGCTCATGCACATTTTGGAGACTGTTGCCTGGTAAACCTGACTTGGTTTCCTCCAGTAACTTTCATAGCATGTCTTTCTTAAAAATGGCATTCTCTCTAGTTCGGATTTCATTTTATTATCAAACTCGGGTTGTTGTTTTTTTTTTCCAAAGCCCAGAGTTAAAACAATATCAAAATTGACACTGCTAGATTTAATTATTTCATTAAAAGAAATGGGGGGGAATCATTCTCAAGTGGGGTTTCCACCCCGGCAATTCTTTATTTAACAGTATTTCCTTTCTGGTGCAATTAGTTTAATTTTTTATTTCAAACCACTTCTACAGTCTGTCCTCTGCTTACTCTGGAAACAAATTCAACCAACTTGTGAAAGAAATAGATGGTGGTAAAACTTCCAAACACACACACACACACACACACACACACACACACACACAACTGTAAAAGTCGGGGAAACCAGAGGTCGACTTCAAAATAAGTGCGTTGTTTCTGGTGTTGTAACTCCAAACTTCTGATTTCAGAAGTGTGTGACTGGAAAAATAAAAATGTCTGTGATAAATTCAGGACTGAAATAGCTAGATTTACAGCTAGCAAAAAAAGAAAAAAAAATCCTTTAATCAAATTACTAAAGATCACATTTCCATAAGAATAAGCTCAATTTAAACTGTTCATAGAGAAAGAGATCATTAATTCCCCTGTGTTACAAAAGGTCTTTAAAGAGTTAAATCACAGAATATGAAAACCTGTGTTTAAATAATTTATAGGCAACGACACAAGCTGAGGAGGGAAATAAAATTAATAAGCGGCAGGAATGAGGGGCTGTCAACACCAACTCCAAATTTCATGCTCCTTGGCTTGATCCCGTATTTTATTTAACACAGATTTCTGCATACGAATAACTGGTCTCTTCCTGTGAGGTCCACTACTTTAAAATGAGAGGGGAAAGAAGGCTGGGCTGCTAGCGGAGCTGAGTGATATAAGGCAGAGGGGTGAGCTGGTGACCTTGCTGGTGGCCTCCTGGGGGTGAGCCAGTGGGCCTTTGCCAGCATTAGGTATGTTTACAGCCACAACTTGAGTCACAGTCTAAGCAATGTTGCTTCCAAGCGTCCCAGAGTGTCCTCTTTACACGGTGACCTTTTTAGATGCGGCAAATCTGGTCTTCTGACTAAATGTGCCCCATCTCAGACAGCTTACAAGGACGCTTTCCATGTGCATTTACTTTGGCTTTATTTGATTGTGATTTTGCCTGGCCAGGTAGTGTGCCAAATCAAACAAAGGGCAACTTTGGAAATATTCTATCCTAGCTTCTGCTTTTTGTTTTCTTCTCTGCAGTTTTGAAATAGGAGCCAGCATGCAAGTGGGCGTGTTGTCTTAAAAGGGGCTGTCTTGGGCAAAATAACTCCCATTAGGTAGAAGGATTCTAGGTATACCCTAGAGCCTGACACTTAGATCATTTGGAGGGTTCTCTTTTAAAAAGGGAGTATAAAATTATGAGTTCAAAACTAAGTAGAGAGTGTGGAAGAAGCCCCTGAGAGTGAAGGGATCTGAAGCGTAAGAGTCAGTTACTTCACGGCAAATATGGCTGCTCTCAGTGCCCCCCCCTTAACAGCCCCTGAAGGGTGGGAAGACCCAGGTGTTGGGCAAAGCTAGCACTTCCTTCCGCCTACAGTGGAGCTGCGCCTTTTCCTACTGGTTGCAATAAGAGGACAGGGTGCTTTTGAGAAGCCAAAAAATGCAGTCTGGATATTCAAAATGATAACATCAAAGGGATTTTATTTTCTCAGCAAGGTGACTGTGTGTGTGCAGAGACAAGATAGGAGGGAGTTAATGAATCCATTAATTCAGTAAAGCTTAAGGTCTCTTAAAGAAAGGAGAGTCTTGATTTTTAAAAAAAAATAATTTCAAGGTTACTAAAAATAAGTGAAAAACTTCAAAGAGTTTGCATATAGTTGTCATGCAGCTTTTCCAGATGTTGACATCTTATACAACCATATACCAATGGCAGGAAATTAACAGTGATACTATACTATTAACTAATCAACAGACTACTCATTTTTTGCTGACTATCCCAGGTATATCCTTTTGCTGGTCCAGAGCCCAGTTCAAGAACCCACGCATTTAGTTGTCAGGTCTCTCTAAGTCTCCTGTCGTCTGTGACATTTCCTCAATCTTCCTTTGCCTTTCATGACCTTGCTATTGGAGAATACTAGCTAGTTACACTGTAAAAGGGCTCTTAATTTGGGTTTATCAATGTCTTCTCATGATTAACTCAGGATGTGCATTTTCGGAAAGAATGTCGTGGAAGTGATGTTCTCCTTTCTCCTGCATCCTATCGAGAGGTATATGATACCGATATGTCCCATTACTGGTGATATTAACTGTGATCATTTGGTTAAAATGATAGCTACTAGGTTTCTCCACTATATAATAACTCTTTTCGCTCTTTAACTTAGAGATTTCTTGTGAGGAGATACTTTGGAACTATGCAAAGATACTGTTTCTTATCATACTTTTACCCACGAATTTTAGCACCCATTGGTAACTCTTGCCTATGAAAATTACTGCTGTGGAGTTTGCTAAGTGGTAATTTTCTCTTTCTATTGTTCCTTCTATATTTATTACTTTGAATGCTACAGTAAGAAGAAACTGTCCCTTCTGGAATAGGGACTTTTAAAAGAAAAAACTTATAAAAATTGAGTTACTCCCAAATCGACACAGTTGGTTTAACTATAAAATAACACCTCTCTGGGCCAACTGATTTTTTGATGATGTGAAAATTCTGAACCCTTCTCTTTTAACATTCTGGTGGCATTTCAAGATTCTCCAGCAGCTCCACTGCAGTAAAAAAGAGGGCACAGAGAATGACAGGACAGAGAAATGCCATCAGTTTCCCTGTAGCTACTATGGTTTATAATGAGAGAACTTTGAAACAAATGGGTAACTTTTCTTACAAATGTCTATGAAGCAAACTTAGCCAATATGTACCATTTATGTCTTTTTTTTTTTTTTCTGGTCCAAAATTGAATTCAGCAACCACACTGCATTTAGGTGTCATGCCTAGGTTGGTCTGACCCACTGAAAGGATCAGTCAGCATGGTGCATCCGTCCTGATAAAAGGACCCACAGCGTGGCCACTACTGACAGCTCTTATCTGCTGCTGATCAGTTCCCTGTGCACTTGCGACCTCCACATCCATGCTTTCTCTGGGCCTTGCCTCACCTCTCCCCTTCCAGGTCAATGCAAGTCTCAGGATGATGCTGTCCTCTTAATTTTCATTCTTCTAATAATGTCCTCCCAGTTCGAACAGGACAGACCTCATCTTTCCCACCGTAGTGTGTCCAGATCACAGGTAGGACCCAGATCCTAGCCATCTTTGCCCATTTGCATCTCCAAACAGCAGGGACAACTGATCTAACATACTAGCGGGAGACTGACATTTCAGTCAGGCAAATGACACGAATACAAATAAACTCAACCAAGGGGAAATTCTGTGAGAGCAGAGGGTAGATATTCACTCTAGAAAGAGTTACCAAGACCTATGGTAACCAGTGATAACACTGTTACCAATACCGGGGCACATTCTCAGCGGGTGCCCAAGTCTTCACCAATCCTTTGTCCCCACATCTATAAAGCAGAGGGGCAGACCCTGAGGTCTGTGGCCTCTATCACACTCTGCTAAGAACCAAAACAGGTTCAGTCACTTCCCAGAGAAGTCATTGTGGAATTGACATTCCAACCCAGACAGAACCCTGATTTATTATGCAGGAAGAAAGCAGGAGACCAACAAAGGAGCTACCGGGACCCCTTCTGAGCACTGGTGGAGATCTATACTGAGGCATACTTCTCAAGCAGGCATGGCTCAGAGGACCAGAAAACCCTGGAGAGGATTAAGGAGGGAAAATGCCTCATGAGAAAAAGGTTAGAGATGGCTGGAAAGCCACATTACACAGCTCCCTTACTTCCCAGATAAATACTCTACAAACACCGTTTAAAATCACTAAAACACCAGAGTATAACGTCAAATCCCATGGGCTTTCAATTGAAATCTTTACATAACCATGCAATTGCTAAAAAGAAGTCTATATTTTTTTATTTATTATTGGAAGCTGAAACCCTCTAAACTACACTTAAATGGGCTGTCAATGTTTATTCAAGGTTTGTACCATCAGTTGTGAAATTTTAATCCAAAATGAAATAATTGTGCGATAATGTCAATCCAGCCCACTCCCAGTTACAAATACCACTGTTCCTCTGCCCATCAACCCAAATTATAAGTATTTCATAAAGGAAGAAAAATTAGAAAGGTAGTACAGTACCTAAGACCTATTACAGGAACTTTGAAGTAAACAATAATTTTATTATTCTTAAATTTCTTTTTATGGACAGATTTTCAAAGTCTATCTAGACTCTAAGAGCAAAATACTTAAGCAATGCCTGCCACTTGGTTCAATGTATAGGACTCAATTCCTTACAACCTAGAATGATCAAGACTGTATTAGTCCCTCAAAGCATTAAATATCCAGATGGTATTTATTTTTTTAAAACATTTATTTATTCATTTGAGAGAGAGAGATGGAGAGAGTGGGGGGAGGGGCAGAAGGAGAGAATCATCAAGCAGACTCCCTGCTGACTGTGGCGTTGGACTCCCATGGGATCATGACCTCAGCCGAAACCAAGAGTCAGTCGCTTAACCAACTGAGCCACTCAAGCACACCCACATGGTACTTATTTTAAGATATTCACAATACATACCCGCAAGGGCTGGTATGAGAGATCTAGATCTTCATTCTGACAAATAGGTAAAAACAAAAAACAAACAAAAAAACCTAAACCAAAACAAAACATCATCATTCAATAAAGAGAGGGAAAAAATGGAACACAGAACAACACAACAATTTAAAAACTAGCACCACCAGATCAATTTTAGTTTAAAAATGAATTTTTAGGGGCACCTGGATGGCTCAGTCGTTAAGTGTCTGCCTTCAGCTCAGGTCATGATCCCAGGGTCTTGGGATCCAGCCCCACATCGGGCTCCTTGCTGGGCGGGAAGCCTGCTTCTCCCTCCCCACTCCCCCTGCTTGTGTTCCCTTTCTCGCTGTCCCTCTCTTGGTCAAATAAATAAATAAAAATCTAATAAATAAATAAAATTTTTACCTCCAAATTTATAAATAAATTCCTCAGTAAACTGATTTCCACTTAAAGGGGTTTCCTCGTCAGTGCATTAAGAATCAGCCCAAATTTAAAATTACAGGGGCTCTCTTGGGGTGCCTGGGTGGCTCAGTCAGTGAAGCGTCTACCTTCAGCTTGGGTCATGACGCCAGGGTCCTGGGATGGAGCCCAGCATCGGGTTCTCTGCTCCGTGGGGAGCCTGCTTCTTCTGCCTGCCGCTCCCCCTGCTGGTGCTCTCTCTCTCTCTGATAAAATTACAGGGGCTCTCAATCCTCCTCATTACTTCACTTCAACCAAGCATCCATGGACACATCACACTCTGGTAGAAGCCAAACATCTTTGATCCAAACTGCAAACCCTCTAATGAGGCCAGAATGCACCCCTGTGACTCATACCCTGTTTAGCTCTACCGACCTCTTTTTCCACAAGCACCCACTCTGTTCATTAGCTCTGCACTAAAACAGAAGATGACAAAGCCCGAATCTGTGCTTATTTCCATCGTTGTTATTAAGTAAATACCGTTTTGGTGAATAAAATTAAAACTAAACCCACATACATGAAATGACTTCTTTCCCTTCCCTGAAATCTTATTAACATAAGGCTGCCAGAAAATTAATCAACACTATACAATTGTTAAATGATTAATAAAAACAGTGATTATAATAATAAATTCCAACTTGAGACTATTTCTCATTCAAAGTAGGTCTATGAGCTCTGTTTGGATTTTCCTGCCAGCATTAAAAAAAAAAAAATGTTTATAAATGTTAGAGACTCTTTGTAAATGTGGTGCCTTCTATGCTACTATGGAGGTTAGATAATATTCCACAAAGGGGTGATTTCTACCAATTGGTTTTAGCAATTTTTTCTTCTTTTCCCTAAATTGAACTTAATATACACATACATGGTGCCAAGACTACAGAAAAAATAGGAAATAAAACAACCTTTTCATAATAAGCTTACCATGAGAAAAGACTAGGTAGATAATTATAATTTACATCTACACAATAAACTGCCAGAGTTTTTCAGCTGACTAAATGCTACTGTAGTTCATTAGGTAGCCATGCTATAGACAAAAGCCATTTCTTCCTTAGAATTTCAGTTTCTGTGACATAAAACCACCAGTGCATCTGAATACTCTCCAATAGTATTTTAAAACTTCACAGAAAAACACTTTGGTCTTTTGTTAGGCAGTTTATACCATGTATGCTAATGATCACCAGTGACAAACAAGGCCACCATATTTTCTTATGATGAGAGGATTATGGTATGTACATATCTATGTATCTGTGTATGTGTGTGTGTATCTCCATCCCCAAAGCAGAGACTAGAGAAGTTCACACAGACAGTTCATTAGGATGTGCCAATGGAATTCTAGAAGGTTCCACAGAGTTGGCTGTATACTGAAGGATTTAGCACTTCTTTGGGCTCTATGGAAAGAGGTGGGGGATTTTGTGGAGTCTTGCAGTTATAGCTCAACCTAAAATACATGTGTGTGTACTATACACAACAACTAGGAGGCATACAAAGATGACACAGTTACATCTGACATTTTAATCGTTGTGATTCCCTGTTCCCCCATAATCGTGACCCATTATAAGCTCTCTCAGCATAAGGATACAATAATAATCGTGTAACTGACTTGTTGAGTTGTTGAGTCCCAAAGCTGAGAACAGTAGGTATAACTGCCCTCACTGAAGAGTGGCGCTGGACTCAGCATCCAGCAAAGCTAGTTCCTCACCCCTTACCCCATTGCCCATCTCTAGACGACACAGAGGAGGGTGGTCAAAGTAAGGATGACTGGTTGGCAGAGAGCTGCAGACCCAGAACCGGGCCATTCCGTACCCATTCTGCTTCCTCCTTATGGGAAAGGAAGCAAACTCCACAGGCACACAGAGAGAAGTCCTCACCCAGCCACCTTCAGTCAGGTGAGCAGGGCCCTTTGCATTCACTACACTCGAGTGGTCGGAATCCTAGGAATTCCCAGGCACAGGCTTATCCACTACAGTATTCTCTCCCCCTTTGCCATCTACCCATCCTCTCTCCTCAACTCCATGTCCTTATTCCCTGAGGAGCAGTCAGCAGTCCTTGAGGAAAGAAGAAGCTTACTCTCTTCCTTATCAAATGTAATACCTGTATCAGTGTTGGTCAGCTGACTCCAGGGAGATGAACAGCTGAGAAAGACAAAGGCTTCGAAAACCCCAACCTTGACACCAGGCCACCAGCCACCAAAAGCAGGGGAGGGGAGGGTTAAGGCCTCCAGGATTCAGAAGGAACTCATGTCCTGTGGGGCACGTGCTGAGAAAAACTCCACGAAAAGTCAGGGGCACAGAGCTGAGTGTGGCCAAAGAGAAACAGCATCTGGCCGCCATTATCTTCAAGGAAACAGAAGAACTGAAGCCCAGAGAGAGAAGAAAACACTCTGAAAAACTGTGAGGAGCTCATTTCTTAATAATAAAAAACATACGTTTGACCAGAAACACAAACCCGGTAAAAAGGAAACGAAATGTCTTCTAGGGGTCTGTCCCTGCTCCAGGTGCGAGGAACTCAGCAGTGACCCATACAAGCAAGATCCCTGCTCGTAGAGAGTGGACGTTTAGTAGCAAAAGAAAAAAGAAAATAAGAGATAGTTTTCACATAGTGATGCATGCTGTGAAACAACATAGCTGACAAAGCAATAAAGGGAAACTTGGATAAAGAGAAGTCTCTGTTTTATTTTAAGGATTTATTTATTTATTGGAGAGAGACAGAGAGAGCAGGGGGAGAGTGAGAGAAAGAATCTCAAGCAGATTCCACGTGGAGCCTGGAGCCAAAGAGGTGCTCGATCCCATGACCCTGAGGTCATGACCTGAGCTGAAATCAAGAGTCAGATGCTAAACAGACTGAGCCACCCAGGCACCCCAAGAATGTTTTATTTTAGATGAGGGAGTCAGAGGCTTCTCTTAAACTGAGTCATTAATTCAAAGAGTTAGGAAGAAGTATTCTAGACAGAGAGCACAATTGACACACAATTGTGCTCTTGACACAATTGTCAAGTCCGCTACAACAGCTTGCTTGCACTCCTGCAAACTCCCATTTAATCTCCTACTCTTTGCAAACGTGAACAAGACAAATCCTCTGCCATGAAAGTCCGCATGTGTAGCAGGGAACACTAACCCAGTGACACAGCAAGTGCACACCCACATTCCCACACAAACACCAATGGGAAGAGTCCATGACAGTTTCTAAAAAGTCACCTTCAGACTTGAGTGTGGACTTGACTGAAAAGTTAGATTTTGCTGCAAGGGAAACATTCTCGGCATAGGACACACAATGAGCAAAGGAACTTGAAAATGTAGGACATGTCTATGAACCACATTTGCACCCTGTAGAAATCACTCTTATAACATTTCAGCACTTAATTTTATGGATTTGTTTCATGTTTTCCTCTGCTTTTAGAACGTTCATCCATGACAACAGGAAACTTAATCTCTTTGAATCTGAATCTTCAGCTACTTGCACAAGGCCTCGCACAGAGAGTCAGTTAATATCTATTAAATTAATGGGATAAGGAGTAGAAAGACAGGTTAATGACAGTTTGTGAAGGTTGAAATGTGCCAGACTATGGAGCTGGACTTCTTTTTGTAGGTATGGGGGCCATCAAAGGCTTTACAATTCACAACAAACCTTAAGGATGACAAAAATGAACTTAACCTATCACTGAACCCAGAGCCTTCCCATATAAAGCCTATATCTGGTAGAGCTGACAGCTGCCGCTGATGTTGTTTCAATGAAGATGTGGCTTTTTGTTTCCTTCACTGAAGAGACATATATTAATTACAGTGCCTTTTAAGACATGAAACATGGTTTTAAAAGCTTGATAATCACTTCTGCTAAAGGTTTCCTGCTGTGATTGTCAAATATAAGTCTTCAGCCATTCCTTGTTACCCACCACTCCCCGCCACCCCTCCCCCCCGCTATTACCTTGTTCCACACTGAATCAGTCAGTCCATATGGATCTATTGTCTTCTTCCTCTGTGCACAGCAAGGGGCATTGTGTGAGATCACATATTCTCCACACATCAGAATCATAAAGTAGCCTTAATAGCTTTTGGAAAGGGCAAGACAGTTTATGACATTTTTGTCCCTACTATACTTTATTATCTAGTCCAACACTTTCCCAACTCATCTTAAAAATCTAGTTCAATCCAGGTAACTAGGTTGGCTCCTAGAAGAGCTCAGATGATAACCTTGGTCTCCTGGCTTCAAGTCAGCAGGGACCATAGTTTGTCCTTCTTGGTGTTTCCAAGGATGCCAAACACAAGTAAACACTTCCGAGACTCAATGCATTCCCTCAGATTAATTAACCCATTCTATACCCAACCATGATAATCACTCTCATTTCTATCTGTGTACCTCTCCAATCTATACTCCCTTTTTAGGCTTCAGTCAGATGGCATGGCAGTATGTTCATGGAAGCTTGGAAGTCATCTAGAGAGCTGGCCCCCTACAGTGTAGCTCTGTTCACCAGCAGGAACTCTGGCATTACAACAGATGCAACACTTTGCCAGCCAGAAACAACACAGATGTGGTCACACATCTTCGAGCATACAAGACACTAAGATTAGGTGTCTTAATATTAACAAAAGCGGAGCAGAGACAGTGGAAACCCAGCTGAAAAAATTCATTCCTTTCAAAGACCCATCCCACTTACAGAAAGGCGTAAGTTCAGATACAAAGAGGACACTCTGAGGTTGCCAATCTCACTCAATACCCTGATAAATCCAAAGCACTCCACTCTGTTGGGATTAAAAAATTTTAAACATGTATGCTATATAGGGTAGTCTGACTTAGAAAAAGAGAATTAGAAGAGGGACCTTAATCACTATCTTTAATAGTCTAATGGGTTATCGTGAGGAAGATAATGAAAGGTAGCTGTCCAACTCCAAGACATTGAACCAAAAGTCAAATCATCAGAAAAAGCATGAGACTTCAACAACTATGGCAAATGTCCCCTATACTACCCCATTTTTAATCCATGTTACTTGCTAATGATCTAATACCACCTCATTTAATAAAACACTAGTTTGGAAATTAGAAAGCTAAGACATATAAAGGAGACATCACTGTACACAGAGAAACCAGAAACCCATCAAGAGAGGAGGAAACAATTGCTCCTTAAAGGAAGGAGACCCATGGGAAGAGACTGTGTATTCTAAGTAAACTAACAGATGAAGAACTTCTCCAACAGTTCTATAGATTCCCATTTACTGCTCAACAGAGTCATTTCCTTAAGCAGAATGCATTTATCTCTCCAAGACAGAAAACTATAATTTAATTAAAATTAAAATGAAGAACTTACGGATTTGTTACAGCATTAGATCCTTTTGAAAGAGTTAAACGTTCCCATGCTCAGATCTCCTCTCTTCCTGTGCTTCAAGATAAGTGTTGGGAGATTTATGTGCCATGAATTTCCAATTACCCATCTCCACCAGCTGGGCTGTCAATCACCACTTGTCTTATCCTGGATGTCTTCACCACCCCCATTTCCTTGTTGTGCACACAAAAACAAGCTTATTCTTCCAAAAAGAGCTTACCACCATGCAGGCATATGCTCATTTTTTATGTCCAGCTTCTGCTGGACAGAATTTCTAACTCAAATTACTGCCACCCCATCGTCCCAACATATTCAAATAAAGCAAGCATTGCCACAGATTGTGAACAATTTAAGATTTCAAAAGAAAATTTACATCATGCATCTTTCCAGAGCCCACTGAAGCAGAATTGATGAGCTCTCAAGAGCAATCCACCTCCCCACTTTGACATCTGGAAGCAGGTGGAAGAATTCTAAATGATAACTACACTCAAACACCAGCAGAACACACAAAACAGTATGTTTGCAAATGCACGCTTATATACCACTTGTGAATTGGAAGGAAGATGCTCTCCACTGCTCGTGGCCATAGTTTTTTCTAGAGAATGGACATTTAAAAAGTAACATATCAAAGACTCTCTAAAGGAACTTGAAAGGTTTCATTGTCAGTATTGCCATTAAATATCTTATGAATAAATAACAGTTGTCATTCACTGGTCAGGATTATAGTGATGAGTCTTGATGGTACACATTCATTTCTTGTGATTGTGTCCAAAGCATATACCTCTTTAGTTGATAAATACTGAGTACTTACCACATAAAAGGTTCTATATTAGATATTAAGGGAGATACAAAAATAATAAAAGCCTCTCCTGTAAGAATCTAGTAGAAATATGTACATAAAGACTTTCAGTAAAAGAAAGACCAGCATCGAAATGTCAGCAAAACATCAGGAGAATTCAGGAGACAAGTTCTTGCATCTGGCTGAAAGATAGGAATTCAAGGAGAGCTTCATAGAGGAGAAGGATTTACTAGTGATGAACTACCTCCAATCAACTACTATTCCATTGCTATCGACCATCCGGCATTTGGTTGCTCCTCATGCTTTTCTTTGCTTGTTTCTAGGGAACAGGGCAGAAGCAAGGTGACTAATATTCGAGCTCCAATTTTGTTGTCTATTTGAAGTCTGAGTAATTTTAATGCACATAGAGTCTTTAATTACTAAAACAAAATCTAGAGATCACTTAAAACTCATGGCTCTGGGTCAATGAGGGGTCTAAATATTTAGCAAAGGAAGCACATTCAAATCCAGGAAAGAAGTCAGCCCTTCTTTCCAGGTTCTGAGCCTGGAGAATACTATGGCATTGGGACTGTCATTACTAAGGGCAGCATGTGCAATGGAGTCATCCCTTCATGCACCATCCTAACAAAGAGGGAAGTCAGTGACGAGGTACAGATAATGAGATGAGATAATCTCCATTTCATTCTGGGCTTTGAAACATCCACTAAGTATTTTATCCATTTATTCCACTTATTTTTAAAGGTCTATGAAATACATGGGCTATGACAAGTTGGACCTGATGAGCAAGTAACCACTAGCAGGTCTTTAATATTGCTTTCCATTCCTAGGTCATTAGATAGATTGTAGTACCCCAGCATTGCTAGTGCTATGGTGGTACTCATGGTCCAAGATCTTTGGTTGACCCTCATACTACATAATGTAACTACCATGACAATCAATGTTTAGTGAGCCTTCCCTGTGTATTTGGTACCATAAAGTGTTATGGGCACAGTCTCATTTAACCGCTATACAACCCTTAAATACATGTAATACTCCACTATTGTTTAGAGGTAGAAACTAAGCCAGAATAACATTAAGTAACTTGCTTAGGCCACACACATTATAAGTATAAAAATCAAGATTTGAATTAACTTCTTTCCAGATCTAAAGCCTATGGTCTTACCACATATTCTTAGGCGCAACTCCATACTGTTTCCCCAAGACTGCATGGGAATTAGAGGTGGAATTCTGACCCTTTAACTCAAGGGACACTTTCAAAATTGTGGGTCTAGCTGGATGAAAATAACTCAACTGTACTTATATACTTTGAGTTTATCCCTCACCACTGAACCGGGCGAAACCACTAACATGGCCTCCTCCCTCTATTCCTTCTGTCCTATCCCCACCATTTGCCGGGAGCAACTGCACCAGACCAATATCTAGGCAACCAAAACCTGGGGGAGGCTGAACTTGATCTGGTAGGATGGAGGTTCTCAACCTTGCCTGCACTTTAGAATCTCATCTCTGGGGTGCCCAGAGAGTCTCCCTTTCTGGGGTAGGATCTGGGTTTTTTAAATTATCTAAATTGATTCTGTTGTGCATCCAAGAATAGTAATTATTGTGTTAAAAGAAAAAAAAAAAATCAAGAGTTTGAGGCACCTTCATTCCACAGTCAGCAGAACAGCTGGCTTCATCTCAGGCTTTTGTGGAACACATTAATATACATGCCTGCTGACAATAAATTGTTCTCTCAAGAAAAGAACAATTTCCCAACTGGAACCTAAAATTTAAAAAGGAAAGGGAGGAAAAGCAATAGAGGTAAAACTTTTCAGAAGACTAAAATATATTTCTAACCAAAAGTTAAAATAACTGATTATAATGGGAGACTTCTTTTCCAACCAAGAGGAGGCATTTTTTTCGTTCTTTTTTTTTTTTTTTAAGATTTTATTTATTTGAGAGAGAAAGAGAGAGCACAAGCAGTGAGGAGGGTAAAAGGGAGAGGGAGAAGCAGACTCCCCACTGAGCAGGGAGCCCAATGCAGGACTTGCTCCTGTGGCCTTGAGATCATGACCTGAGCCAAAGGCAGACACTTAACCTACTGAGTCATCCAGGTGCCTTGCATTTTCTTGGCTCCAAAATTCAGCAAAAGAACTGCTTTTAGATATTTCCCAGCACAGGAAGGCAAATATGCAATGTGACTGTCTACGGCTAAACTCCATGCCCTGGCTCACAGTGGCCCCACTAACCCAGCACAATCTCCTGGCCAAGTCTGAATGCAGCAACTTTTAACATAGGTGTTCTTAGCAGCCTTGGAACCAAGTTTGTGTATGAGCTGAACAGTATTTTCCATTCCTGGGCTAGCCTACATACATATCCAGGTGAAGAATTCTTTTATTCTGCTTTGTACCCACTAGTTTCATCTAGAAGAGTTTATGTCAACTAGTAAATGGTTGGTAAATGTGAACTGAATGAATAAATGAGACAATGACACAGGAAATGCATTTTTGAGAAAATCTCCAGCTCTCTGATGTCCTTTTCTTAGGAACTCTCGGATGTTCTTTTCTTACCAAACTGAAATTTCAGGTTTGCTTCTAACAAGGTAATCAGAAAGAACCTGAGAGGAGAAACCATGGCTATGGTCACTGAATAAAGCAATCAAACCCACTACAAGGGATCAACAGGGATTGATGGAAATTACGCAAGCTCTACTAAATATTCCAACTTAGAAGAAAGAAACAGACAGGAGTCATTGCCTGGAATTAACATAGATGAGTACCTAACTCCAGGCTCTGCATTTTATTAATTAATATTCCACCTTTTCAAAATTGGGAGGGAGGAGGAGGGAATAAGGTAGAGGATTTGCATGACTTACAAAATTTTATATAATCCAGAAAGATGATGTTAAAATAAGAAAGAAGAGGCAAGGGAGGGGAAGCAAGATGCTGGAGGAGTGGAAACTGAAATAGCATTAGGTCCCAGACAAAGAGTCTGTACTCAGGAAACTATAAAGTACTCATGAAAGAAATTGAGGAAGACACTAAGAAATGGAAAAACATTCCATGCCCATGGATTGGAAGAACAAATATTGTGAAAATGTCTATGCTACCTAAAGCAATCTACACATTTAATGCAATCCCTATCAAAATACCATCATTTTTTTTTCAAAGAAATAGAACAAATAATCCTAAAATTTATATGGAACCACAAAAGATGCCGAGTAGCCAGAGGAATGTTGAAAAAGAAAGCCAAAGATGATGGCATCACAATTCAGATTTCAAGCTCTATTACAAAGCTGTGGTACTGGCACAAAAACAGACATATAGATCAATGGAACAGAACAGAGAGCCCAGAACTAGACTCTCAACTCTATGTTCAACTAATCTACAACAAAGTAAGAAACAATGTCCAAAGGAAAAAAGACAGTCTGTTCAACAAATGGTGTTGGGAAAATTGGACAGCCACATGCAAAAGAATGAAACTGGACCATTTCCTTACATCACACACAAAAATAGACTCAAAATAAATGAGAGACCTCAATGTGAGACAGAAATGCATCAAAATCCTTGAGGAGAACACAGGCAACACAACCTCTTTGACCTCAGCCACAGCAACTTCTTCATAGGAACATCACCAAAGGCAAGGGAAGTAAGGGCAAAAGTGAACTGTTGAGACTTCATCAAGATCAAAACCTTTTGCACAGCAAAGGAAACAGTCAACAAAACGAAAAGACAAGGACAGAATGGGAGAAGATATTTGCAAATGGCTTATCAGATAAAGGGCTAGTTTCCAAAATATAAAGAACTTATCAAACTCAACACCCAAAGGACAAAGAATCCAATCAAGAAATGGGCAGAAGACATGAACAGATATTTCTGCAAAGAAGGCATCAAAATGGCCAACAGACACATGAAAAGGTGCTCTACATCACTGGGCATCAGGGAAATACAAATGAAAACCACAGTGAGATATGACCTCACACCAGTCAGAATGGCTAAAACTAACAAGTCAGGAAAGGACAGATGTTGGCGAGGATGAGGAGAAAGGGCAACCCTCCTACACTGTTGGTGGGAATGAAAGCTGGTGCAACCACTCTGGAAAACAGTATGGAGGTTCCTCAAAAAGTTGAAAATAGAGCTAGTCTGTGACCCAGCAATCACACTGCTGGATATTTACCCTAAAGATACAAATGTAGTAATCCGAAGGGGCACATGCACCCCAATGTTTATAGCAGCAATACCCACAATAGCCAAACTATGGAAAGAACCCAAATGTCCAACAACAGATGAAAGGATAAAGAAGATGTGGTGTGTACACACACACACACACACACACACACACACACACACACACACTGAAATACTATGCAGCCATCAAAAGAAATGAAATCTTGTGGTTTGCAATGACATGGATGGAACTAGAGGGTATTATGGTAAGCAAAATAAGTTAATCAGATAAAGACAATTATCATATAATCTCTCTGATACGAGGAATTTGAGAGGCAGGGTAGGGGCTTGTGGGGGGTAAGGAAGGAAAAAAATGAAACAAGATGGGATCGGGAGGGAGACAAACCTAAGAGTCTCTTAATCTCACAAAACAAACTAAGGGTTGCTGGGTGGAGAAGAAGGGATAGGGTGGTTTGGGTTATGGACATTGGGGAGGGTATGGGCCATGGTGAGTGCTATAAACTGTGTAAGACTGATGATTCACAGACCTGTACCCCTGGGGCAAATAATGCACTATATGTTAAGAAAAATAATTAAAGAAAAAAAAAGAAAGAAGAGGCAAAATAAAACTAAGTTCTATTTCTTTATGGTAGAGGAAGATAGCAACGTAGAATCAACCCTTGATAGTTGTGCCTTCTTCTGCCCGAGATCTACTTGTCTCTCAAGGTGTAATTCATATGTTACTTATCAGTATGATCTACCTAATGTATACTCCTACATGGGTTCACACTGAATTCCACTATAGCATAATATGGCAATGGTTTACAGATACTGTGCCTTCCAAATTTTTTTCCTTGTGACCCCTTGGTACAATAGCAGTAGGTACCTAATGTTTGTTCAACAAGTATCATGGACTCAATGTTGTATTTCCTCAAATTCATACACTGAAGCCTTAACCCTCAGCGTGGCCATATTTGGAGATGGAGCCTCTAAGGAATTTAATTGAGATGATAAGTGTGGGGCCAGTCCAGCAGAATTAGTGTTCTTACAAGAGACACTAAGAACTCACAATTTTCTGCCCCTCACCCCTCTGTCCTCTCCATGTACACTCACATGAGAACAGAGGGAGAGGCTGCCATGTGCAAGCAAGGAAATGGGTCTCACCAGAAACTGGATCACCTCAAACTTTCACCTTGACTTCTAGCTTCCAGACCTGTAAGAAAAGTAATTTCTGTTGTCTATGGTATTTTGCTATGGCAGCCCAAGCTGATTAAGACAGCAAGAAACTGATGAACTTAATAATGCAGTGGGAAAAGCCCCTTCATTGGAAACCTAGATCTCTATCCAACTATGTACTTAGAAGTAAGTGGCTATAGCCGAGTACCTCATTTCCTCATCTCTAACATGGACAAGAAAGAACCTCTTTTATTTACTCTTAGTGACACTGCAAGAATCAGAGACTTTCTGAAGGATTAAAAAGCTATGAACACAGGGCTATGTGGCATTATCGTTATAAACAGCTACAGCCCTTTCCTATTTGCCTTGACACTCAGTCTCCAGGAGCCATGACAACTTGAATGGCTCCCAGTCCTCTTCTTGAGGCCCCTCTCTACCCACACATTCTTTTTTTCTTCCCCCAAGAAGAACAATAAAACGCTTATTAACAAGGTTCATTTTTTCACATTTTATTGAGAAACATGTGACCTATATTGTTTTATAAAGTTAAGACATAGAGCATGAAGATTTGATTTACATTTATTGTGAAATTGTCACACAGGTTTAGCAAACATCCATCTTCTCATATATGAAAGAAATATTAAATAAAAAGAACTTTAATAAAGAAATATATGAAAGAAAGAAAGAAAGAGGAAGCTAAGAAGAAACAAATTTTTCTCCTTCTGATAAGAACTCATGGGCTTTTACTCTCTTAACAACTTCCTTACATATCATTTAGCAGTGTTAACTGTAGTCATCCATTACCAAGTCCCATGTCAAGCTTTATTCCTTCACTTCCTTCTAAAAGTTTTCATGGTTTCAGGTCTTACAATTAAGTCTTTAATCTATTTTGAGTTCATTTTTGTGAGTGGTATAAGATACTATTTCAGTTTCATTCTTCTTCATGTGAATATCCAGTATCTTAGCACTATTTATTGAAGAGATTGTCTTTTCACCATGTTTTCTTTGATTGATCTTGCCTCCCTTGTCAAAATTAGTTAACCTTATTTCATTTAGCTTATTTCAGGGCTCTCCATTCTGTTCCCCTCGTCTATTTGTCTTTTTTAATGTCTATATTATACTGCTTTGATGACTGAAGCTTTATTGTATAGCCTGAAATCAAGAAATGTGATGCCTCCTGCTTTGTTCTTCTTTCTCATAACTTCTTTGGTGATTCAGGGTCTTTTGTAGTTCCACATAAATTTTAAGAGTATTTTTCCTTCTTTAAAATTGTCAGTGGAATCTGGATAGGGATTGTACTGAATCTACAGATGGCTTTTGATAGTATTGATATTACAAAAATATCAATTCTTCAAATCCATGAACAGAGGATACCTTTCATTTATGTGTGTTTTCTTTGATTTCTTTCATCACTGTCTAATATATATTACAGTGGAGATCTTTCACTTTCTTAGTTTAATTTATTCATGAGTATATTGGCATTTTTTATGCTATTGTAAGTGGTATGAAGTTCTTTATTTCTTTTCCAGAAAAGTCGTTGTTAGTGTACAGAAAAACTACTGACTTTTGTTATACTAATTTTGTACCTAAAACCTTATTCAATTCATTGAATAGATTTAACAGTTTTGGGGGGGGGGGTTTTGTTAAGTCTTAAAGATTTTCTATATATAAAATCATGCCATCACAAATAGAATCAATTTTACTTCTTCTTTCCAACTCTGATACCTTTTATTTCTTTTTCTTACTTCATTGGGCTAGCTAGGACTTCCAGTATTATGCTGAATTGGAATGATAAGAATGAGTACCCTCTCTTGCTCCTGATTTTAAAGGAAAAGCTTTCCACCTTTCAACATTGACTATGATATTAGCTGTGGGTTTGTCATATGTGCCTTTTATTATGTTGAAATATATTCTTTCTATACGTAACTTGTTGATTTTTTATCATGAGTGGATGCCGAATTTTATCAAATTTTTTTTCTATATCTATTGGGATAACCACAGGATTCTTTTCTTCCATTCTATTAATGTGATGTATGATATTGACTGATTTAGGTATGTTGTCCTATTGTGCATTCCAGAATGAACCCCATTTAACCCACAGTGAATAATCCTTTTAATGTGCTGAATTTAGTCTGCTAGAATTTTACTGAGAAACTTGCATCTATATTCATCAGGAATATTGGCCTATAGTTTTCTTTTCTGTTAATGTCCTTTTCTGATTTTGTTATCAGATAATGCTGGCCTTGGAAAATGCATTTGGGAGTGTTCCCTTCTTCTCGATTTTTTCAAAGGGTTTGAAAAGGACTGATGTTAATTCTTCAAATGTTTGGTAAAATTTATCAATGAAGCCATCTGGTCCTGGACTTTTGTTCCTTAGGGGATTTTTAATTACTGACTCATTCTCCTTACTAGTAACTGATCTAATCATATTTTCTATTTCTTTCTGAGTCAGTCTTGATAGTTGCATGTTTCTAAGAATTCTTCCACTTCTTCTAGGTTGTTTAGTTTGTTGTCATATAGTTGTTCATAGTAGCCTCTTAAAAGCTTTTGAATTTCTATGGTATCAGTTGTAATGTCTCATTTTCATTTATAATTTTACTGATTTGGGCCCCTTCTCTTTTTATTTTGGTTAGCCTACCTCAGGGTTTGTCAATTTTGTTTACCCTTTCAAAGACTCCTAGTTTGGTTAATCTTCTGTACTGTCTTTCTGTTCTCTATTTCATTTATTTCTGCTCTAATCTGTGTTATTTCCTCTCGTATGGTAACCTTGGACTGTTTATTCTTCTTTTCCTAGTTCCTAAGGTATACAGTTATTTATTTGATATTTTTCCTTGCTTCTTAATGTAGGTATTTATTATTAAAAACTTTCCTTTAAAAACTGCTCTTGTTGCATCCCAGAAGTTCTGGTATGTTATACTTAAATTTTTGTATGTTTCAAGAAGCGCTTTTATTTCTCCTTTAGCATCTTCTTTGATCGGGGGTTGTTCAGAAAAGTATTGTTAAACTTCCAAGTGTTGGTGAATTTTCTGGTTTTCCTCTTGTTTTTAAGTTTTATGCCACTGCAGTCAGAAAAGACCCTTAATATGATTTCAATCTTCTTTTGAATTTGCTAAAACTTGTTTTGTGGCCTAACATATGATATCCTAGAAAATATTCTATGTGCACTTGAGAAGAATGTGTATTTTGCTGCTAGATAGAATGTTATATATGTGTATGCTAGGTTCATTTGGTCCACAGTGTTGTTTAAATCCACTGTTTCCTTATTGATCTGCTGTCTGGATTATCTACCCATTGTTGAGAGTATGGTATTAAAGTTCGAAACTATTATTGTATTAGTGTTTATTTCTCTTTTTAAAGTTTTTGTTTTATATATTTAGGTGTTCTGCAGTTGGGTGTATAAACATTTACAAATGTTGTATCTTCTTGATGTATTGACCACTCTATCATTATATAAAAACTTTTGTCTCTTTTTACTATTTTTTTAAAAGATTTTATTTATTTATTTGTCAGAGAGAGAGAGAGAGAGCGAGCGAGCACAGGCAGAGTGGCAGGCAGAGGCAGAGGGAGAAGCAGGCTCCCTGCCAAGCAAGGAGCCCGATGTGGGACTTGATCCCAGGACGTTGGGATCATGACCTGAGCCGAAGGCAGCGGCTTAACCCACTGAGCCACCCAGGCATCCCCTCTTTTTACTATTTTTAGTTTAAAGTTTATTTTGTCTGATTAAGTATAGCTACTCCTGCTTTTCTTTGGTTGCATTTGTTTGAAACGACTTTTTCCATCTTACTCTCATTCTATGTGTGTCTTAAGGCTAAAGTGAGTCTCAAGCAAAATATTGTTGGAATTTAATCTTCTTATGCTTAGTGATTATTCATAGGTAAGGACTTATTACCATTTTGTTAGTTTTCTTCTGGCTGTTCTGTAGATTCATTGTTCTTTATTTCTTATCCTGCTGTAATTTTCATGTGTTTTGATGTCTCTGGGTATCAATATGCTTTGAATTCTTTATCATATTATTTTCTGTAATTACTAGAGGATTTTCCCTTCTGGGAAAGCCATAGGGTTTACATAAAATATCTTGAACTTATAATACCCTATTTTGAACTGATAACTACTTAACATCCAGAGAATTCATAAGTTTTACACTTTTACTTCTCCTTTTCCTCACATTTTGGGTTGCTGCCATTAAAATTTACATTTTTTACCTTGCGTGTCTAATAACAGATTATTGTAGCTATTGGTTATTTTTGCTATGTTCTTTTTTGAAACATTAGAACTAGAGTTGTAAACAAATTATGCACCACTACTGCCATATTGCAGAAACTAACTCTGACTATACTTTACCATTACAGTGAAATTTACAATACTTTTCAAATATTTTTATGATATTAGCTAGTGCTCTTTTACTTCACTCAAAGAATTCCCTTCAACATTTCTTCTAAGGCAGGTCTAGTGGTAATGAACTTTCTCAGCTTCTGTTTGGGAGTTTGTATCCCTCCTTCATTCCTGAAGGACAGCTTCACCAGGTATTGAATTCTTCGTTGATGGTTACTTTATTTCCATATTTTGAATGTCATCCCATTCTCTCCAGGTCTGAAAAGTTTCTGCTGAGAAATCAACCAGTATTCTTGTGGGGGTTCCCTTGTATGTAACTTCTCTCTTTTTTCTCTTGTTCTTAAAATTCTTTGTCTTTGACTTTTGATGACTGAATGACAATTCCTTGATGCAGCCTTATTTGGGCTCAATATATTTGACATCTTTTGGGCCTCATAGAAATGGATGTTCATTTCTGTCCCCAAACTCAGAAAATTTTCAGGTACTATTGCTTTATATATAATTTCTGTCCATTTACTTCCTCTTCTCTTTCTGCAATTCCCATAATGCAAACATTGTTTCTTTTCATTGTGTTCCATAATTCTGGAGGCTTTTTCACTCTTTGTTGTTGTTGTTTGTTTGTTTGTTTTGGTTCCACTCAGTATAATGAGTTCCTCTGAGGGTTATTCTAAAGCCTTACCTTCCAGGGCACCAATTCTTTTTCTGCATAGTTGAGTCTATCTTTGAAACTCTATTGTATTCTTCAGTTCATTTTTTTCCAACACTAGGGTTTCTATGTTAGTGTTTATTTACTTGATAGTTGCTATTTCCTTGTCACACTTCTTGTTTTGTTCGTACATTGTTTTCCAAATTTCATCTCCTTCCTTGTGTTTTCCAAAATAAAAGTTACCTGTGTATTCCTTGTAGATCATTAAACTTTCTTTAGAGGATTATTTTGAATTCTTTGTCTAATCTCCATTTCTTCAGGGTCAGCTATTGGAGCTTTATTAGTTTCCTTTGATGGGCCATATTTACCTAATTTTTTGTGATCACGGATTTCTTACATTGATATTTGTGCATATGAGTAATCAGACTCCTCTTTTAGACTTTATAGATTTGCTTTGGCAGAGACAATTATTCACCAGTCAACTTGGTTTGGGTTTCTCAGTGTGTCTGTTGGTAACATCCTTGGACTGGTGCGACATGCTACTATGGTCTATTTTGGGGTGAGACAACTGTTTGAATTCTGAGGATGGGGTTGGGGGAGTGCACATCTGGCTGAGAATAGCTGGTTGGATAGGACTGCTGGTTTGATTCCCTACCCAAATGAGGACGTACAATGGGCTCTACAGTAAAATGGATCCTTTGACCAGGCTTACTAGATGGTTGGAACTGGGGATTATATTCAACAATAATTAGGTCTAGGAATTACTTTCCCTTCTCTAGTAGGCAACACAAAGGGACCCAGAACTCATACAGCTCACTGTTTGGGAGCCCCAATCCGGCTAGAGTGTGTACTCAATATCCTGATCAGGTGAGATCACTGATTTTGTCTTGCAAATAAGAGAAGCCATGAGTTTTGCTGTCTGTTCAAGTGCCACTGTGTGTAGGATTATGAATGGGCAGCTTCCTATATGCTCTGTTTAGGTTCTCTGGTCAGACAGGCCTAAGGCTGTCTTCAGCAATGAGTGGGACTACAAATTAGATTCCCTGCCTGGGTGCAGTGGGAAAAACTGTTCCAAAGCCAGTGAAGGTGTTTGTTGTCTTAAGCCAATCCAGACCTGAAATTCCTTGGCTGAACAGGATCACTGGCTTTGCTTTGCAAGCTATTGACTCCACCTGCCCTCCCCTGGGTTCAGAAACACTGCCAGGCTTCACAGCTTCCAGGAGTTGTCATCAGCCCTCCTGGTCAGATGGAGCTGGACGAAACTCTCCACAGAGGATAGGGCTGTCTCAGCTCCTCTGACTGGGAGGGGAATGGAGGGACCCCTCCAGGCTGGTCACAATTTCCCAAACAGCCTCTCTGGTTGGAAGGGGATGGGAGCTACCCACAGCTATGGCTATGAATTAATCCTCTTGCTTAGGCATAACATAGGGACCAACCATGTCTGCTATCAGCTTGGCTCTGGGGGTGATCAGCTCTACCCACCCACCTCTTGGCTGGATCATCACCAGGCCACACAGCTTCCAGTTGTCACCAGGCTTTCAGGTGGAAGATGGGGCTGGAAGACACTCTCCACAAGGGGTAAGGCTGTAATTCAGCTCCTTGTCTGGGTGTGGACAAACCAGGTTGTAGGGCTGGCAAAACTTACTCAAGGATCAGAATCAGGCAGATCTACACCCCACCAAATTTCTTGGTCAGAGTGAGACCCCAACTTGGTTCTGCAGATGAGCAAAACCACTGGTTGGGATTACTACTTGGGTACTTTAGGTGCGAATCACATTTGCCAAGACCCATGTGCTGGTTGTTCTAAGTGCCATGCCCCTTCTCTCACTCCCCTCCCTTCTCTGTCACAGTCAGATTTCCAATGGTTGTTCCTGAAGATCCCCCTGCAGTCTCCATGGTGCAAGATCAGAGTAGTGGCTCCCACAAAGCAAACCCAATGCTGGAGGCCAGGAGCTGGTTGTCGCCCCCGCCCCACTCCAGTTCTTTTTTTCCCCTGGAGGAGCCAGAGGCTCAGGGGCCATCTCTTTGCCTGGTGCTGCACTGGTTTGGGGGAGGGGCAGTGTGGTTGATGTGAAACTGTTTCTGTTACCTTCTAATGAAGTCTGTCTGGGTGTCTACAGTGGGGAGCTTTAACCTACCCCCTCTCCCCCATGCTCTAGGATTCTCTCAATGGTATCACATTCCTGAACGGTTATGAGTTGCTCTTGAGATGCAGAATGAAGTCGGGAACAATGTATTTCACCATTTTGGTGCTATCACTCTCCGGCCATTACTTTTTAATTGCTCAATTAAGAAAACTGATAGCTAATATGTTAAGGTAAAGGTACATGCTGTATATTCAAATTTGATAAGGAAAAAATCATTTATGCAACATTTTATTCTCCACTTCAAAATGATAACAGTCGTTACATCAGGGTCAGGTAGTGATGGGGATAATTACAATCTGCTTTATAGTCTCTGAATTTTCAACAAATAATTGAATTATTTTTGAATTAAGAGAAAGGAAAAAAGAAAACAGACACAGGGAAGAGTCTGTCAACTTTCCCAAAGAAAAGACTGATAGCCTGCCCGGCAACGACCCAGCTGCTCCCTCCCTCCTGCAAGAACAGAGAAGAGAGTGAGCCCTCACCCCTCCTCCAGGGCCTTACCCTCATCTCTGCTTTCTACCCCAACCCCTCTCAGAAAACCAAAAATGTCCTGGGAAATCACCTGCCACTGTTCCCAAATTGCTGTTCTCCCCCATCAGTTCAGGTCACCAGAAGCTGATTTTACCCAGAAGTGTTCCAGATGTCAGCCCCATCACTCTGTCCTTAAAAACACCTTTGATCTGGGAGTTCAGAAAGAAATGCCCCTCTGAGTACAAAGCATGCATCTAACCCACTGTCAGGCATACAGGAGGCTCTCAATAAATGTCAGGTCCCTTCCTTCCTACTGCCCACCTCCTGCCACTTACACGTTCCCTTTAAATAAAAGTGACACCTCAGGTGCATAGATATTTGCCATACGTAGTACAGTCTTAAACCATTTACACAGACCTCCACAGATATGCACAGACATAAGCAGGATTTGCTTAATAAACACTGTAGCATCTCCATTCTGTGCTTTAAAACTATGCATGCTAATTTTCTAGAAGACAGAAGGCAAGTGTCACACAAATTAAGTTTCCTCACAGACAAAAGCAGCTGTCTCACCTCACTTAACATCCCCACGGTCATGTTCAACAGCCTGAGCTTTAAAACTACCACTGGAGGTATGTTTAAATTTGAGGGAAAATGCAATTCTGGACATCTGGATTCATTAAAAAATAACCTAACCCCCTCTTCTCCCTAAGGATAATATTGATAAATACATATAATATAGTCACACCCTTATGCTAGAGATACACACTTGGCATATTTTAAGAATTATTCTTCTGTTTATTATTAATCTAAGAATTTGTTTAACCAAACAGTCTGTGCCTTAATTACAAGCCATTGATATGCGTTAATAAATAGACTTGTCAGGGTTTCACATCCATGGTTAAATTCTGCCTTGTAATAAATACCAGGGATTAAAAGTTGCACCAAATTTTCCTGTGACAGCATGCACATAGAGTATCACTTCCTCAAACTGATATTTTGTTTCAGGGAATAAACTGAAAATGTAAAAGTCAACCATGATACTGCTAATGGTCCTCACTTACTCTAGAAAAAATAATTGCCAATTTTCAATTGTATTCTCCATCCCAGGCTAATTCTTAAAGCGTAACTTGAGTTTGCCATGGAACACGGAAGGAAAATTTGCTAGGAGACAGGACAGAGCACGCCAAGTCCCAGGGTGAGGATGAGAACCACGGGCTGGAGAACGCGCATGCCTTCGTCACGGCTGGAACACACATGGGAAGAGAAGTGCTGAGCAGTCTCTAATGTCCATTTCAGCTCCAAAATCCTCAGATTTGGGTTATCAGAATACACCAGGGTATTCTCTGTGGCTTAGATCTAGGGAAGCAGAAATAACTTTTGGCTATCAAAATGGAATATGCATTTAGACCAAAATTTCTTGGTCCAGACAGAGGAAGTTGCACCCCCTATATCCCCGTCCAGGAAAGACAGAGACTCTAGGTTCCTTTTTCTATCTGGGTTTCTATCTAGCTAATGTTCCTCTCCACCCTGCCCCCACGACCCCAGCCTGAAGCACAGACCTGGGCCCCAAAGCTGAGAGTTATGGATTGCATACTGTCCTAACCCTTGAGGAAGGGGTACGTACTATCCTCACCCTTCCCCCTCTCTACCCTCCTGGCTGGAACTGGTTTTCCAAGTGCAAGCACAGAGGCCCGCATAAAAACACAGAAGCACCCCTCTGGTGAGACAAGAAAGATACCCTCAGTGATCACCTGAGGGGTCAATGTCTCCAGCAGAGCAGAGTGGGTTAGACACCTCCTCACTTGGCCACCTGCTAAACTTTGAACTTGACAAGTTAAGTAAGCCTCTAAAATTCAGGGTCTTCATGTACAAAATGTAGAAAAAACCCACTTGCCTCACAGGTGTGTGTGTGTTTGTGTGTGAGGGAGAGAGAGATAATAAAAAGCATTTAGCAAAACATAACCCAGAGGAAATGCTCAGGAAATGTTAGATATTTTTGCTATAGTTCCTTAAGAAGACAGCTGAGGGGCATCCAGCTTCTCATATATCTTTGCAAGTCCAAGCCTTTCAAGTGAGTATTTATAAGGTCACTACAGTAATTATGTGAAAATTCTGATAGTTACACAAGAGAAACCACATTGGTGTTCTGACGTGGCTGGTGTGCCGCTGAAGAAAGGCATAAAAGTAAATCCATTCCTTCTGCTGGTAAGCTTGGAATATCTCTCATTAAATACCAACACCACAGAAAACAGAACCTTTGGGCCATGAAAAGGCAGATTTTGCTGGAAAGCTTTCACTCATTTATTTGTGTACTGATGGCTTATTATAGGTCAAGCACCATTAAGTAGCTAGGGCACAAGATCAAACAAACAACAGATGATAATCTTTGCCCCCAAGGGGTTTCCATTCTAGGAGAGGGAGAATGAAAAGAAATGAAGATAAGAGCCAAACATACATGATAATAAGGAGTATAGACAGAGGGCAGTAAAAGGTGGCAGACAGCTCTGTGGGCAGGTGAAAATTTTCAGTAGGCTGTTCAGGTAAGTGGTCACCGAGAAAGCTGCACTTGAATGAATATCTGAAGGAGGTAAGGGAGTGAGAATGTAGATGTGTGGGAAAAAGGACACCAGGTTGATGTAGCAAAGGGGTCTCCAAGGGGGAACAGGCTGGTGTGCTCAAGGAACAAGAATGAAGGCAGTGCCACGAAAGTTCACAAGCTAGAGAAGAGTATAGATAAAGTCAGAGAAAAACAAGGCGCCAGATTCTGCAGAGTCTTTTTGGTAAGGAAGCCGTTAGTGTTTGGTGCAGAGGAAAGATAAGATCGGACCAATGTTTAGCAATAGCAGTGAGTGAAGTGTTAAAAACAGACCACAGCAAAGAAATGCTGAAGCCCGCAAACCAGTTAATTATATTTGTAATATATTACAATAGATATAATTAACTATTATTTACAACATACTTGTAGTATGTCTATACCATGGAGACTCTGAGCAGTGCCATCCTTGAGATGAGACAAGGAAGATGGCAGGAGAAGCAAGAGGGTGGGGTAAAGACTGGGAGACCCTTCCTGGGCATGTGAAGCTGTAGATGTCCTATAGAGAGCGCATGTGAGTGTTGAATAAACCGCTGAGTATACGAGTATGGAGCACGAGGGAGAGTCATTTAGGATACCCAGATGGCATGATAAGCCACGTGACTGGAGGAGATTACTATGCGAGTGAGTCTTGTTTTAAAAGAGAAGACGTTCGATGGGATGCCTGGGTGGCTCTGTCGGTTGAGCCGCTGCCTTCGGCTCAGGTCATGATCCCAGAGTCCTGGGATCGAGTCCCGTATCAGGCTCCTTGCTCGGCGCGAAGCCTGCTTCTCTCTCCACCTCTGCCTGCCGGCCACTCTGCCTGCCGGCCACTCTGCCTGCCGGCCACTCTGCCTGCTTGTGCGCATGCGCTCGCTCTCTCTCTCTCTCTCTCTCTCTCTGACAAATAAATAAATAAAATCTTAAAAGAAGAAGAGGAGAAGATGTTCGAGAGCTAATCCCAGGGCATTCCTATGGTCAGTGAGAGAGGGGACCAGGAGACTCCAAGAGGCAGCAGCCAAGAATGCCGAGAAAGACCGTGCAGAGTATTGGAAAGGAAAACCAGTATGTCAATCGATGACACAGCCAAGAATAGTTCCAGTGGAGTGATGAGGACAAAAAACCTGACCGGCTTGGAGCTAGGAGAATCCAGATGGAAAGAGAGTGAGGGAAAGAAGGATAAGCAATGCTTTCAAGGAGTATTACTGAAAAGGGAAGCATAAAATGAGGCAGTGTCTGCAGGGAGATGTGAACTCAAATGAAGGATGTTTCTTAATGATGAGAGGGATTACAACACACATGCATGCCATTAGGAAATAATAGAAAGCAGAGAATGATGCAAGAGAGAGATAGTGCAACCAGAGTTTCCACTCAGAATCAGGAGAGCCAGAAATGGGCCCCCCCAGCCTGAGTCTAGAACAAAACACAGATAAGAGGCAGGGGAAACGGCCTCTCCCCACCTCTCCACACCTTGACAAGCCGAGGAGTAGGACCTGCGGATTAACCCTTCAAATACTGGAAGCTTCCAGACTGCCAGCCAACCCGGGTGACTAAAATTCAGCAGAGATCATTTAGAGAACGCAGGCTCCTGGGGGGATCCCAGAGGGGCTACGGGTGATTGTTTCCATGGCCCTGCACCTCTGCCTCAGGGCCTGACCTAACCCTCTGACTCCTAAGCCCTGTGAGCGGGGCTGAAGCTAACAGCAGATTATTATTCAGGCTCCAATAGTTCTGAGATAGAGGTGTCAGCACATTCCCAAGGAACAGAAAAGGAGGTTGTAACAGGGGGCACCAGCCACCCTTCGCCAAAGAGCTAACCTGGTGTGGTCCAGAAAACGTGGAAAATAAAGAAAAAATGCAAATACCTGATTTATGATGCTCATGCCCTAGGGACATTTTTTTTTTTTTTTTTTGAGAAATCACAGGCGCATGATGGAATCTTAGATGGTGTAGGTTTGTTTTCCTTTAAACAAGGTTCCCGTCTTCCTGCGATTCCAAGTTTGACAGGTAGAGGACGGAAGGCGAGCAAGATAGGCAAACATGTGCACATTTATAATACGGATAAACAAGCAGATTGATAAGAATGAACACGTTAAAACACAGAATGCATTAATTCGTTCACTTCTTTAGGTGCTGCCTTGTTACGGGAAAGATTTAAGACGAGGAAATGTACACATAAGGCAAAAATGCCGAGCTAGAGGACAGAGGATGCAAGAAGCGGACGTGGGTACCAGCTAGCTCTGCTCCAGGGATGCCCCAAGCACTCTGGGCCACTGTTTCCTCATCTCCAAAACAGGGGACAACACCGGAGGGTCTCAGGGACTCCACTACGCCAACATATCTTTGACTTCACAATTCATCTCATTTCCCAAAAGGCATTTCTCAGCCCAGTGATGATTCTGCCTTACAAATGCCTGCCTCCATGTGCGTCTCTATCTGAGACAACTCATTTGTTCTGCGGCTCCTCTGCGCCTGCCAAATGGCTCCGCAATCAGACCGCTTTAACAAATGCCCCCCATTCCACGGCCCCCCCACACATGTGGGACTTCCGAGCCAACGGGCTCTTTCCAAGCCGACCCCGCAAGGCTGGAGAAGCTGAGCACGTGAGTCAGGGGTCCCAAGAACCAGCAGCTTAGAAAAGTCAATTCAACAAGGCAACTCATGGAAAGCAGGGCTTGCTTCTTAAATAAATATCATGGCTGCTGATGGGAAAATTAAAAGAAAGAAGGCTCCATGATCTCTTAGAGAGAGGAGCACAAGTATTTGGAAGGGTGAAGAGGGAGCTTGGCCAACTTGAAAACAATGGGAAATAGGAGATTCGGAAGGTTTGGGGTTGGCTTACCACTTCTGCACACGATTCTCCTTCTCAACAGAGGCATTTCTGATCCAACAGCAAGATAGGAAACCCAGGTCCAAAAGAAGAGCTAAATACGGCTATAGTACACCGTATTATACTGTACACTCAGTAGAAAGAGAACAGTTATAAAGGACCCTTAGTGTTTCTGAACAAGTTTCTGAACCACACTATACATTTGCTACCTTAGATAGCACAGCAGGTTTTCACTCTCAACCACCTAAGTATGTAGATTTTTAAACACCACTTAAATGATCTTCTCCCCAAAGAATTAAATTACCATTTATAGCCTATTCCTCTATTAAAAATTAATGAATTTACTAGCTCCTAGGATGGAGGCCTTCATTTGTTTTATAATGAAAAAAGCTTTGATCTGCAATTCTCCAAGGCTGTGATTGTTTTTATTCTTCAGTTCTTCTCATTAAAAATAAATACCTCCATTCTCTAAGATACACCTGCAAAGCACTTAAAACACCCATTCGAACAATAGGAAACCTATTTTCATCTCCCCGCAAAAGAATCTACTGTTTAAAGTGCTTCTGCAGTGGGAAAAGCACTTTTCTCTACTACCCAGGCACCATTCTGGGTGGTGAAGGACCAAAATTGAAGGTTTGCAACTAATCAGTATTTACAGAATGAGCTCAAAGGGCAACTTCTTAAAGCCAAAGATCTGAGCTGTAATCAGAATTCTTCACATATTGTCTTTTGCTCAAGAGGGAGTAACAAGCCAACTTGAAGTCACAGTCTGATTCATTGAGTACTTCAGGCTACACCCCCTAATGAAGTCCAAACCACCAGGAGCAGCTTCTTTAGAACAGATGCCATGAGCCTTAATAGCAAAAGGCAAATGAGCTCTTTGTGCATAACCAAAAAATGGCTGATTTTTTTCTCCCATGCTAATACTACAGTGAAATGCTCATAACCAGGTCCTAAGTGTTTTATGTATTATTAAGACAAGGGAAGAGGGAGGTTTTTCAAAATGAACTAGTTTTCAGAGACTGTTGCTAATTCAAGTGTGGTCATTCAGGAAAACAGCTACCCCAAAACACATTCTATATTTGAATAACATGACCCACTCCAATCTAGTAGCTATTTGCTGATTACACAAAGGACTCCATGAACAAATGGAGTCATAAGTTCCCTCTGTGTGGATAGGGGACGGTTTCTCAAAGCTATTTCCAGGATCTGGGCATTCACATTCATTACTCACTGCTAGATTATCTAGGCTTCTGCGACATGAGATTTAGAATAATCAAAAACCCTGGGCTGATCCTGTCACTAGCAGTGATTGCCTGCCTAGAAGTCGATAAAACAGTCTTGAACCCTGAATTTTTCCAATCCACAGACATTGCATACTGAATCTCTACAATCAATCAGCTGCTGGAATGACAAAGCATCACCAGCAATGTGTATCCCCACTGCCAAAACTGGGGAGAGTTTCCCATTAGGAACCGTCTCTGATCTAAAGCCCCGAGCCAACGGCAAAGAGAAACAGTCAGTCTCCGGGGAGTGGAGGGGAGTCATGCTGCTGTTAAGCAGTAATTTTTGCCAACACTCTCATCTTGGGGAAGAGCATTAGCAATGGCACTCAAGAGTGCTGCCAAGCTGTTTACCCACTGCCTGCCATCCTGCCCACCACACCCATTCTCCTGTGAGGAGGGGAAGGGAAGCAAGGTGGAACATTCTAGAAAACAAAACATAGATTCTCCCAAATAAGTTACGTCGCCATTTCCATCCTCTACTGTCTCAAACACACATACAAAAATACATAAGTGATTAAAAAGATCGTTTTCTTAATTTTGGCACTGAATTATAAATATGCAAATGACTCCTCTAGGAGACAAAACACTGACATGCACAACAGAACCAGATAGGATTCTTCTGCCAAGAATACTGCTTTCCCCTAAGTATAAAGGAAATAATTTCAAATTTGGCTAAGAGATAATTTCATAAAAACAGAGGGGACCTAACTGCCGGTCCCCAGATGTCCCACAGATGATCAGCCACTTGAGCAGATACCTCGAATGAGCTTCCCTGGAGCTGCAAGAAGGGGGTGACCCTCTGAACAGAACATGGTCAGCACTTCTCAATCTGCAACGCGTCTTCCTTCTACCCAGTATCCTAACTCCTCACTTTCCACCACACATAAAAGCTTGGCAGCACAGTCAATCACTGTCCATCCTAGAAAGCCTAACCATTTGGCAAAATAAATAATAATGATAATAATAATAATTATTATTATTATGATACCATCATGTTAACAGATAACCACCCGCCCTTAGTAAAAGCTGCACATGCATACATGAGTGCCTAATTAGAAAAACAAACAGACTGGATGTGTTTCCAGAAGTTGTAATCTTAGCCGTGCCCATGCAACTTATAATCAGAGCCCACAGAGCTGTCTTACTCTACATCCTCCCATTCCTATCTTCTACTCTACACTCTCCCATTCCCACCTTCTTAAAAATGGCAGACATCCATCTCTGACTTCACCAGGCAACCTCAACTTTCCCAAACATTCCCTAATTTGTGTCCCAGACATATCCACTAACTCGATGAGAGCCCGCTGCCCTCCAGCTTCTGCTCCCTCCCAGTCTCACTGCATAAAGAAACCAGGAGGATCATACCTGTAATGTTATTTTCCTAATAGAAAATTCTATCACCCGTGGGCTACGAGCCTCTAACTCTAATCTAGATGAAACCTCCTGTTTTCTGATGTCCCCAAGGTGAGTAATACTATCTTTGGCTATATTTCAGCAGTTCAATTCTCAGACGGTATTTATAGAGTTTCCTCCATGCACCAGCGCCACGCTCCATCTGGGAAAATGAAGGAACAGCAGCCAGTTGCAGCCATCTGTGGAGAAGACTGACCTGCAGGCATTCCTAGGACGACAGCTGAAGTACTCTGCTTGAAAGCACGTGCAAAGAGCTAAGGGGTAGAGCAAGGAAATCCTCCTAGTACTCAGCCTCTGCAAAGTTCATCTAAAAAAGTCCAGTACAGGTTTGTTCAAGCACAGTGGGCCCCGGGATTAACAACTAAAAACAACACACAGAACCCTACGGTAAGAAGGGCCTGTTCCAAGAGCCCTGGCTACTTTCCCGTCTTAGCTATACACAGTCCCAAGCTACAGGAAGGATTTTCCAGGCTCGAATCCTCATAGCATGATATTCCCATTCTCCCCCTTACCTTTCTTTACCTTAAAACCCAAGAGATGGAATCTTTACAGGTGGTGCAAAGGCCCGTGAGCAACAACATCACAGCCTGGTCATGGCTTCCTCTGCAAAACCCGTGTCGGTCCCAACCTCCTTTTCCAGCACTATTTCCATGTTCTTACTTTTGTGGACCCCACAGTCCAACCAAAAGGAATCACTTCTGGGATCAGAGAGGCTTGATGCCTTCCCATTTCCCTATGGTTGACACACTATATCCACTGCTGTGATGCCTTCCCACCCCACCCTCGCCGCAGTCCTTTCCATATGTCTATCCTTCAAAGCCAGCTCAAATGCCACCTCCTCTACCATCCTCCCAGAGTTATCCGGCACCTAACTTTCCTATTTATTTACCCACCACACGGCTATTAAAAACCTACCCTGTATCGTTTTGGGTACTAGGGGGGTAGAAATAAATGAACAGAACTTGCTCCAAGCCCTCAGTCCTCCCCCAGAGACAGGGCGGTATAGACATGCAGTACAAGAGGGTGAGGGATTTCACAATATCCCAAAAAACCTTTTGTGTCCCAAGATGAACACCATCTGCTCGGATTGGTCAGTAGAGGCTTCAAGGAAGAGGCCATATCATCCCTTCTGGTCTTTAAGCTACTTTAGGGCAAGGTCTGTGTCTAGTTCCTGCCCCTCCAGGTGGACCAGCCCAATAAACAGTCTGAAATAAAGGAATATTTGGACGAATGAATAACAAATCAATTCACCCCAGGGCTCTCACTTTGTGCAAGGTCATTTTAATGAAAACTTCCAGAAAGCACCAGGATTCCAATCTCAGTGACAAGGGGTAGGAGAAGTACATCACTTAGCTGTTCCTGAATGGAAGGTTAGACCAGAAGCTTATTCAAGTGAACAGGCCATCATTAACTGTAAAAGCTGCAGAAGAAAACTGGATTCAACTCTTCGGGGCATTCACTGAACTGCTAGCTAAAAATCTATGAAACCCAAACCATGAAAACTAATGAGTAGAGAATCGAGGTGTTACAGAGCCAGTGTCCTGATAGAACTGGGCTTACCTGACTGTCACAGCACTGAGGATGCTTTAGAAAATGATTTAAGGTTTAATGCTTGAGGTGGCGGTTTCGTGTCAAAAATTTTGACTGATGAACTTGATAATACTCCAAACTACGTGTCAAGTAGAAAACCTGACTGCCTCTCAACTCAGGGACAAAGCTCGCTACTGGTAAGTAAGTCTCAGATTTGATTCTGCTTTAATAGGAATAAAATTGTTACCGGTATGATCTTTTCTGGGGCGATAACACCAAGATGATTTCCCAGAGAATTAGCCCAGCTTGTAGACAGAGCACTGGACTGGGATTTGCACGTGAATAAGATCCCAAAGACCGGGTTCCAGAACCAGCCTTATAACTTAATTGTTTTGTGAGGATAGAGCAATCATTCAACCTCTATACCTTTGTTTGCTCATCTATAAAACAAGAATAGGCATGTTGACTGGCTTATTTTGCAGCAGTGAAATCAGATTGTAAATTTCAGGTCAAAGCAATGGGTTAAAGACAGAGCTGGTCATTGAAGTCTGGTTCAATGCTAAGATTACCTACCTTCACAAAAAAAAGTTAATGTTGAACTATGATTAATTTATATTTTCTAAACAGCTTCACTAGATTAAGCTAAACAGAATTACTATTCTTGTTCTACAAATGAAGAAACAGAGCAAGGAGCGGAGTTCTACCGGTTCTGTCTTGAAAATGTCTCTTTGGAGCACTTTACGTGGCAAACTGTCAAGTTTCACGGATATAATACCCACAGCCACCAAATCCAGCCCGTAATCAATTAACATTAGGTGGATTTCAGTAGATTCCCAAGGGGTCTCTGTTCACTGTACCTCCCCCCATGCCAGCTCTTCCTCACTACAAATTACCTCTCCCAAGACTTGACAATATTGCCTTGCTCAATATCCACAGGGATGCACGTGAGTTTAAGTAGAATTCCAAACTGTTTCCTTTGCCATCCCCTTCTTTATGAGTACGACAAATGACCTCTTTACTGTCTTCAAAATTCATTTCACCAGCACCTGCTTTTCTCACTCTGACCATCCACATGTCCACCATTTTCTCTACTTTTCTCCAGATCTCATCCATGTTTCGAGACTCAACTCTTGTTTCACAGTCTTCAAGAAGCCACTACACATACAGCGAGCGGGGGTCAAGTCTTCTACTCCTCAGATTCCCCCTGGACATGGTCGATCATTTTATCATTGCACTTACCAAAGTTCATGCTGCGTCCTGTCTGCGATATCTTCTCTTAAATGAGACTGACAAATAATTTTGTGGACGAGAAGCCATGTTTTGTCATCTTTGAGTTATCTGATGTTCTTTCTGTCATGCTTTATAAATAGTAAGCATTTAGTACCTGTTGTTGAAGTTATAGAACTGAACTTATTTATCCCTCAACTATTTATCCCACAAATATTTACTGGATACCTTATGAGCCAGGTACAGTCATAGGCTCTGGGGATACAGTGTTAACAAAACTAATATTCATCTCTATTATCTACCAGAGGTCATAATAAAGAAATAAGCAAACTATTTACTATATCTGATCCTGATGATGATCACTTTGTAGCAAAATAAAATAAAATAAAAACCAGATCTGAGACATGTATAATTCCAAGGCAAAGAAAGGTTTGCAATTTTAAGTTGACGGGTCAGGGAAGGCCCAAGTGAGAAAAATTCATAAGGCAGAATTGGTGATACAAGGTAATGATCACTTGCAGAGTACCAGCTATATGCAAATACATCATCAGATACTGTTAGATACTGAAATCTAAACAACACATGCTTCTTATCCTTGAGGATCCTTCAAGTCTCGTAACAGAGAAGGTACAGGCAAAAATGACTTATACATGGCAGGAGACAAGGAGTCTTGCCAAAGAGACTTAAAATCTCTCATCAGAGAAGAGACACAAGGAAGAATTTCAAGGAGCTGATGACATTTGAAACTGACACGAAAGAAGGAGCATGGTGTATACAGGTCAAAGGATGGGGATGGGGATTTGAAGAGTAGGACCCTTGAATGTAGAGATGCTAGTTTAAATTCTAGGAAAAGGAGTAATCCAAACAAGGAAACCCTTCTCCCAGGTCTCCTGTTACCACACAGCAGCCCAGTAATTGGTGTGTCTGCCTAACTCCAGAAGAAGCTTCATTTAACGTTTATTGATTCATTTACCTTTGATTGAGCACTCACCTCAAAGCAGTTACTGTGCTGGGCACTGAGAAAAAGTCATTTAAGACTCAGGCCTTCTGAAGAGATCGGTAGTTCATGTACGATTCTCAGGTGGGAGGATCCCTGAACCCATTTGCACTGTGCCTAATTAGAAATGTTTTCTTGGGGTAAATACCCAGCAGTGCAATTGCAGAGTCATAGGGAAGCTCTATTTTTAATTTCTTGAGGAATCTCCACACTGTTCTCCAAAGTGGCTGCACCAACTTGCATTCCCACCAACAGTGTAAGAGGGTTCCCCTTTCTCCACATCCTCTCCAACACATGTTGTTTCCTATCTTGCTAAGTTTGGCCATTTGAACTGGTGTAAGGTGGTATCTCAATGTGGTTTTAATTTGAATCTCCCTGATGGCTAGTGATGATGAACATTTTTTCATGTGTCTGATAGCCATTTGTATGTCTTCACTGGAGAAGTGTCTGTTCATATCTTCTGCCCATTTTTTTATATGATTGTCTGTTTTGTGTGTGTTGAGTTTGAGGAGTTCTTTATAGATCCTGGATATCAACCTTTTGTCTGTACTGTCATTTGCAAATATCTTCTCCCATTCCGTGGGTTGCCTCTTTGTTTTGTTGACTGTTTCCTTTGCTGTGCAGAAGCTTTTGATCTTGATGAAGTCCCAAAAGTTCATTTTCGCTTTTGTTTCCTTCGCCTTTGGAGACATATCTTGAAAGAAGTTGCTGTGGCTGATATCGAAGAGGTTACTGCCTATGTTCTCCTCAAGGATTCTGATGGATTCCTGTCTCATGTTGAGCTCTTTTATCCATTTCGAGTTTATCTTTGTGTATGGTGTAAGAGAATGGTCAAGTTTCATTCTTCTACATATAGCTGTCCAGTTTTCCCAGCACCATTTATTGAAGAGACTGTCTTTTTTCCACTGTATATTTTTTCCTGTTTTGTCAAAGATTATTTGACCATAGAGTCCTTTACCTCTTTGGTTAGGTTTATTCCCAGGTATCTTATGTAGTGAAAAGAAGGGCCATCTGTACCCCAATGTTTATAGCAGCAATGGCCACAGTCACCAAACTGTGGAAAGAACCAAGATGCCCTTCAATGGACGAATGGATAAGGAAGATGTGGTCCATATACACTATGGAGTATTATGCCTCCAGAAAGGATGAATACCCAACTTTTGTAGCAACATGGACGGGACTGGAAGAGATTATGCTGAGTGAAATAAGTCAAGCAGAGAGAGTCAATTATCATATGGTTTCACTTATTTGTGGAGCATAACAAATAACATGGAGGACAAGAGGAGATTGAGAGGAGAAGGGAGTTGAGGGAAATTGGAAGGGGAGGTGAACCATGAGAAACTATGGACTCTGAAAAACAACCTGAGGGTTTTGGAGGGGCAGGGGGTGGGAGGTTGGGGGAACCAGGTGGTGGGTATTAGGAAGGGCACGGATTGCATGGAGCACTGGGTATGGTGCAAAAACAATGAATACTGTTACGCTGAAAAGAAATAAAAAAAGTTAAAAAAAAAGAAATGTTTTCTTGATTGTAAAATATACATAGCCTTGTGGAAACTTGGAAAACATAAAAAAATTATAAATAAAAAATAAAACAACCCTACCACCCAAAGAGTTTCTATTAATTTTAAGATTATTTCCTTTCAGTGATTTTCTTTTCTTTTCTTTTTTTGTGAGTAATCTCTACTCCCAATGTGGAGCTTGAACTCACAACTTTGAGATAAAGAGTCACATGCTGTACCAACAGAGCCAGCCAGGCAGCCCTTCTTCTAGTGATATTTTGTACTCTCTCTCTTCTCTTCCTTATGAAATATAATAAACACTAAGATGTATAAATGAGAATACATATACATGTGTTTGTGCTTCAGGTGTTTTTAATTTAATATTATCTTATAGGTCTTCTCGTATGTTATCAAAAATCTACGAAAATATAAATCTAATAGCTATGCACTATTGCATTGTATTTACTCTGTCATGAGATATTGAAGTTGCTTCAAATACAGTATTTCTGCTATTATAAATATCTGCAATAAACATATTTACAGAGAAATATTTGTTTCATTAAAAGAAACTCTTAGAAGTAGACTTATTAGGTCAAAGAGAACATGCATATTTTCAATAGGCTTGAGTTTTAAAGAACAAATAGAAGCAAACTAATAGGAAAGGGAAGGCAGTGTTGGCACCAGGAAGAGTACGGACGAAGATTCATGGGCAGAGAACAGTGCGATAGCTTCCAGGAACTTCAAGTAATTTGGTCAGGTGAGATCAAAGGGGTGTGTTCATTGGGCTGAGGGAGTGGCTGAACCGAGATGAAGCTCAAGAGACAGACAAGAACCACATCATAAATAGTCTTGAAAGCTACATTGCAGGGATTTGACTCCATCGTGGAGGTAGTTATGAGAAACTCTGAAATATTTTAAGCAAAAGAGGAACATGGTCAAATCTGTGATTTAGAGAGGCCACACTTATGGCAATGACAGATGGGGATACACTGAAGCAGAAAAGACGCCCTTGAGAGCTCCTGTAATATCCAGGAGCAAAGTAAGAATGGCCCGAAGCAAGGCGTCAGGAATATACAAAAAGGGATACGTACAAAGGATATTAAACCGCTTGAATGTACAAAATACGGTGACTGATTTCAAAGACAGTGAAGTACCCCCATCAGGGAGAATTGTAGTTGACTCTTCCCATTTGAGATGGACCGGTGTAAGTTCTGGACAGAATCTACATGTCCTTCGTGTTAAATATCCTCTTTACATTCTCCCCAAAAACGTCAACAGCTATCTGTGTTCCCACTTACTTCTGACAGATGATGTGTCTTCAGTATCTTAAAGTTTTGTCTCTAAACAAACCTACGTTTGCCTTTTGGGCATCTAAGAAGGGCATGATGGCCTCAGCAGTGATCTAGCCAAGGGAGAGGCTGAACCACACACTGAGGTGGGTCACACCAGGGTCAGGAAGCAGGTGAGCCCTGATGGATATTTAGACAAACCCGCATGCCCTAAGGTCATCTTACACAGAGCATAAAGTCTTACAAAAGTCTTACTGTATCTTATAAAAGATACACTAGTATGATTTTAAATGGTATTACTTTTCTTTGGACCCACCTCTGTACTGCTCATGCTAGGATTTCATCCACCTGGAACATGCATGTCCTCATTCAGACCTCTTATTTTCCTTTCCTCTTCTCCTGGCATTACTGTGGTTCTTAGAATCCAACAGTAGCCACCAGAGAGGACAATGAAGCCACCCAAGATGGAAATGCACAGGAGTAAACAGGGCACACTTATTCAACAAACATTACTATCCTTATCATACTGGAGACAGACTGTCCCCTGAGATGGGCTGGTCTCCAGAAAAAAAAATTCCTCACTCTATCTCCATACCTTATTTATTTATTTATTTATTTATTTATTTATTTGACAGACAGAGATCACAAGGAGGCAGAGAGGCAAGCAGGCTCCCTGCTGAGCAGAAAGCCTGATGTGGGGCTTGATCCCAGGACCCTGGGATCATGACCTGAGCCAAAGGCAGAGGATTTAACCCACTGAGCCATACAAGTGCCCCTCTCCATACCTTTTCTAATTAGCACTTATGGGTAGAAGGACCTAATGTGAAGCACTACATGTTGCAAATTAAGTTTGTGCAAACAGGATTCAAAACTAAATTGTTGAGTCACACTTTTTTTTATTCCTCCATCTATTTGCACAGTTTTGGTTGTAATTTGCTTACATAGGGAAAATATGTATATACAGATAGATAAACTTCATGAAGTATATACATATGAGTGCATATGTATATATACACATGTACTTCATAAAGAAGATATAGAGAATATAAATTTATATATATTTATTTATATGTACATATGAAATTGTCCAGCTACTATAGCTTCCCGCTTCCATTAGTCAGAGGACATGTGTATTAGATTGAATAACAAAAAAAAAAAAAAAAACAAACACACACACAAAAAACAAAAAAACCCCACAAAAACCAAAAACCAAAAAACACCTTAAAATCGAATCTGGGAAATCCAAAGAGACCCAGCAACTTCTGTAAATGTGCAGAACATCCAAATAATCCAAATAGATGCTGACCTATATGTAAGACCTATCAGAGTTACAATGAAACACAAACATGAGGAATAGAGTCAAAACATTTCATGAATGTCCCAACATTGTTTTTTCAAGATTTTATTTATTTATTTGACAGAGATCACAAGTAGGCAGAGAGGCAGGAAGAGAGAGAGAACAGGAAGCAGACTCCCTGCTGAGCAGAGAGCCCGATTCGGGGCTCGATCCTAGGACCCTGAGATCATGACCTGAGCTGAAGGCAGAGGCTTAACACACTGAGCCACCCAGGCACCCCTGTCCCAACATTTTTTTTACGGCAGTGAATTCCAATGGAATATCCCAAACAAAGCTGCTCTTTAACCTAATACTTGGTCAATTAATCAAAAAGGTGAATTAAAGTAAAAAATAATGACTTACACATGTAATTTTTAACATAAAATACATAAATATGTGTATTCACCAATCATTTGACAGGGCCAGTGCCTATTTCAGCTCTTATATACAGTACACATAAATCAAGCCCTATGATTCCCAGTTAGGCATTCTTTAATGCCAATTAAACTTACACAACCACTACTACATGTACATTTTTTTCTCTTCTCCTACAGTTATCTCACCTGTCTAATTTCACAGAAATATTTTGGAAAATATCTTTTCCCCAGCATTTCACTAAGTCTCCCAGAAACAACTATCTTTACACAGACATGTAACACTAATTTACATAATATATATTTAATTAAAATACTTAAGTCCAACTATCTCAGCAAGTTTGAGCACAACTAAAGTTTATTCTTGTAAGTACCTAACAGCCAGTGGGAGTAGATGTGGGCATGCCAAAGGGTAAGCTACCAGCTGCAGACAATCAACGCATCATGAGCATCAGTCTGACTGTTCCACAGTGGGAAAGACTGTCTGGGAACCCAGAAAGGAACTTAACTGCCTTATAGTTAAGAAAGTTTCTGCCACATAAACAATGAATTTTGGAACACTGAAAAAATAAAATAAAATAATTTTAAAAAAGTTTCTGCCACAAATAGAAATTATTTAATAACAAATACAGTTGTCTTATGAGACTAATTAGTTAGTTATGGCTGTAATAATGTTACAGAACAAACCACCTAAATCCAATGGCATACAATAATAAGCATCTTATTCCTCATGCTCATGAGTACCCCAAATCAGCTTTGATCAAGTCAGGTGAGCACCCCTGACTCAAGCTTTGGATCAGCTAAGCCTGATTCCTCCCTATGGACTGGGTTGGTTCTGATCTACACATACCTACTCAGGCACCCAGTCACCAAGAGGAAGTAGCTATCCAAGGGGAAGTTCTGCTCATGGGGATGGCAAAGCATAAGAGATTGTCAAGCCCCTTCCTGACACATCATGGATGACACACCATGAATTCCACTGGCCAACAGAAGGCACATGACCATACTACTTCTCAAGGACAGGTAGCAGACACCACCAACACTAAGGTCAAAACGAGTCATATGGCCAAATCTGAGAAAATACACATCTGTGGAGATGAGGGAAGGGTGTGACTATTTTCAGGAATAATCCAATCTATCACACAGACCAAAGTGAAATACTGACGTAGGATCTTGAGTATGTTAAAATTCTGGTAAAACTTATTTTCAAAGTCAATTTAAGCTCTTTCTATGATGTTACCATTTTGTGACTACTGTAATAAAAATGTACTGCTGGATTAATTGATAATGTTGATAGAAATAAAAATGACTAGTGTTTCAGATATTGTTTTGTTAAAAAGTCTGAGTTAAAGAAAATATTTTTGTTCAGGCCTAGCTGCCCACGCAGATTTGAGTACAGAGAACTACAATTTATCAGAAAAAAAAATTCACTTCTATTCTATTCAAAGTAGTCTCCTCTTCACATTCAAAACTTGATTTAATGAGATATGGGCTTCTTTTTGAAAACCCTGCTACTTTATATGTATCACAAACCTATGACATCATAAACCTATAACAAACTATGCACTCTTAAATTTGGTTCATATTTTAATCATGAAAATATTCTAAAGATGGGACCCCCAATTCAACTTCTTTATTTTATGTTAAGAAGCTTACTAAAAATCTGGCATTAGGAAATTTTATAAAAAGTTTGTGATTAATAAACATAAATGTACATAAATTTCAATTTTAAGAATCATTATCATCAAAACAAACATTTAAAGGCATTTCTTACTTTATGCAGCATACATGCTCCTGAAAAAATAAAACAATCAATTAGTAGATAAATACTAAATTGGTGGCACAAAGGTGCTGTCTTCCAAAGTGAGGAAAAGCAGTGATTTGGGATACACGATGAAGGTAGGAATTAAGTTGGACTTTGGAGGATATATAGGTTTTGATAAAGTGAAGAATAAGAAATACATTCTGGAAAAGCTGGAGAAAGGGAGTCATAACTAAATATCATGCAAAGAAGAAGAAGCATGGTATGTTTGCCAATCGGTGGAACCAAAGATGAACAGGGAAGCTTGTAGGCATTTAGGGGAAAAAAAAAAAAAAAGCCTGAATACGGAGATTGTGGTCAATTATAACAGCATTTGAAATCCAGACACAGTAGATTGAATTTGATATGGTGAGGAAGTTAAATGTTAAGGGGCACCTTCGTGGCTCAGTTGGTTAAACATCTGGCTCTTGATTTCAGTTCGGGTCATGGTCTCAGGGCTCTGGAATCGAGCCCTGCATCAGGCTCTGCTTAGCAGGAAGTCTGCTTGAGATTCTCTCTCTCTCTCTCTCTAACTGCCCCACACACACACTCATACTCCCTTGCGCTCTCTCTCTAAAATTAATAAACAGGGGCGCCTGGGTGGCTCAATGGGTTAAAGCCTCTGCCTTCAGCTCAGGTCATGATCCCAGGGTCCTGGGATCAAGCCCCACATCAGGCTCTCTGCTCAGTGGTGAGCCTGCTTTCCCCACTCTCACTCTGCCTGCCTCTCTGCCTACTTCTGATCTCTCTCTGTCAAATAAATAAATAAAATCTTTAAAAATAAATAAATTAAATTAAATTAAATAAACAAATCTTTTTTTAAAAAAAAAAGAAAGTTAAGTGTTGAAAGTGGCTGAAGGTGAGAAGTTTCATGGATGGATTGCTAGGAAGAAAGAATGAAGGTAAGACTTGGGGAGGGTGATGGCCTAATGCAGCATGAGATCAGGAGAGGAGGGTCTGGTCTAGGATTATAGCACTCTTCCTGGACAGATGGAGAGATGGAAAGGCTCCTGCTTGCTGGGTGGCACCTGGAAGACTGGGGCAGCGAGGACTTAGAAATCATGGCCTATCCTGCAGCACAAATTCCCTCTTATCGTTGCCGTGTCTATGCATATTGCATTAAATACCTGACATACACACTAAGATATGCAAGTAACCATCACATACATTCTCCATTGACAGAGCTTGTCATATGTCTTTCATATGGATCTAAGGGCTTCCCTCCAACAGCTGTGAAAATCTCTTTATATTGAACACTCATAAAAGCACATAGCATAGCAAGATAAACATCTAAGAAAGGCTAGACAAATGTGGGTGCTCACGGAGTAATCAGAAAGGTTAAGAACTCAGTGTTCTATTTTCCTCTGGGTTTAAAGAAATAAGTAAAATTAGATTGTCACAGTGATATTAAGATCAATATACTATATAGTTCTGTCCCTAAACTGGTAAAGAAAGCACAGAAATCTAATGAAATAACATAAGGATTTTTACTAAATATTAAATATTTAGTAATATGTTATATTATAATATATATTATAACATACTATATTATAATATAGCAAAATATTTTTTAAAATATATGTCCACTCTTCACCAAAATATCTTCTAGAAGAACACATCCTGTATAGTTCAATTATTTAAGAATGCTTTATAACTGACATCTCATATTCACAGAAGATGAGAAATGAAAAGAAACCTGAAGTGGTCAAGTAAATTAATGTTTCTAAAGTGCTCAAAAATCTGGGTCTCTAACTCCAAACATAACATTTGCAATCTATCTCATTGCAATTACGTCCAATGCTATTTAATTTCTTAGAAAACTCCCCTTTGTAGCAATAATTCAAAATCAAACATTAGTGACCCCTCAAGTTATTAGAAAATTTTAACTGAAGACCAAATACAAGGTTTTGCTGTATTATGATAACAACAAAAAGAGCTACTTTGTGAAATAAAAGAAAATACATACATTGGTCTCTGCCACTGCTCCCTAGCATAGCACTCTTACAACCCTTCTAATTTCCTAAGTAACCAGAACATGAAGAATATCTTTGGTTCTACTATTTGGTCTTTGACCCCAGTTCCTGACATAGAACTTCTAAATATTTTATAATTTTCTGGGTGATGGGGTGTCTTTTGTTCTAAGGAGGCAAATCTTGATGGGTTCCTGGATGGCTTCTCGCTGTTCACCAAAGAAATTAAGCCATGATTAGAATCTTGAAATTGACCATCCCACACCCCCATCCTCCAGGAAGGGGAGAAAGACTGGAGGTGAGTTAATAATTCATCATGCCTACCTGATGAAGCCTCCACAAAAATCCCCCAAGAACGGGGTTTGGAGAGTTTCCAGCTTGGTGAACACATGGAGGTTCTGGGAAGGTGGTGTACCTAGAGCAGGCATGGGAGCGTCACGTCCCTTCCCACAATCCTGCCTATGCATCCCTTCCATCTGGATGTTCATCTGTATCCTTTATATTCTTTATTGTCTAATAAACTAGTAAACACAAATACATAGTTCTCTGAGTTCTCTGAGTTATTCTAAAAAATTATGGAATCCAAGGAAGGGGTCATGGGATCCCTGATTTATATAGTCAATAGGTCAGGACAGGTGACAACATGAGACTTATAATCGGCATCTAAAGAGTAGACTGTCCTGTGGCACTGAGTCCTTCAATCTATATAAACTGAATTGTAAGATACCCACTTGGCGTCGGAGAATGGCTTGATGAGTGGAAATCCCACACATCTGGTGTCAGAAGTGAAGTGGAGGGCAGTAGTCATGTGAAGCTAAAGGAAAGCAGGGAGAGTGTTTTTTCCAACTTGTGCTTGTTTTCCAAAAAAAGAAAGACAAATCTTAATTATTCTCAACCATTTCTCTATCTATAATCATGATCTAGATTATGCATGTGAAGAAAGGATATTAAAAGAAATGTGAAATTTCAAGAATTTTAGTGCCCAAGAAAGATAATGGGAGTACAACTGATTAAAGTAATAATGAAAGTTTTAGAAATACTGAGGCCTGATTTTTTAATAAGGGAGCTGAGAAATACCATCATAATTTTCATTAAATTTTTGATAACAGTAGACATTTCATTATGGGCTATAAAAACCAATGTGTCGAGCTATGCACTAACTTGCAACCTGCTGATAGCAGACCCCTCATAAAGTCGGTTTATTATACCAGAAATGTTCTAATAAACATAATCATATTCTACAAATCAAGCAACTTTGTGTGCTAACTTCCGTCAGCTCAGAAGAATAATAATGTCTAAAGCAAATGAGGGAATGAAGGCTTTGTTTTTTGCCCTCTGTAGAATAACAGGGTCTAAGAGACTCAAAGCCCCATGTAAGCATTTACTTAATCCTCAGAAATCTCTTCTGGTTACAGAGCTTTATAGTCTTCCCCTAATTTTGTCCTATAGGCCTTTCTGTTCTTCCTCCTTCACCATCTTCTAGACCCTATGACTTTCATTTCATTTTACGCAGAGGCTCCATAACAACTTCATTTGCCGGCTTTTAAATTATTTTGATAAAGTGTATGATATTATACAGTTATTACAACTAGGACCGCAAGAAACATTATCAGATCGATATCACCATCTCCCATTAAATGGTGATTCAGTGTGTCAGTAATTTCCTTTCATTGCACTTCAAATCCTAAAATACCCAAGATCTTTTTTATTATGTCCTCTATGATCCCTGCAGGCTCAGAATGTTACAGAATCTGGAAGCTGGGGGTGGGGAATGAGCTGAGAGGGAGATGAAGGAGAAGGTCTAAATAGGACTGCTACAAAGATGTTGAAGAAGTAATATTAGTTTTCCCCAAAAGCAGAAATGATTTCAAGGGCAGAAGATACAAGTTCTCTATAAACAAATAAAACACATTAATATAAATGAACAGTGTAAAATACATGAGGTAAATGTAGTTAGTATATAACTTTGGAAAACACAACATTGGACGTCAGACTCTGATTTCACAGATACTATTGTTTGGGAAGGGATTTATTTAAGTAAAACAGAGGACTGATTTGAAATATATACATAAGTAGCGGTACAGGGGAACCAAGCAATGGCATGTCAATAGAAGGTGAGGTGTGAAGATCTGATGAATCTGCGGGGTGGGATTCCCCCGTTTCCCCCATGACAAACACAACACCGGACAAGGTGCGGGTCAGATCTCTGTCTGGCAGTCGGAGAGCAGGTCTGTAGATGAGTGGTTTGCTTGGCTCGACAGACCTTACTTTTACAAAAGGTCTAGCAGGCTTTCTTGGCAATCCTTTCCTTAATAAGGTTGTCCAAGGTCATGGACAAGAACAGAAGTGAAAAGGCCTGGGGGTGACCCTTTCTTTCTCATTTGAGTCATTTGGAGCACATTTTCCCTGGGTTATTCAATCCCATAGGACTTGTGTGCCTCAAATAACCTGTCTTCCATGCAGCCCCTCGTCCCCATTCTTTCTATCCCCCTCACCCTGCATGTGGTATCAGACACCCCCACCCCTTAAAGACCCACTACCTTGTGCTTCTTTCTTTCTTCTGGCCTAAATTAGATTCTGTCTCTTATGTTGGTTATTTTCATATTTATTAATTAAGAGCTCCTTAAGCACATGGTCCATGTCTCATTCATCTTTCCAGCTGCTATCACTACTACTACTCAGTAACTCACAAAATGTCACACGTGTATTAGGGACTCAGAAAGTAGTTCAGTCATGCCAGGGGAATGCAAAGCTTATGCTAGAACACAGAATCCTTAACCAGAAAGTTGGCACAGACTTACCTGTTAGATTTCTATGCTGCTTGGTGATCTGCAACCAAGTGGGACTCCCACAGAAGCAAAGCACAATGAACAACAGCAATCTTCCCGCCAATTTCCCCTTTAATGTCTTTTCAGTGACTTCACTGCTCCTTCCCATCATCACCTCCACATCTGGCATGTGCAGGAATTTAGAACATCAATAAAAGAGCTCTCTTTGATGAATAAGCCACAGATTTTTCCTTCTGCAACCCCAGAGAAGTAAGGTGGAGGACAGTGGCTGCTTGGGAGAGCTGATCTAAATCCTCGTACAGCCCTATAACAAAACAGATTCAGTCTCGTGGTAAACCACGTCCAGCCCAAGAGAGAACTGAAAGGAATCAGTATACACTTATTCCAAAAATTGTTGCTCACAGGTTTAAAAAATGGGACAACAGTTTTGCAACATAAAGCAAATCTACTTCCAAAATGGGTACCTAGAAGAAGACAGAAAAAGCCGAGTTACATTAAAAAGATTAATGAGATCTGGAAAAATAGTTTCTTCAGATGAATGGAACAAATCCAATTCACTCAGCGCAGCATATCAAAGGGAACTGTTAACCTCTCTCTTTAAAGGATAAATCACAAGAGCCATAAAAATCAAGAGGTAAATACAGTCATCCTGTGTTTATTGAGCAGCTACTATGTGCCAAGTACTGTTCTGGGCCCTGAGGGTACAGCAGTGAATACAATAGACGGATTCCCTGCCTCCAAGGCCAGGAAATTCTTGTAATGAAAGACAGAGTAGAATACCTAAAAATGATCAGTTAAAGTATTGAAATGTACCTGAAGAAAAGGAAATAGGACCATGCTAAGGAAGAGGAAGCAGAAGCATCACCAGAGACAAAGGTCATAGAATAGGACATTTGGGAGGTTTAAGGTACAGAGAGAAGACCACTGTGTCACAATAACCAAAGGGACAATGAAGGGAGATGAAATCAGAGAGATCAACAGGGGCCAGCTTGGGTGGAACCTTGAGGCTATTGTAAGGAGTTTAAATTTTAGATGGCAGGGAGCCACTGGAAGGCCTTAAGCAAGAGAGTGATGGATGGGGCCGATAAGCACTCTGGCTCAGGGTGGGAGATGGACAATAAAAGTGCAAGACTGGAGGCAGGTAGTCTATACCTCCATTGGAGCCACATCAACTGCCCAGGAGAGAGACACATGTTGGCTTGAACAGAGGTTGTGACAGCAGAGATGGTGAGTTAGGTTTGGGATATATTTTGGAAGTAAAATGGATAGGACTTGCTAATGGGTTGGATATGGGAAATGAAGAAAAGAGGGGAATTGAGGATGACATCTAGAGTTCTAGCCTGAGGACTGGGTGGATGATGCCATTTATGGAGACTGGAACGGCAAGTGAAAGTGGGTTTCAGAGCGGTGTTGGAGAGAACATTAGTTCTCTTTTGACATGTATGTATATGATACCACTTAGACATCCAATTGGAGGTGAAGTGGATCTATCAGCTTAAGAGTAATTAACCTGTAGATGGTATTAAAACCAATGGACTAAATGATATCAGTAGAGGTAAGGAAAGAGAATGTAGACAAAGAAAGAAGAAGATCCAAGTTCAAGACCTGAGATACCCTCAATATTTACAGGTGGGAACAAGAGTCATTAAAGAACAGAATTAAGACCTCCTCAGAATGGCCAGTAAGGTGGGAGGAAAACCAGGTCAGGATAAAGTAACTCAAGACCAGAAGTCAAAGTGTTTCAAGATGAAGGAAGTAGTCATCTATCCCAAATGCTACTGAGAAATCTCACCCCCTTTGGCAGCTTAGAATCAGTAAGATGTCATCAATCACCTGGAGAAAAAGAGCCTTAATGGAGAAAAAAGTGGCCGCACCCAAAGTAGCAAATGAACATCTTATTCCTCAGATGGCTCCACCATCAATTTTTTCTGAACGGTCCAAACCAATAACAACACATGTTAAAAGAAGTGGACTTTGGGGGGGGGGGCGCCTGCCTGGGTGGCTCAGTGGGTTAAAGCCTCTGCCTTTGGCTCGGGTCATGATCCCAGGGTCCTGAGATCCAGCCCCGCATTGGGCTCTCTGCTCGGCAGGGAGCCTGCCTCCCCCTCTCTGTGCCTGCCTCTCTGCCTACTTGTGATCTCTGTCTGTCAAAAAAAAAAAAAAAAAAAGAAGTGAACTTTGGGGCACCTGGGTGGCTATCTGCCTTTCGGTTGGGTCATGATCCCAGGGTCCCAGGATTGAGCCTCTCCAGGAGCCCCACAGCAGGTCCCTACTCAGCAGGGAGCCTGATTCTCCCTCTCCCTCTCCCCTGTTTGTGCTCTCGCAATGGGCTCTCTCTCACAAATTAAATCTTAAAAAAAAAGGGGGGGGGGAGAAGAGGTGGACTTCAATAGATAGCAAGAAGATGTATTCTCCAGTGGCATGAGAGGATGTAGGATAGAACACTCCTCTAGGCCCAACTTCCCTGTTGGGCTGCCAGATTCGGGGGAAGGGACACAATGAGTATACTGGAGTCAAGAAAACAGAGTTAGTTCGTGCGTTGGTTGATTGGTTTTTTTCTGAAAACCATCTTCTTCATTGTTGATATGATGATAGTCCACATGAACTATATACACATGAATTAGGAAGAAAGTGGGTAAATATTTCATGACCCAAGAGGGCTTGATAAACTGCACAGGCCCAGTCCTCGTATCCCTCCTTTCGCTATCACATCTAACGAGAAATCCACTTCATCTAGTTTCCATCCTCTGACTTCATGCCATAGGCCCTTCTGACAAATAACCCAAAGATTAACTGAAGAGCACCAAGTTCTCTTTGTTCCAAGGATATGACCCAGATTCATGTTTTCATGGGATAATGAATAAGATCAAGAAAACAAAAATACATCAAGGAGATAATTTCCACTCTCTTCTAAATATTCTGTGAAAAGAATGGGGAGGGGTTTCACCCAGTACACACATACCTATAGATCAGAACACAGACTGAAATGATTTGAATTCAGGGCACCTCGGCGTGGATGGGGGCTAACCGGCCAGGCGAAAGAGGGTTTCCCACTCATTAAGACCATGCGTCTCCCAGCTCCCACGGCTCTTCTGGAATCTGTCAACATTGTGAGTCACATCGTAACGATAAGGAAATGTTTTTAACTGAACTTATGACCTTCAGTCTAATGAATCCTCTAATTCTACCAGTTCAAACTGTTGAATAATTCAACAAACAGTCTTCTGACCCAAGTCAATTGAAGATACGGTGGTATTTTTGCTGTGAGATGAAGAGGGAAAAAAGAGCTGATTCTGCTTCCCGTTCCAGCTCATCATGTTAAAAACACCTGAATACAACTATTTTTTAATTTTTCCCATGCAGAGTAAAAAACTGAAGTGGAAAAAAAAATGATAGTTTCAAACCACAGTCTCTCTTTACTGTAACCAAAATCTCCCTTAAAAATGTCTTCTCTTTCTTCTCCACTCCCCCCCTCCTTAAAAGGAAGAAAATTGTAAGTTGGAACACTATTCACCAAGGGGTATAGTTTGTGCATGTTTCTAAATGCCAGAAGTTTCTGAAGCCAAGGGTAACTTATATTTTAGTCAATTCTCTACAAATGCCTGGGGAAATATGTAACACATTAATCAGGGTAACCGCAATTGCATACTTACCATCTGAACGGAAAAGAAATAAACACAGAAGAGTGACCAGAGATTAAAATTGAGTTAGTGATGGGTCTGAAAGTTCAATGAGCTTCTATGCAAAGAACCAAACTTTTTTTTACAAAGGGGCGAGGGAATTGTGAAATTATAGTCTCAAGGAAAATCATTTTTACTTTTTAAGAAATCAAGAAAAGGAATTCTACACGAATCTCTTCTACAGTTGGCATGTATGTTCAAACTCTTCCAAGTTAAGTAGTATGATATATTGAAAAGATCACTGCTTAGGGGATTAAGAGTCCTAGGTTCTAGTCCCCTCTCTTTATCACTAACTAGCCAAATGGCCTTTACTTGGGTAGTGGAAAGAGCATGAGCATGCGCACTAGACAGATCTAAATTTAAAACCCTCTTCTGGGGGCACCTGGGTGGCTCAGTGGGTTAAAGCCTCTGCCTTCGGCTCAGGTCATGATCCCAGGGTCCTAGGATCGAGCCCCACATCGGGCTCTCTGCTCAGCGGGAAGCCTGCTTCTCTTCCTCTCTCTGCCTGCCTCTTTGCCTACTTGTAATCTCTGTCTGTTAAATAAATTAAAAAAAATAAAAATAAAAACAAAACCCTCTTCTGCTGCATGCTATGTTTCCCTGGGCAAGCTCCTTAACCTCTCTGAATGTCAGTGTTCCCACATGTGAAATGGGGATAATAGTTATCACTCAGGGCTAGGATTAAATAAGTTGATGATCTGCAAGTGATTAGCACAGAGCTTGTACCAGGATTTCTTCCTCTTCCCTTTGCTTCTCTGAACTGATTAGTGTGTGTGTGTGTGTGTGTGTGTGTGTGTGTGTGTGTGTATTTGTTTTTAATGAGGGATTTAGGGCAGATAACTAAACTCCCTTTATACTCTGAAAGCCCATGTGCTTGCTTCGGCTACACATATATACTCTCAAAGCCCATAATGGTAGTAATGTACACTGAAGGAAGAAGCAGCTCAAGCTTCAGTCATCTAAGCAATTGCAGAAAGTGCCACCCCATTGAATCTGAAGACCCAGCTCCCCAGATCCTAACAAATAAAGGCTCATATATGTCATTCTACAAAGGACATTCACGTGTGTGGTTCCAGAAAGATTTTCACAGACCTGGATTCCTTAAGAATTTTAGGATGCTAGCCTAAAAAAGCAATATCTCCAAACAAGTCATATTAAGTGATGGCTTCTGTTGAGAAGTATCAGAATGAAACATGACTTTTTTACTTTCTTTTGACGTACTTATAGGTAAAACTGTGTTTCAGCCATTAATCAGAAGATATAAAAAATGGACAATAGGTAAGAGGTCTGACTGATAGGTCTAGTCCTTTGGGATCATTTCCCATCCCCATCACTGCTTTTTCCATATGTTCAAACACTTTGGTTTTTCATTCCTAAAAGCAATGGTTCCCTAAACTGCCCCTCTCAGCCCAGGGGCCCTCTCCAAACTCTGTGCACCTTCCAAGCAGCTGAGGGAAAACCTAGCACTATGTGTTCACTCCCCTGTCCTCAGTCAAAACAAATCCATCATTTCTTCTTATACTTAAGGTTAATTCATTAGAACTAATTAACTAATTAGATTTCTGATAGCAGATTTCAGCATGTACATAGAAATTCTTCACAATCGTGAAGGAAGTTCCCTACAATGACACTGTGTACACTGTTTCCATCTTTGAGAAGTATAGATGTGTATTGTCCCATTTCTTCCCTCCTGAATACCAAATAATACAATAAACTCAGAGATGGCAAGTAGATTTCTTTTCCAGGAAATGTTTTCAATAAATGAGTTGGTATAAGGAGTTGGCATGGTGGGAACTGAGGGAGCAGCGGTGGGTGACAGGCATGGCGATATCAGGCAGCCTTTCTACACCCAAGTAGGGCTGGGGCAAAGTCCAAAGTTCTCGCAGAAGGTTTCCATCAGCACAGGCCAGCATGGGGACACATGCCATTTGCTCATGGAATACAACTCTGCGGACAGTGTGCCAGCATTAGCAGAGAATTATGAACATAAATCACAGAGAATGAAAATCATCAGGTAAAATCAAAGAGGCACCCAAAAAGCATACCCAGAATTTCACATGGTGTCTCCATAAAACTTCTGGCAAAGAATCACTCAACAAGGGACGCCTGGGTGGCTACATCATTAAGTGTCTGCCTTTGGCTCAGGTCATGATTCCAGAGTCCTGGGATCAAGCCCTGAATCAGGCTCCCTGCTCAGTGGGAAGCCTCCTTCTCCCTCTCCCACTCTCCCTGTTTGTGTTCCTTCTCTTGCTGTGTCTCTCTCTGTCAAATAAATAAATAAAATCTTAAAAAAAAAAAAAAAGTCACTCAACAAGTAGAAGATACATTCCCTCTATGAAACGGAAATGAGGAGCGTCTTGGAGAACAATCCTGCTATCCCGGAGGGTGGGCAAAAATGGCTTTTTCAGCCACAACCACCAGACAGAGCTGAAGTCACTGGAGTGGAAATGGACATGCCTTTCTCCAAGGCAAAAAGTTGTACTATATTCCCTAATATAAAATATACCCACTAGAGTTAATAAAGAAATGAAAGCACCCTAGATTGTACTTAATTTTCTGACACAGACAGTGATACAAGCTGAAAAGTACCTATCAACCAAGGCCACACAGCTCAATATGCCTCCCTAATGACATTTTAACAAGGAGGATTTGTACGTGTCAAACAGGGAATAAATAGCATTTTGGTTCTGAAGACACTTCTTTAGCTCCTGCCCATACTAAAGAGAAAATATAGTTTCAAGGATATTTGGACATAATTTTTCATTGTGAGGCCAGGTTCCCAAAGTGGAGAATGAAATAAACAGCATGAATTGCTCAGGGAGCTACTTTGATGAATTTTGAAAAGAAATGTAGCTTATTTATGACCCCTTTCTCTTAATGAAAAACTAGTCAGTATTTCTGTAAAAGAGACATTTAGAACCTGAGATAAATCTCCTTCCAAGTTAAAGATTTGGAGGAGAATATTACAAACCATGTCTTATATTTAATAATAAAAAGTAGTTATTGAAACCATAATTTCAGCTGGGACAACTGCTAAAGTTAATCCCAGACAACAAGGAGAATTGATGTAGGGAAACGGGAATGAAGGATCGAGGAGAGGGAAAATGATGCTGGAGCCTCCTCCCCTGCTCCCAACCTTAGCCATTCCCAGGGAAGTCTTCTCAGTGCCCGAGGTGTTCCCAGAGGTGGTGCTCCCCTTGCCCTCTCTGATAAATCTCAGCACCAGGCTGTAATCTCCTGTAATCTCTCTCAACTCTCTTCCCCATGAGACTGGGGTCCTATGATGGCAGAGAAAAAAAGTCCACCCCATTCACCATTTTAACTGCAACGCCCAGTACAGCGCCTGGCACTCAGTCAATATGGGAGGGCAGAGGAGGAAGGAGAAAAAGAAGAGAGTGTAGTGAAGGGAGAGGATATATCAAAGTATAAGGCAGAGTTGTTTCTTTTTAACCTCTGTTGTTGTTGTTAGCCTGGTAGAGCAGAAGGCAGCTACATTTTCCATCTTTCAAGTAAATACAGGGTTTCAGCTCCTGGACAACACTGAACCATCTATAGCTCCTTGACTCTTGAGTGGTCATCTTCACTCACACTGTGGGTTCCAAAGGGACCCCAAGACAAAAACCTCCAGGGAGGTGGTCATAATTTCTAGATTCTTGGCTTAGCAATTGTTTTGTTTTGTTTTCTTTCTCAGGTCTTCTACTTTTTTTTTTTTCTTTCTTTACTGAATGGCAAGAAAGGTCTCCACAAGCTATTCACAGAATTAAGTCCCAACCATCTAAAACGTGAGCTTGGAGTGTCTCTGATGCTGAATTCTCTTTATTCAAGGAGACCAAGGCTTCAAACCCAAGCTGAGATAAATGCATGGTGATGTTTAAGTAATAATAGTAAGGACGGATGTCTGATCTCTCTCCATAACTGCCCTTAAGATGTCAGCGTAAATAACACGGAGGACATGGGGAGATGGAGAGGAGGAGGGAGTTGAGGGAAATTGGAGGGGGAGATGAACCATGAGAGACTATGGACTCTGAAAAACAACCTGAGGGTTTTGAAGGGGCAGGGGGCGGGAGGTTGGGGGAGCCAGGTGGTGGGTATTAAGGAGGGCACGTATTGCATGCCCTGGGTGTGGTGCACTGGGTGTGGTGCAAAAACAATGAATTCTGTTATGCTGAAAAGAAATTAAAAAAAAAGATGTCAGTATAGCCTAGCGACAGCCACGCTAAACACCAGGACCGCCACAGGGAGCTAGGGATGAAAGGGAGAGGATCGCACAGCTCTGAAGAAGCATGGCTGGTGTCTTCTCACGTCTGCCTTTCGAACAGGAAGTCAGAAAAGATCAATATAAAATGCAAACGTAAGCGATATTCAAGCTTCTTGTGTTTATACTCTAAAAAGGAGAAAGTGAGAAATATTTCTATTGTCATAGCAACCTGGATTCCCCCACAGTAAGTGTATGGTATGTGATAGCGGTCAGGCTGAATTACTAGTTAAGCTCCGTCTAAATGCAGTTTGTTCTACAGGGCAAAGGGCAGAGAGGACTTTAATGTCCTTAAAACAACCCAAGACTCTTTTCTACAATTTAACCATTTCAGGACACATTTCACTTACACATCGATGACCATATTAGTGTTCTATTCCAAGGTGGAAACCAGTACAGGAAGACCCACTATCCTGAAACATGGGCAACAAGAAAAGAAGACTTAGAAATAACAGTCGGCGAGGACATGGAGAAAAGAAAACTTTCCTGCATTCTTGGTGGGAATGTATAGTGGTGCAGCCACTATGAGAAACATCATGGTGGTTCCTCAAACAATCAAAGAGAACTGCCATGTGATCCAGTATTTCCACTTCTGGGTATTTATTCACAAAAAAAATAAAATAACTTCAAAAGATACATGATGCACCCCTATGTTCACTGCAGCATAATTTATAATAGCCAAGATATGGAAGTAACTTAAGTATCTATCAAGAGATGACTGGAGAGGCGCCTGGGTGGCTCAGTGGGTTAAAGCCTCTGCCTTCGGCTCAGGTCATGATCTCAGGATCCTGGGATGGAGCCCCGCATCGGGCTCTCTGCTCAGCAGGGAGCCTGCTTCCTTCTCTCTCTCTGCCTACTTATGATCTCTGTCTGTCAAATAAATAAATAGATAAATCTTTAAAAAAAAAAAAAAAAGAGAGAGAGAGAGAGAGATGACTGGATAGGGGCCCCCAGGGGGCACAATTGGGTAAACATCCAACTCTTGGTTTCAGCTTGGGTCATGATATCAGGGTCGTAAGATAGAGCCCCATATCAGGCTCCCTACTCAGCACAGTGTCTGCTGGAGAATCTCTCTCTCCCTCTTCCCCTCCCACCCATGCTCATCCTCTCTCTCTCTCTCTCTAACTCTCTCAAATAAATAAATCTTTTAAAAAAAAAAGATGACTGGATAAAGAAGATGTGGCATATATATGCAATGGAATATTATTCAGCCATAAAAAGGAATGAAATCTTGTTATTTACAATGACATAGATGGACCTTGAGGGTGAGTAAAATAAGTCAGAGAAATACAGATAGTGTATGATTTCATTTATATATAGCATCTAAAAAAAACAAAAGAAAGAAACAAAAATAAAACCCAACTCATAGATACAGAAAGCAGACTGGGGGTTTAAAGAGAAGGGGATTATTGGGGGGTGGGCAAAATGGGCAAAAGAGATCAAGAGGTATAAACTTCCAGTCATAAAGTAAGTCAGTCATGGGAATGTAATGTATAGCACAGGGAATATAAGCAATAATATTGTACTGATTTTGTATGGTGGCAGATATTTTGGTGGTCATTTCCCAATATATACCAATATCAAATCATTACGTTGCACATTTGAAGCTAATAGAATACTGTATGTCAATTATACGTCAATTAAAAAAAAAACAAAAACGAGGCTCAAAATATGAGTCTCAAATTGTTCCACATTCGAATTTACAGTAAATATCAGCATCACTGTAATAACTCTTGGTTTGTCACAAGACAGGGAAAATATCAAGGTATCCTGGTTTCTATTATTTATCATTTCTATAATTAAATTGGCCAAAGTCAACAAAATGAGACCTAGAACACACAAGGTAGAGAGGTATACTAGTAAAATCTAAACGAGGCTGTGGGCTTGGCAGTGATGGGTGAGTAGTTCGGACCTAACTATGTGCTCTAGTACTTAACCACTCTGCTGCTCAGTTTCTCTATCTGTAAAATGGACATGCTGATACCTGCCTTGTCACACTTCCCTGAACACTGCCTCCTAGCACAACACATAGAACACAGTGGTTCTTCAGTCAAAGTCTGCTTTCTTTCATCCTAAAAGCTAGTATCAAATGCAGACCCTTGCTCTTGGGGGCCTGAGAGATGTCATCAGAAAAGTTGTTTAGATGAAAAAAAAAAAAAAAGAGAGAGAGAGAGAAGATTAAAAGCAACAAGATATGATCAATGCTAACAGATGACATACTGGGGAAATGTTTCATGAAATGTTTCATGATTTGTTCACTTTCAAGCATTTAGAATTAAAAATTAAAATTATAACATGCATATACTTATATTCAAATACCACACTTACCACACAACATCTTAGAATACATGGAATTTTATTCAGCAAATCCAATCTTCACAACTTGTGCAGGCATGAGGAAGGAAATTTTTGAGGAAGACTATAGTTTTTTGCAAACCCTTGAAATTATTATATGCAGTGATATAGTTTTTGTTACCACAATACTGATGATATAAAATCATTTTTAAGAAATCAATTTCACATATACATATGAAAAATTCCAGACTCTTATATGAGCCAAAAATGTTGAGGAAGACCAAGTTAAATGAATTGAAAAGAAAATGATGGGCAGGGGCACCTGGGGGGCTCAGTGGATTAAATCCTCTGCCTTCAGCTCAGGTCATGATCTCAGGGTCCTGGGATCCAGCCCCGCTTCGGGCTCTCTGCTCGGCGGGGAGCCTGCTTCCTCCACTCTGTCTCTGCCTGCCTCTCTGCCTGCTTGTGATCTCTGTCTGTCAAATAAATAAGTAAAATCTTAAAAAAAAAGAAAGGAAGGAAGGAAATGATGGGCAGAACCCATACCTATGTGCTGGGAACACTGGGAAAAGGGCCATCGAGGATTCCCAAGTCCATGTGACTAGTACTCCATTTATTATAATGAAGAACGTGGGGCACAGTCACCCGCTACAAAGTAAAGATAATTAAGAAGGAAAAGAGGAGGAAGATAAAAGATGTCACTGCAGGGGTACAAGAGCCCAAAGAGGAATATCTGCATTTCAGTAGCTACTTTGACCACAGTAATTTGTCTCTGTTTTTCTATACTTCTATGATCCTGTTGTTTGTGGGGCAGAATGGGCAATCATCTGGCAGAAGCATTTACAATCCACTGCATTTCAGCCAGGCATTATAGCTTCAGAGACATAGATATTACCACCCCAACCCTTCTTCTGGGGATGTTTTCTCTTCCTGGTCTTATCACAGTCCCATGTGGAATCATCTCATTTTCTCGAGAAGGGTATGGATTAAATTCCCAAATAATTATAAAAAATAAAAATTGTTTCAATCCTTTCACTAAATTATTTAAAACATATCATGCTCTGCCTTACTCATAAAGGACTGGCAAAAATTCCACTGGATGGGGAAAGAGATTTGTCTGATTTCCTGAGATCCTGGATGTATCATTAAAGGGTCTGATGACCTTTCCTGAGCTCTGACAAGAGCCATGCCAAGAATGCCTTACTAGTATTTCATAACTGTTCAAGGACTAGATTCTCCAAATTCTGAGCTAAGGTTTCATCAGCTGATGGAAAGACCTTGATATGTCAAGCAACTCCTTTGAACTCAAGTACAAGTGGGTGTACACTTGTTCTTCCTATCCAGTACTCAAAAGATCCACTGAAACTACTTCTTGACACCTATTTTCAGGAAAATATAAGAGAAGGAAAGACAAGGATTTCTGAAGGCTATTTAAACCACCCATGAGCAGTTATTACCAACTAAAGGCAGCTAAAGAGGCCTCCTATTTTATAATCTGTTCAATAGTAGAATTTCCAATTAAATGTTCTGTCTCAGAAGGTTCTTATCACTATTTCATCATTTCAGATGCCTCTGGTAAGCAAAAGCTAATCTAATATGGTGGCCTTCGTCCAAGTCTCTTTAGGTCACATGGAAGCAAATTAATGCCTGAGTCCATTTACTCTTCCGGAGACAGGCATTAAAAAATTTTTTTTAATTAAAAAAAAATTGAAGAAAAAAGTCAATATATATTAAAGAAGCAATATAGGAATAGGAAAACCTGGGATTCAGGGGGGAAAAGAAAGAGTAAATGTAACTGGATATTAATTAGAAGGCATTAATTGAAGAATCTTTAATAAAAGGAATGGCTAAAATGCCTTGGCATCACGCCAGCATGAACAGGTCAAAGAGCTAATGGTTTGGAGATTCAGAGTACATTGCACTTAACTCTTAGTTGCGGCATTTTTTTTGCTTTTAGGAAGAAATACCTTGAGCAATCAGGATTAATATATAAGTTACATAGCCACCAAGGGGCTGGAACAGCACAAACTTTTAGAAGATACAAGCCTCTTAGGTTCCGTGTTGTACTGAACTGGGTCCAGTCGGTGGCTGTAATTTGGCTGTGCTATCCTGAGCTGAGCTAAAATATCACATGGTAAGATTCCAAGACAAATTTCACAAATAAGTAAATAACCAAATTAAAAGACCAAAAAAAAAAAGAATGAGAGAAAAAGAAAGCTTTGTTCTTCAAATACCTCACCTTAGAGGACAATTCTCAACCTTTGTAGGTATGAGGTCATTTTAATACCCAAAACGTAGAAAGGAATCCAGTTTTTTTCTTTCAGTCTACAAACACAAAGATCTGTCACACACGCCAATTACCCAGAGGTCTGGGAGACCCCAGGTTGGGGACAGTTGCTTTAAGATATCTCTAAACTGTGCCTGTTCCTCCTTACCTTTCCTATTTAATGATGTGAACTCATTAAATGGTTTCTTGCTTGGGTGAATTCCTCCTTACATTCTGAAATTCCTCCCATGAAGAAATTGAAATAATTTTGCCTCTGAAAATACCGTCTTTTCAAAAATCCCCTGAGTACAGGGATTTGAGATGATTTATGGAAACAACACTCATCTGAAGTAGTACATTGTCATAGCATTTTTTTAATATGAGTAATGATACAGCTCTTTCTCTTTCAGTAACTCTGCCCTATAATAAACTATCACCGCACTACCCACAGATAATGATATAACAATTTTTTCCCAGCTATTCATACTACTTAATATGTGCAGACAAAAAGCGAATAGGATACCCACTACTTAAGTTATTTTGTTGTCTATCTGATGTCCTACATGTTGGCATACTCAGCTTGCAATTCTCAAATCTTCTCTACTCTTCTGTTAAAGGGTATTCTAATGTCTACTTTAACTTATCAAAAATAGGCCATCTATTGCACCTACCCCCTCAGGTACAACCTAACATGGTAACTACACCGTCTCAACTATAGGACATATAAGGGAGCAGGTGATAAATTAACTTTACCGTCTATTTATTAGAAATACATCAGAGAGCCTTCCCGGTTTAGATGCTGAGTCCTGGATGAGTTTATGGCCTGCTTCCTGTAACATACCTGGAGGAGAGCTTGCTGCATTGATACATTTACCCGCAGGGCCTTAGTGACTCTAAAAGAACTATTGAAAGGGGAGTTTGCAAAGATTATTTTCTTTAATTGTCAGCAAAATTCAACTAAAGGAGATGTCTGGCTACTTTTATGCCATCTGTTCCAATTTCATGCCTTACCACTTTTATAACCAAATAAGAAAGCTGATAAGGATTTCTGCTCTCCTTTTCCCTATAGGGCAAAATTTCCAAAGCCCTGAGTGGTTTTTTTTTTGTTTTGTTTTGTTTTGTTTTTTTGGTATGTGACTCCTAGAAGACAAATAGTGAGTCTGAGTTCAAGCACATAAATGAATATTCTTCACACACACACACACACACACACACTCCCCTTCTAGGCTGCTAAACCTGGAACATTCCTAACCGGAAACAAAACTGATGAAAGAGGGGTAGCAGGGAAAGAGGCTGTAGCCAAAGGCTGCATCTGCCCAAGAAACCAGGTCACACTGACAGGTTTTATAAAATGGGTGCTTAGAATTCTGCATGACAGCTGTACAAAGCTCTCCAGCTTCACTTTCCTGCATCAAAAATAGCAGAGGCTCAGAGGATAATAGATCCTACCCCTGAGAAGTAAAACTGTCTTATCCTTGAAAGACTTGAGGACAAACTACACTCCCACCTTCTATAGAAACACCCCGACCACATCTTCTGCTCTCCATCCCTTATGTGGGGGAAAAAAAAAAAAAGCCCAAGGAAGATGAGATGAAAGCACACTGAAAACCTTCTCTTTTAAAGACGAGGCAGGCCATTTAGGTCTCCCCCAGCATTGAGGAGAGCTCAGTCCATTAGTTTTCAATGATAGGTCTGATTCCTTTCCAATTTATTTCAACTCAACAAAATTTCAAGTCATTAAGATGTCATAAGATTATTTGCAAGTTATCATATGTAGAGAAGGATTTCAGTTCTTCCTGAAGTGCTGAGTTTTGAATACTAAATACACCTATATCCCCACTCCAAGGTAGACGTCTCCTTGTATCATCTACCATATATACAGGTAAGACAGGAATATGACCTATAGTTCTCTTTTCATAGCTTGTAATATTCATTACACGGCCATTAGTGTGGTCTCTTCAGAAATTTCAACCCACTTCCTGTTTATTATCCATTGAACAATTAGCCTTGATTATAAACGTGGCCAGTGTAGGCACCACCCAAATTATTGCCATCTTAAGTGTCAAAGGGGAGAACTTCCTCTTCACTAACTAATTAACACACACTTCTGTCATTCATTTGAATTGTATCTTTCCGCTTTAAATGTCAAGGGTCTAAATCTTATGCAGCAGCAAAAGATCAGAAGCTTTCCATGCTGTGTTTTCTGCCCTTCCCTTTTCTTACTTTCTGAGAACTACTTGAACAATTCTGTTCTCTATTTTTCTTAAACAAATGATATTTGGAATAGTGAGTCATAAGAATTAAAGACGCATTTTACAGATGTGGAAGCATGCTCAGAGGGGCGAAGCTGCTTACCCAAGATTACACAGTTAAGAGGGAGTCATTCCTGCCCAACATTCCCCAAACACACACACACACACACACACACACACTCAACGACGTTCCCCCTTTCTCACCTAATTCTGATAATGTGGCCACCTTTCTCTTTGTCCTCCAAATTCCAGTACTCCTCTCTGACACCTCATCAGTGCTTCAACTGTGGTTCCCCCTCCAAATGTCCTTGGTCCCTGGTCCCCATCTCCATCTCGCCTATTCTAGGTCCATCCCCTAGTGTCCTCATCCTAACCCACCTGCCTCTTCAGTATCTGTTTCCTTCTGCCCCCATGTCTTTCCAGTCCACAGTTCATACTGCAGTACAGATAACTAAACCCTCATCATGGTTCTCATAATGCCAAAATGCTCACATTTTTTCAGTGAAGCTCCAGTGCCTAATGAATCAAGTCCAGGCTCCCTCTCTGACATCCAGGACTCTTCAAAATCTGGCTCCAATATATTCCCCTTACTGCCATCCTTCATACAAACAACACTCCAATCAGTGAAACCAGGCACAGTCCCCTGCCGGTCACCTCTGTGCTCTGCAGTCCTGGGCCTCTGCTCATGCTGCTGTGCCCAGCTGGAACCGCCAGCCCTTCCTGGCACAGCCAAGACTGGAGCTAATTCAAACGGCCTCTCCCATGATCCCTCAAGCCAGGGTGAAATCTCCCTTGTCCAAATTTCATGGCATTTTTGATCCCTTTGGGCTCTTACCGTGGTATACCTGGTGTTTTTGTTTTTTCTATAAATGACTTACTTCTCCCAATCAACATAGCAGTGAGTCACTGCTCGTTTCACTGTGGGTCCATCTTAGACTTAACACAACATCAGGCACACAGCGAGGACTCCCATGTGCAGCTCCAGTGAATGCATATGGGATCCCAGGGGCTGGCTTCCTCTATTAGAGCCTGGTTATTCCTGGAGCCAAGCATGGTCTTACACACATCAGCCAGTAATAATAAGAGCCAGAGAAGCAGAAGAGTGAGGAGACTCTTTGTCATTTTGGGGCAACATGAATAATTAAAAAAAAAAAAAAAAGACACATTAAGATAGAAAAGGTATTGGGACTATCTGGGGGGGAGAATGATGGGGGCTGGCTTTAATGTTCCTGGTTCCACGTACAATTTCTAAGCAAGGTGTGGATGGAGGGTGGGGGTGTCCTGGGTGAAAAAACTGATTACATAATGCGCCCCTTTGACCAGGAAACTGTGATATGCAAAGAGTGAAGCAGATACCTTCATAGCCCCTGGAAAAATAAAATGCCCAATCATAATTAGGTTATATTGTTCATTAAAATATATTTCCAGCTGCACCCAAAGCAAGGCTGAAAGGAGCTGAATCTCAGCATTCAGCAATGATTTAGAGGGTGGATATGGGGCTATGCAATTTGTGAGTTTTCAATCACACATCAATCTGATTTCTCTTCCACGTGTCTTTCCTCGCTTGTCTCTATCCCTCCACACACCCATTTTTCAAGGCTAGGCAGGAGGGTAGAAGGTTACAGTTCAGAGGAGAATTGGAAGAGTTTGTAGCTTTCACTTTTTTTGTTGTTATTTTTTAACGGGGATTTTTTTCCTTCCTAAAATTTCGAGAGATGGAAAATCCATTAGGTAATTAGGACCAGCCCAAGAGACCAATTCAAGACTGTTCCCTACAGTTCACTCTCCAGCAATTTTCCAGTCCACTTCCCTGGGGAAATGTTAAAGTTGCCTCCCCCACAGCCACTTTCAAATGTAGCCTAAACCTGGTACCACTGTAAAGGCTTGAAATGTAAACTTTATAACAAGACCTGAGCTGAAATTGCAAGCAGCTACGAAGACCAGGATCCCTGCTTTTTGCAAGGGGACAAAACAATCCTAGGCAGAAATGGAAAAGACCACACCAGGTTTGCATGCATTTCTGAGTTAACCTCACCATAGCTGTTTTCCCCAGCAAGCCTCAACATGTGGGGACTTTCGTACTGCCCGTCTCAGAAGTCACAACTTCTGAGCTGGGGCACAAGGTTTTCATTTAGAATTTCACTCCACAACCAGAATGGTCAAAAGCAGGCTACCAACTTCTGAAATTCTCAATTAGTAAGGTAGACGAGAAAACTTACCAACCTAGGACCCGTTGCTAGTGGTACAAAGAATCCACATGGCCCAAAGGCTGAGACTGCATGATTTACAGCTTAACTGCAGCCCAGAGAACAGCCTAGGATCACAGCAGATCTGGGTTCTAATCCTGCCTCCACAATTAATTAGCTTCTTAATCCCAAATTAAGTGATGTTTCTAAACCTGTTTCTCAACCATAAAATGGACATAGTAATACCTACTTCATAGAACTCTGATGATCTTGGCACATGTAAAAATGCTTTGCACAAAGCACCCTGTGGCCCACAGAAAATCCATAGTAAATGTTAATGGTAATAAATGCACTTAAATTACTATTAACCTGAATAGAACCACACTACCTTGCATTTAGAAAAGATTCAATTTACACATCCCAAACAATGCCTGGGTTATTGTTTTTTTACTTTTCAAGTTTTAGTGGGTTTTTTTTTCTTTTTTTGTACTGAGTTTTCTTATTCCTCATTCCTTTTTATTTCTTTATCTCATTTGTTTATAATATTAACAACTTTAGATGTGGAGGACATCTTTTCTCTTATGACCTCAAATGCTTTTCTAAAAAAGATTTTATTTATTTATTGACTTACTTGAGAGAGAGTATGCACATATGCAAGCGAGCACCTGTTGGGGAGGGGCAGAGAGAGAGGAAGAAGCAGACTCCACATTGAGAAGAGAGCCCGATGCGGGGCTTGATCCCAGGCCCCTGAGATCATGACCTGAGCTGAAGGTAGATGCTTAACCCACTTAGCCACCCAGAGATGCCCCTCCAAATGTATATAAAACTCACAAATAAGTCATTTATAATCTTGCTCACTTATAAATTCCCTAACTATAAATTCCAAACACTGAAAGGATTTCCTCTGTAGCTGAGGGACACCACAGACATTTTAACAGTATGTGCGAATTAAATGTGCACCTTACCAGGGTAGTCTCTACCAGACACCCACATTCTTCCTGAAGCAAGACGCCCTGCTCCATAAAGGATCTATTTGTTATGCCAATGGATGGATGCCAAATCTTTTCAAAGAAGAAGAGGAAAAGGTGAAACAAAACCACCAGTATTTAGTTGTGTCATTTAGGCTCAATAACAAAAGTATCCATTAACACACATCAATATCCAGAAGAGAATGATGGATTTTTGTATTTTTTTAGATCAATGTTTGACAATAATATTTACATCAGAGCTCAACTACTTTCTATTTTTACTTGATTTCCTCTGCAGTAATGGGGTAGATGTCACCTCTACATTTCAGTTACTTGGGCAATGCCTGCTTTTCTGGTTTTACCCACTCTGGGTATCTTTGTTTCCAATTGGTGACAGTGAAAAATATATATGGCAGTGAAATTTCTCCTTTACTCAGTCTTAAAGGAGGTTCATTGTTACCTACCCCACTTCTTACATGTTGAATACCCACTCTGTACCAGATGCCTAATTCATAGTCATAAAATTCTTAAAGGTAGGTGCTATTATCATCACCCATTTACTGAGAAGGACATTAAGCCACAGAAAGGTTAAGTAAATTTCCAGTCTCCGAAGAGTCAGGGAGTTACAAAGCCAGATTCAACCCAGAGCAGCATGTACTTAATTACTCCAAGAGACTTACTCCTTAATCTCTAAGTGTCCACAATAGCTCTTCTTCACTGATGAGCAGGTAAAAATCTGATTGTTTCAGCCTGCCTGCCTTCCTTCCTTCCTCCCCACTTGCTTTCCTTCCTTCCTTCAATATGCTTTTTAATTGAGTCCCTACTTTATGGCAGGAACTGTGCTAGGTAGTAGGAATCCAGTAATAAGAAGACAAAGATTGTATCTGCCCACAAGGTGTTTATAAAGGTAATGAGAAAGTTTTATTTTAAAAACCCTAATATTAAAAATTATCCAAATAATTACATAAAATTTACCAAAGAATACCCTAAAATTAAAAATGACGTAAATGTGGGGCGCCTGGGTGGCTCAGTGGGTTAAAGCCTCTGCTTTCAGCTCGGGTCATGATCCTGGGGTCCTGGGATCGAGCCCCGCATCGGGCTCTCTGCTCAGCAGGGAGCCTGCTTCCTCCTCTCTCTCTGCCTGCCTCTCTGCCTGCTTGTGATCTCTGCCTGTCAAATAAATAAATAAAAATCTTTAAAAAAAAATAAAATAAAATAAAAAAATAAAAATGACGTAAATGATTAAGTAAAGTCAGGATCATTGCCTGGAGGACCCTGTGAAAGGAGATAGCAACGGACCCATCCCCATCTGGAGGACCAGAAAACACTGATCTCTGATGTTGTTGACAGGGCTATTACCCAGGCTTAACTTTGGTCATGGCATCTATAAATGCAAAGGTGCCACTAGCTCCGTTTCTATAACACGTGAATTCCTGAGTTCTGCCCAGGGATATGGCACAGCCAACTCTTTGATTTTTTTAGTAATATAAGATGGCCGCCAATCAAGTCTCTAAATGCCAACCTTCCTTCCACCTCTCCCTGGCTGTCTGTGTGTGCCTAGAAATTGAATAAGTTCCTATAAAATTTCAATAGGGTAACCTGTCATAAAATGCTTCTCCAGCCCCCAAATCTCAAGTAGTTCTCTGCCTTCTAGTCTGGCATCTAACACAGGTTTGGAGTTTACCTAAGACTCTCCCCTGTGTAATTTAAAAGGTTTTTATATGTAAATTTTTAAACATAGGAACACCTCACTTTTTCTCACGTGCTCAGTGACAAGGGTTAATATTTCCAGCCAATAGGAACTTAATTGTTTGAAATTTCTTTTTCTACACTTTGTCCCTTAAAATATTTCTAAAATGCATTAATGTAATATTTTATCTAGCAGTCTGGTGAATAAAATAAAACTCAGGCTCCTGGATCCTTCTGTGAGATTTCTCAGGATATCAGTATTTCTTTAATCTTGTCTTATTGCCCATAAGACAAGTGGAGTGGAGAATAGGGCCCTTGGTGTGGGTAATGCAGTACCGTCTTAAGAGGTGACAGAGAGAAGGCAGAGTCACTGGATTTCTACTTTGCCTCTACCTTCCATCTCTTGGCAAGAAGCATAGTATACCAGGGGCTCCTAGGTGGCTCAGTTGGTTAAGCATCTAACCTCAGCTCAGGTCATGATCTCAGAGTCCTGGGTTCAAGCCCCTTATCAAGCCCCACGTCAAGCCCCAAGTTCATCTCTGCACTTGGCTTGGAGTCTGCTTGTTCCTCTCCCTCTGCCCATCCCCAGCTCATGCTCTCTCTCAAATAAATATATAAAATCTTAAAAGCAGCAGCAGCAGCAGCAGCGTGGTATGCCAGATAGAAATGACAAGGGGATAAGATAAGAATCCTTAATCCCGAGCTTACCAGAATACAGAGCCTTTTCCCCTCCAACCAGAGACACTTCATTTTTATCTATTTCAAACCTGGAGCTTCCATGGAGAATTTCAATGTCAAGAAAAGATGTCACTGCTTTAAAGGTTAAAGAATTACTAATACCTGATTTGAATTAGTTCAAGTATCCAAACCCAAATGAATTAATTTTCAGAGTGATCTAGGAATTTGCAATGTGATCTTTTCAGTCCAGACTTCATCCGTAGTAGAAGGCTGGGAATCTTTTCTAAATCTCTTCCAGTTTGAGATTCTGTAAGTCAATGAATCTGCTGTCTGCTGGACCACTACCTTGGACCTCTCCGCAGTAAACGAGTTCCTCACAGAGGCTGACTTTCGTAAGATTTGCTTCTTAAAAAAGAACTGGGAAGGAAAATATGGCTAAATCATGGTTACAATTTGGTTTAAAAAGAGAATTACTTCACATTAAAAGAAACCTGAGTTATTGTGAAGAAATACTGTATAAATTCCGAGTACCGAACAATTATCCTTACGCTTTCCAGTGAGTGGGCTTCCTTTCCAAAGAGCCAATAAATATGTCCGAGGTGCCTTGGCAAATGAGTCCCGTTCAAAAAGGAAAAACTCAGAGCAGAAAGCAAGGAAATACACAGGAAGAATGAGTAAGAATGAAGGACAGTGCTGTCAACTGTGAAGTTAGTGTTTTGCGTGACATGTTTAAATACACCAAGGAAAAGACAGATAAACTAATAAGACATCCGAAAAAAGAGGAGGGACAAAATCTGCAGGGCTTTAGGAGGAGAAAGGGAAGCAGAAGCTGTCCAGGGGATGAGAGAGAAGAGGAATACAGCCCTATTCTTGCACGATGGACCAATTTTGCTCCCTGTGAGTGCATATATTACCCAGACCACTCGGCATCTGGCAACAGGGAGAACCAGCTTCAGCATTACACCGAGAAACTTGGCCAAACTTGTGAAGGTCCTGTCCCGAGCCTTCCCACCCTGCTTCCAGAGAAGAAAAGATATACTGCAAGGCTGCTCCCAGGGCACTGGGGGAGAGGTGAGAGAGGCTACAACGGACCCCAGTTCCTGTAAAACACTGCTTGCTGCAGGTAAAAAGGCAGCAGTAGGAGGAAAGTGTGGCCATAATTACAGAAGGAGCTGGAGAGACTTAGGTTTGACTGCTGATCTCAGAGTGTCAGTCAGGTCCCTGGGAAAAGCAACATGGATACTGTCCACTTAACTCCTCCCTACCTGAAATGCTATAGGACAGGAGAGGAGGAAAGAGGGGCGGGTGAAGAGATTTCCTTCCAGGGGATTCATGGTGCGGAGTTCAGAGAGAATTACTGCAGACTGCTGCTGGAGGAAGGTTTACCAGCAGATCCTTGCTTCATCTTTGCCAAGTAAGTGGCCTAAGTCAGCAGGACCTAGGAATCTGTAACGCTACAGCTGCCCCGGTCCTAAGGCCCAGCCAGGTTTGGGAGCCACAGCTCAGGAAACAGCTTTCACTAGCACGTGACTGTTAGAGACTGAAGTGGACAGAGTCAAGAAACACCAGTAGGAAGGAGAGGAAATGACACATGGTCCACAGCCGTGCTTGGGGCCAAGTAAATCTGTTGAGGTGCTCAGCAGGGATGATTTAGGCGAAGGCTGTTCTCTCCTTGACGTCACTTCAAAGAAGAGCCTTCCAGAAACACAGGATTCCTGAGACATGGTCATAAGGTTCCAGTCCTCATTCCGCTGCCGATCGTGTCACTTTGGGGCAACAGAGTCGGCTAGTCTGGTTGAGATGGTCACAAGGGCGGCTGAATCTACACGATTTCAGTTCTTTTGATTCCATTTCACACATGCAACACGGACACGGATACACAGCTTAGGAGGAAGAGCTCTCAGTTCCCAGGACTGGGCAGCAACGCTGCTCTGGGGCACAGCTGCCTCACCGATCTTCTCCATCCTTCCCCCGGCGCTTCACGCTTCTCCTCAGATACTTGGTTCTTGGCTCCCTGGGTCTCTCCAGAAGCTCAACCCAGCCAAGCAACTTCTGATCCCTTTACGCATTTCTGAGCAGGCCAAGGAGCCCTGCCAGTTCACAAAGTGGTAATGGTTGAAAACGGAATAACACATAACCCTAGATAACCTAATCACGTCTTTAAAAGTAACCAGCGAGTGGGACGCCTGGGTGGCTCAGTTGGTTAAGCTGCTGCCTTCAGCTCAGGTCATGATCCCAGGGTCCTGGGATCGAGTCCCGCATCAGGCTCCTTGCTCAGCAGGGAGCCTGCTTCTCTCGCTGCCTCTGCCTGCCTCTCTGCCTGCTTGTGTGTACTCTCTCTCGGACAAATAAATAAATAAAATCTTTAAAAAAAAAAAAAAAGTAACCAGCGAGTTACCTGTGTGGAACTTTCAAACAAAACAGGAGAGAACACATGGTTTTCCAAGTAAACCAAGAGCCCTTTCAACACATCCGTTTGTTCCCAGGGACTTTCTAGGTCACAGAGAATTAAAAAATTGATGTATTTTAAAAAATGTTTATTGGCTATCCTTCCCCACTAAACGTAATTTTCATGAGGGCAGAACCTTGCCTTTGTCTCCCACGTTATCTCTTGCGGCTTCAAAAAGCCTGGCACAGAGTAGGCACTCATTTCTTATTTATTCAACAAATTGATGAAAAAAGTAATTTACAATGATTAAATATAATTTGTGGGCCTTAACCCAGTAGATTTATCTTTTTAAAATTAGATTTCTCCTTCAATTAATACTAAAATAAATATGAATTCCTTAAGCACATTACTGGAGAAGTAAGACATAAGGAAAACAGGACTGGAAAAATACCTGGTTGTGGAAAATCTATAATCAGATCATCATGAGGTAATTTTAGTTCAACAATTTCATTAACTGATTTTCATTGTTTTTAAGAACAAAGCACTTGCTTTTTTGTCTAAATGTAACATTCTAAATGTTCCTAAAGAGGGGTGCCTGGGTGGTTCAGTTGGTTAAGCGTCTGTCATTGGCTCAGGTCATAATCCTAGGGTCCTGGGATCAAGCCCCATATTGAACTCCCTGCTCAACAGGGAGCCTGCTTCTCTCTCTCCCTCTCCTGCTTCCCCTGTTTGTGCTCTCTTGATCTCTCTCTCTCAAATAAATCTTTAAAAAAAAAAAATGTTCCTAGAGAAATGAGGACAACTCATTCGATGAATTCAATTAGTGTAATATGACATATAACTCCAGCTGTTAAAGGAAAACTGTAATGTCCCACATGCTTGGGGGTTCCATTTCTCACTAGGTGTGCAACCATCAGCAAGGAACATAGCCTCGCTCAGGCTCAGTGCTCACCTGTACCTACCTCAGAAGCCAGAGGTGAGGAAGGTTCCATGAGGCCACCTATGCAGTACTTAGCACAGTACCAGCTCTCAACAAACACCAATGCTTACTGTTACTAAAGAGAGTGAAATATATTTCATTTGGGTTTTGAGATTGTGGTTTAAAGGGAATTTCTCTAGAACCATGTTTACTCAAACTGTCTGAAGAAAACACCACATGCACTGTAGGAATTGACTGATCCACGGTCAAGATGGCTATCTTAACCACTGCACTTTGTTTGATTTGACTTTCTGTAGCAACATTGTGAAAGTCAACGTCACTTTCCTAAACTAGTGCAAAAGAAACACTTATGCCTATAAATTCTGTTGGCAAATTCTGTTGAGAAATGACAGCGACTCCCAGAGCCATTCCTGTCCTTCTCTTACCTCATCCTCACAGAGAACATGCAAGCAATGGCTCCAAATCACCAAAGTGGAAATTGGTTCAGAGACCCTCTCCTCAGGCTTTAATTGTTTTGTTCTTTCAAAGCATTGTCCCTTCAGAATAAGCCACTTACTCACATGTAAGGGTTTAGCAGTCTGGAGTTCTTTAGAAGTGAACTCCATTAATTACAGACATCCTCAAATGCAGTTTTTCTTTCTTTTTCCCTTTTGATGTATTAAACTGGCTGTCAGAAATTAAATTAATTCAGAAAAGAATGACTGAATATCTCCAAATTGAATCGACTGTTAAAAACTTCCTGGAAAATGATTTTTTGTTGCTAATGCTAGACTTATCAACCTACAAAGTTGACTTACTTGTTATTTAAGAGGACAATGGGCATTAATATTGTATAACTGCATAGGTCTTGCCAAAAAAAGTCTCATATAACTGGTTTACATTAGAATAAAAAATGCTTAGATGCCAAAAATAGAAAACCATCCCTTCACTCTGTTCTGTATATAAGTCTGCTTTGTAAACAGGAAAAAAAAGTTTTAGGATTCATCTATAAAACAAGAATTTAAAATGTCATACAACTGGTTTATATTATAACCCAAAACACTTACATACTAAAAATAGAGTTTATATCAGTTTGTATCCCAAAACAATAAGAAATGAATGTATCAGGACCCAGGAATTTAGAATGTATATAGCAGAGAAAACAATGAACTTTTTTCATGGAAATAATGATAACAAAACTTCATTTCCTAAGATTTATGTATTCAGAAAATTTTAGGAGCAGAAGAAATCTCAGATATCAACTCATCTATCATTCTACTGCAGGCAATATAAAACATAACCCTGCAAGACAGATGAGAATCTATTTTATTCTGTATCAGGATTATAGATTTGCAACTGGGTAATAATCTGTCGTAATTTGCAAGGGTGGCATGTCATTATGTAATGAATATTAAAACCTCTTCTTGGTTGTAAAGTCTCTCCAGCCCTCTCCAATGACTTCCATGAGAGCACGGCAAGAGCTTCCATCAAACCGAGGAGAGCTGGCTGCTAGCATCCCAGGTTTCTATAGGGTGTTTATACTGCTTTCAAATCTGTCTCATCATAATGACACTGTCTTTTGATGCTTCACTCTTGCATACGAAGCAGAAGGAGGGAAGATGAAGTTCTTTGTTACTGTGATTTGAGTATCCATCTTTTCCAGAACTCTCGGTCTACACACACAAAAGCCAAAAAGCCTCTCAAAAGAAGGTGATTTATAAACTTGTAAAACCCAAGAAGTCAATCAATATGTAATGAAGTAAAGAGAAAAAGAAAGAAAAGCAGGCAGGTGTGACAGAACGCTTGGTCGATGGCAATTACTGACATGCCTGGATTGAAAGCATTCAGTTCCCTTACTAAGACCTCCAATTCTGATAAACACTGATTGATGAGTGAGAGACACATTTCAGATTGCATGCGCCTCTCTGTGCCTTCACTTCTAAGTCACAGGTGGTGGGTCTGTACGTACACACACCGGCTGCCTTGTTACAATCTCCCATTCCCCCTTCAGTTCATCATTTTTATCTAAATTACTCCCTACAAGTTCCCCCGAGGTGATAATGTTTGTCCAAAGTGACGCAGCTGTCAAAACGTTTACGTATTTCACAAGCAAAATGCAGGTACTTTAAGTTACTTTTAAGCCACAACTAAGTCTTTCAAAATACCCACTACAACCTTAAAGTACAGCCTTAGATGCTGAAATGGCTGAGGTGCTTAAATCTAGATGGCCAACTGGTGATGGGCACAGAATTCATATTTTAGAGTACTGGACTGTAGCCCCTCGCTAGGTCCCTAACTGATCCTGGGCAATTCATTCACCCTTTCTCTGTACCTCAATTCATCTGTAAAAAAAATTAATTAATTTTTTTAAAAAGGAGATTAAATCAAATTCACTCTAAAGTTTCTTCCAGCCTTAACATTCCATGATTCTTGTTATCTTTTCAGAATCATTAATGTAGTTATGTTATTGAAATTAATTTTGCCCCTTAGAAACTATGTACTACAGCTTATTTCAATACCAAACTATATGCCTCACCAAGATGTACATGGGAACGTCACTCTCATGCAGTAAGAGCTGAGATCCTACGTATGACTGCCAAGTACTACCCCACCAGCTGTTCCTCTTTTACCAATACCTATTATTTCATGGGGTGCCTGGGTAGCTCAGTGGATTAACCAATAATCTATTACTTCCCACAATGACAATATAAACAAAGTTGGGCTAGCGTTGTTTTTGTTTTTGTTTTAAGAGTTTAAGTTTGTTTTTAATGTTTCCATTCTCAAGATACTAATGGATGTCAAGTACATGGTAAACTTTTCTGCACAGATTTAGTCAAAAAGTAAATGTGTATACATTCCTACAAAACAGATAGGGTATTCATAACATCTGACAGCTTTTCTAATAATCTTTCTCCAACATCCGTTACCTTTCATATTTACATCTTTCCTTTGGCAGTTCCAAACTGGAGGGAAAAGATGCAGAGGGCAATGCCATCTGCATGAGATATGAAATGTAGTGTGAGATGGGTTGATTCAAATACAAAAAATGATACACTTTTCTAATTCATTTTCTCTGATTTTTTCAACTGATACATGAGCGTATGAGATATAAATCAAGCCATTCCTGTAAAAAAAGGAAAAGCTTCAAAGACAAAGACAAATTTAAAACCTAGTCCTCTTTTCTATAGGTAAAAGAATATGGTTGTACAGCAGGAGGGAGAGAGGAAAGGAAGGAAGGACTGGAGCGACGGAGAGAGAATCCTTTGAAGCATGGATCCTCTGTGGAGTCATTTTAACCATTTGTTCTAAACTTTTTTTAAAATGTCCATCTGAACCTTATTTTTATTTCATTTATTAAAGTCATCATCTATGTGAGCTTGAATTTTCTAATGGAAATGGTTCCTGTTTGTTTTTAGAAGACTCTGAAATCAGAAGCATGAATATAAAAAGGCAGGTCCAAATCTTTTGCGACAGACAGGCTTCCTCAAAGAAGTCAGCCACAATATAGACTGGAAGTTACCAGCAACCCCTAATAATCTGTAATCCTTGATAGAGAGGAAGACTTGATCTCTCTTGTATAGAACACACTGGAAAACGACTCCCTTCTGATTTAGAATGGACAGTCACAGAAGTTCAAGTTACCAAGAGAGGTACCCTATATGTCTGAAATCTTTCTTCATGCTTCTGCCCGCTATAAAAAATGAGGAAAGAGGGATGTGTAGGTGGCTCGGTTAGCTAAGTGTCTGCCTTTGGCTCAAGGCATGATCCCAGGGTCCTGGGATCGAGCCCCACATCGGGCTCCCCTGCTTGGCAGGGAGCCTGCTTCTCCCTCTCCCTCTGTCTGCTGCTCTCCCTGTGTTCTCTCTCTCTCTCTCTCTCTCAGATAAAAAAATCCTCTTTAAAAATTTAAAAAATTTTAATGGTGAGTGCTGTTAAGTGTGTAAACCTGGCGATTCATAGACCTGTACCCCTGGGGCTAATAATACATTATATGTTTACAAAAAAATAAAAATTATTTTTAAAAATTTTAAAAAGGGAAAAAAATGAGGAAAGAGAGAGTGAAAAGGTGTGGTGAGTTGCTTCAGTAGTCACAGAAAGAGGAATGTCACAACCAGCAAGGACAGAGAAGACAAAAATGAGCAAGGAGTAGCGGCTCTGAAAAAAATCAGAAGAGAAGACAAGGTTTCAAGGCTCAGCTCAGTAGCAAAGTTAAGGCAGGTGGAGGATGAGGTCTCTTCTGCTGTGGCAAGAGCTTTCTCCTCTCTTGCCATCACGTCATGTGATTCCGAGGTCCAGTCTGCTAACCTCCCCACCGACTCCCCTCCACAAGGTAGCCACAAAACGCTACCTTCAACTCCACTCCAGAGTCTAATTGCACAGCCACAGCCTAGCTCTCTGTCATTCCTTGGAACAGCCCCATCTCTGAAATCACTACGAAATGCCACGCCTCTAATAATTTCCGATCTTCTCCAACCCCCTTCTATCTCTCTTTAAACCCGTCCTTCGTCTTCCCCAAGACTTCGGGTGACACATGGACACTCTTGATTTCATTCTCTCTCCTACACTTAGTTTTTCCCAACATTTCCACTCAGAGGCATCTGAAATTCTATCACCCCATGTCCTTCTGACCCATCTTTCTGGGCAACCTGTAATTCTGAATCAGCCTTCTTGTACAGTTCCCAGGCTGCTCCGGGCCATGGCAGAATTCCATGTAACGAGAAAGTGTATGTGCCCTGATGGATGAGCTCTGGCCCCAGCGGGGCCCTCAGTGATGCCTGGCAAGCTTGGTACTTAGTTTTGACACACTCTGCCTCATTGCCTACTCTAAGCCTTGACCAATTTCTGTAAGACCCCTACTCTCCTCACTCCCAACTTGCTTCCACTCCCCCAAGGGAATACAGGCAGTCCTCCGGGAACTCCCTCCCTTCCCTTCACCCGAATGGAATGATCCTCACCCACTCCTGTTGGGGAAGGACTTCCCCCTTAGCAGTCCAACGTGCAGTCCCTGCAGGCTGTCTTCATCCCTTCCCATCCTCTGTCTTGTGAAGGCTTTTTCTTCATTAATTACCCCCCTTTCCTGTATTTGCATCTGATTCCCTTTCAGCGCGTGCTGCACAACTCCGGGGGCGCCATTTCTTAGGAGACGGTGTGTGTATACAGGCCAGGTTTCTGTTTCTACTGGCCCTTTCTCTCTGTCCTAAACACACTTGTTTTCTCTATCCTCATTAAAACAAAACAAAACAAAACCTCCCCAGATCCAACTTTCCAACTTTCTCCTCAGGCTTCAGCCCCAACCCCTTCCATTCCTTTATTGCCAAACTTGTTGAAAGAGGATTCACAATTTGCTCCTGCCACCTCTTGCCTCGCTTCAGCCCACTGCCATCTGGCAGGCATCCCCCTCCACCGCTCTGTTCCACAGTCAGCATCACATCCTAATGGCCAAATTCAATGGCTTTTTTCAGCAGCCGTCCACCCCTGTGTCCGTAATGGCCCTCCAACAGTGGGTGAGAGTGACTCATACTTTCGTTCTTGAAAATCAGGTTCCTTGGCTTTGGGGTTAGTCCCTGCCTCTGGGTGGTCCTCCATGGCTCAGACTGCTCTTTCTCTGGTTCCTTCTTCTCTGCCCGATTCTTAAAACTGGGCGACCTCAACTCTTACTTTTCTCACCCTACAGCAGAGGATGCAAACCGTAGCTGGCCTATGGGCCTAATGGGGCCAGTCGCATGTTTCTGTAAATAAAATTTACTTGCACCTCATTCATGTAGATACCTTTAGGTATATAAAGATACCTAAATATACCTAAAGGTATATAAAATATAAATATATACATAAATATATATATAAATATATATATAAATATAAAATATACCTAAAGGTATATAAAGATACCTTTATATAAAGGTATCTACTCAGGCAGAGTTGAGTGAGTAGTTGTGACAGAGATGGTATGCCCTGCCTGGACCCAAATACTTAACATCTGGTCTTTTCCATAAAACATTTGATGGTCCCTCTCTAGACAGTCTATGCAGTGACTCCCAAAGGATGGTCCCAGACCAGCAGCATTGACATGCAGTCTTTGAGCTCCCCCAGAAGCCTAACAAATAGGAAATAATGGAGGGAAGCACAGGAATCTATGTTTTACAAACCCTCCAACTGATTGATGCTCAACTACAGTTTAAGAACCACTGGTCCACCGGCACTGAGTGGCTCAGTCAGTTAAGCATCCAACTCTTGGTTTCGGCTCAGGTCATGATCTCATGGGTTTTGAGATCGAGCCCCACATAGGGCTCCATGCTCAGCAGGGTGTCTGCTTGAAGATTCTGTCTCCCTCTGCCCCTTGCCACACTCACACACTCTCTCTCTCACTCTCACTCTCTCTCAAATGAATAAATAAATCTTAAAAAAAAAAAAAAAAGACATAGAACCACTAGTCCACATAATAACACTGGACAATCCCCAGGGCTTCAAGTACCACCCATGCAGCTACGTGGGGGGCTCAGTGGTTAAGCATCTGCCTTCAGCTCAGGCCATGATCCCAGCCCCACATCGGGCTCCCTGCTCAGTGGGGAACCTGCTTCTCCCTCTGCCCCTCCCCCTGCTCGTGACCTCTCTCACGCTCTCTCTCTCTCTCAAATAAATAAATGAAATCTTTAAAAAAAAAAAAAAAAAGGACCACCGATGCGTGTGGTGGTGACTCTTGAATTAAGCTTCCCTGTGCTCTAAATGAGTATATTCAACCACTGGATATTTCCACCCAAAGGCTCCTTCCTCTTCATTCAACTCTTGCTCAACACCCTCCATAGGATAAGCTGCCATCTGTACAGGGGTCGAGCTGCCAGACACAAATGTGTCTTATGCAATGTCTGAGACATACTTACACTGAAGAATTGCTCAGTGTTTATCTGCAATTCGAATTTCATTGATCTGTATTTTTATTTACTCAACCTAAGAAGGCTACACAAGCCATAAAGTGAACATGAAAGAGTTTTTACCCCAAAGTAGCCGAGTTCATTCAGGGAGCCAATGATATAAACACAGTGCAGAACAATACGATAACCTCAAAATCTCACATTTCAAAACTCTCCCTCCCCTCTTCCCATGTCAGTTAACAACTGCCAGGGCTTTTGGGGCTAAGCTACTTCAAAAGCCTCTCCTAAAAACCCAGAAAAGAGGATTCTAACCCTCAAGTGGAAGGAAAACTCGTAAGACAGAGAGGAACATTCTAATCAAACGTGTGTATGAGAAACAGACTGTGATATGAATCATAATGAAATGATAAGACATTAAATATACTTAGATGCTCATTTCTCTAAACTTTGATCTTTATGAACTGTTTCATATAATGAACAGTCACAATACTAAATGAGCTGAAGTTAAGTATTTTAAGGTATGTTAATAAAAATTGGGTCAATTGTTTAAAAAAATGATAGCCAGTGATAAGTTCATGGTTCGGAATCTGGATGTAAAATTAAAGTCCTTGGCTTCTGGTCCAGACCACAAACCACAGCCCTGAGGCTCATCTGGTAGCATTTTACCCCATTAACAAGCCAGGAAGAACTCTTCCACATTGGTTTTGTGAAGTCTGATGACAACAGTGAGACTTAAGCATTCTATTAACCGGAATCCTCCGAACAAGAAAGTAGATTCTTAAAACAATGAATTTAAAAAAAAAAATTCTGACAGGGTCGCCTGGGTGGCTCAGTCATTGGGCATCTGCCTTGAGCTCAGGTCATGATCCCAGGGTCCTGGGATGGAGCCCGGCATCGAGCTCTCTGCTCAGTGGGGAGCCTGTGTCCCCCTCTCTCTCTGCCTGCTTCTCTGTCTACTTGTGATCTCCATCTCTGTCAAATAAATAAATAAAATCTTAAAAAAAAAAAATTCTGAGTTTTCTAATTAGAAGAAAAAATTTTTTTCTCTTTTTTAATTTTAATTCTTTTTTCTAATTAGAAGAAAAAAGACAATAGACCTCTTTTCTTTTCTTTTTTTTTTAAATCAAGTCTTCTGGCAATGAACATTTCCACCTCACTTTGAGCAAACTCATGTTTAAAACTTTCGGCAAAGGCCCCCAAAGAAAACTTACTGCTATTATAAGTCACCCACACTTGAACACAGTCCATGGAATCATCTGTGGACATGGAAAACAATGACAGCAGAGACAAATGAAATTCAGACTTTCTCTCATTTCAGCTAATACCTACTCACTCACTTTGTCTCCTGTTCTCATTTTAATCAATCCCGGTTGATTTCAATTCAACAAGTCCTGCACTCAACGTCTGGTTTAGGTGGAAAAAGGAAGACAACAGAGAAGAGGCAGCTGCCAGGCACCAAGATAATCTAGAATCTTGAAAACAACTATCCCCTGATTTTAAATTCCCAACACTGTTTTAGTAAATCCAAATTTGCAACTCATAAATGAGATTTGTTTCTTGACACAAGTTGAACTTGTAGGGCTTCCTGAAGTGAAGAGATCTCATCGCAATTTTGCTTTTAAAAACACACCTCTGAAACCTACACATCCAGGTTCTCAGAACACCCCTACTAGATAAAACAGCATTGCCTTCAACTTGCTCCTTGAAGAAATAAGAAGTGCCAGCACGGATCAGAAGCATCAAGTCAAGAACCTTGACTCTTAAGTGGTAAATTACTGGGTAATGAACCACCCTCATCTCTGGTGCTCGGAGGCACTGGCATCGGTCGGGGGAGTCCTGCTTTCACAGAAGTGCCTGGAGGACTCAGGTGAATTCAGAGAGGACATGTGCGTGTGAAAGCGGCAGAGCACACCCACTGTAGCAATACGCCTTTCTACTCCCCTGCGGTTACCAGCAGGCCTGACCTCATCCCCACACCTTCAGTTCCCTGAGGTCAAGAATGGTGTTGTATTTATCTCCTTGACCCTGCCAGCAGCCAGCAAGGTGTCACAGGATAAAAGGGTCTCTGTGAATATTTATGAGCCCGTAAAGCACTGGACAAGATGTGGGGGACCACACAAAGGGGAGGTGCGAAGCCTTCACTTGGAAGTCACACTTAACTGGCCCTTCAAAAAATACCGATCCGCTATTTTAACTACTCATAGTTCCCCCCTGCCCTTGATCCAAATCATAAGGAGTAATGCCTCTCTCGGCACAATTCAAGATAACCCGTCATTATCAGATGTCTGAGCAGTCCTTCACGCCAGTAGGCAGTCAGATAAGGCACTTGAGCCCTGTGCTGGTTTATAAAAGGCCAAAGTAGCATCTTTTAAAAAGATTTGTATTTGATTCAATACCTTAATCCAGAGACACCTTCTTAATCTCTGAAAGGAGTCAAGCCCTCCTTTTAGAATTCTCGGTATTAAAAAACAAAGTTGCTCATATTCCCCCTTCTAGCAAAGTCATCATTTTAATTCTTAACGTGCAGGATGAATGTTCTTCTCCATAGTGCCTAAACCTCTACGTCGAGTGTAAGGTGTGTTTTCTTCCAGTTAGTATTTATTTTACCCCAAATCACAGAACAAACTCAGTGTGTAAACAGCACTGTATCTGCGGGTATGCAAAGAAAATCCACTGGACTGAAATAGTCACTAAAAGAACATGTACTCAGGGAGTCAACCATTTAAATATGGCCAGGCGCTCAAACTGCAGAAGGCTCATTCCTAACTGGAATTATAAAAGAAATGGGCATTTTAATAACCACATTAAAAAAATACCTAGCAGACTAGTGAGTTAAGAAAAAATCTTTTAACCAAGCCAAAGAAACACCAGCAATAATCTGCACTCATCAAAGGTATTTAGTTCTTACAGAATCAAAATCAGGTTCCTCCACCTTCAGTGACTCCTTACACACAGCTGTGAAATCAGATGAAATCAAATTCAAACAGCAGACAATTAATTTTAAAATAAGTATTACCTGAACATTTAGCAGCACAGACCTACATTTTCTATGAAATATTTGCAGGAACTTGACACAGATGCATGTGAATAAAACATCTATCTAAAAATACTGTATTTAGCAATGATAAAAAACACTTGAGACAGCAAAGGAAACATCACAAACGAGCTTTTCCAATGTGTCGTGGCATACAAACAAGTGTATCTTGCAAACAGTAGAGTACTAGGTTTCCTGAGGTCCCCACAGTGCCCAGAGGTAGAGGGGAGAAGCAAGGAGGTCCCCAAAATGAAGACATCCGCTGAAGGAGGAGCAGTTCGGCTCAGCAGCATTGGAACAGCAGGTTCAAAGCCAACAAAGAGTTAAACACCTAGGCTAGCTCTGTAATGAATGCTTAGTAAGTTTGGCCAACGAATATCAAGTAGATACCAGGGCTAGAGCAACTGTTAAAGGGATGACCTCCTTGAATCTTATTTGCATAGCAATGAGATGTCACAAAGGCATTAAGTCTGAAACTGCAATGCTGTTTCTAATCCATGCTTTATTTTGTTGTGACATGAAGCAAACTGCTTTTTAAAGTAAAACAGAAATGATTCCAGCAATTCAGGCACGGGGGAGGGCGCGGGGAAGGGGGAGCAAGTACAGATTATAAAATTGACCGGAAAGTAGCTATGCAAAGAGCTACTAAGTCACTGGGAGCAAAACCAGCTGGGGGGACAAACGAACGGTAAAATAGTAACTTTCAAGGATTATTTCCAAAATGAGACCAGGTAAGTAAGTTGCTGGCTTTTGTCAACAAATATATGTGACTTGGACCAAGAATAATGCATGTCTGCTCCCAACAGACAAAATATCAATGAAATGAGCCAAACTCTCTCAAAGTGTATCTGTTTCAGCCTCAGGCTGTTGCCTATAATGATGCGAAAGCCTTCAGTTACAGTTTGGCTCTTGTTTTTGTTTTGTCTTATTTTGTTTTCAGGAATTGTGCTTGCAGTATTATTATCATTAGCTAATACTAAGGGAAACTGGGGGATTTTTTTTCCTTTACCATGGAAGAATGCAACTTCTTTTCAATATACTGGATTAAATTACACATACAGCTAAGGCTGCAAAGAGAACAACAAGAAAACTGCATTGAAATCAAGCTTTTGTGTTAGAAAATGAAAAGGCATTCAACGAAATCATGAATACTCAAGGTCTACCTATATTTCTTTAAAAAAAAAAAAAAAAGAGAGAGAGAGAGAATACTTCTAAGCTTCAAATGTTGTAAGCTCATTTCACTCCCAGAGTCTTAGGCACCAAATTCAAACGCAGTCATAGTACAATTAAGTGAAAACAAAATAAAACAACAAAAAAACCTCCATGATGCCTTGAACACCCAACTTACGCAGTTACGTTGTTTTCCTGCCATAATTATCAAAGAACAGAGAGATTTTTACCCATCTCTGTCACAAAGATAGGCAAAATGAAGTTTTAGCTGCCTCTTACTCAAATCCCTGAACCACCTTTCTGAAGGTATAAAAAATAACTCTCTCCTTTTGTGATTCTGACAGAACCTCAAGTTATTCACCAGACCATATGAATCTACTTTGGGCAATGAAATTAATATTTCAGTAAGTCTTCTTCCATGAAACAGGAAGCCTTTTAGTAATGACCTTGGACCAGATAATAGGAAAGGCAAGAAAAGCAGGGTCCAAAGCCAGAGGGTAATTGTGATTCAAAGACTCTTTTATGCAAATAAGAGCCCTAATCATGCTAATGCAATTTTCTACATTTTATCTTCCATCTTTTTATTTACATTCCGCTGAGAAGCCAAAATCAGAAAAGAGCAGATTTCCGGCTTCTTTATCCAACCTGCCCCGTGCAAGCACAGCCCTGGAGCGCTGCAGGACCTTCACTGAGCATCCGATGGGCCACTCCCAGAAGGAACAGGACAGAACTAGAACATCCTGCTTACACTGAAGTTAGTTCCAGCAAGTGGTAAATGACTCAAGCAGGGTGCAAAAACCCACACTGATTGGGCATTGGTTAACATTTCCGTTTTCTCTTGTGTTATCAGACTGGTCTGGAAGGGAAAAGTCATTTCCATGAGGGAGCATCCCTCCCCATCAGGGGAGCGCCCTGATCTCTGGACGCCCTCAGTGCGCTTCCTGCCGACCTGGGGGCACACTCCTATTTGCCATGTCCTGGCAGGTGTTTTCAGGGGCAGTGTGGTCTGGAGAAGCCTGCACGCTTCCAGCAGGATTGCTACGGGGTCATGGTAACTACGAGACAGGCTGGGGACAGGCCAGGAGCTCAGAACTCCACTAAGGAGAATAGTTGTTGGACGAGCAGAGGTACAGAGAGCACAGTTTGTAAAGACAGACAAAACCAAGTCAGAATCCTGACTTTGACCCCTCCTGTGTCATGTCACCTTGGACAAGTCACTTCCCAGCTCTGTGCCTCAATTTCTTCATCTGTAAAGTAGAGATCATGATAGTATTTGTCTCAGAGGGTTGTTGGGGGTAAATGAGAGAATATATGGAAACCTCGTATCAGTGTTAGTTGTTATGAACCCACACAAAAACGCATAAAGAAACTGTAATAAGCAAACCCAAGTTACTATCACCAGTATTGTCAATAATTTCTTTTTAATAGTCTATCAATTCTATCAATTCCACGCCTACTGAGCAGCAGGAAGTTTGGGAGTGTCCTGTTTTTCAGGATTCTTTACCCATTTTCCTTTTTTCAGCATTCTCCCATAAACTCTATGACCCACACACTGAAACTGGGATCGTAAAACAGCCCATTGTAGCTAACCTTATGCGACGTGTTTGTCATTGTCCTCACGATGATCCAAATGACGCAGGGCAGCGTGGCCCTGCGCCTGCTTCTCAAGCTTGGATTAACAGCAGTTATATCCATGGAACTCAAAGCGCCTGAATAAACAGGATGAAATCACAGGGAGTTTTAGTACCTTCCCCATCTCCAACAGCTCAGGCCCTGGCAAATAAAGATACAATCTAAATAAAAAACTATACTTGCTATGGAAACAAAACTTCAAAATAGGTGCCGCGGGTCTCTCTTCCAACCCAGCAGCCATGTTTGATTTTCTCTCCGTGGAAATTGTGAAGATGTCCCGGAGGATATAGTTGGAGCAACTTTTAGGTGTATCAATTTTATTTACTTTTTTGAAGGTTTCGTTTATTTATTTCAGGGAGTCAGCACAAGAGGGGGTGGGGAGCAGAGGAAGAGAGAGAGAGAGAGAGAGAATCTCAAGCAGACTCCATGCTGCACACAGAGCCTGAGGTGGGGCTCCATCCTGGAACCCCGAGATCATGACCTGAGCTGAAAGTAAGAGAAAGACGCTGAACCGACTGTGCCACCCAAGTGCCCCAGTGTGTCAATTATAATTAAGGGTTTTGGGGAGAAAATTTAAGTATACTGATAGTTAAGGAATTAAAATATTATCTCACGTTTAAAGAAACACATTATGAATAGACTTAAAGTCATATGAAGCTTTAGAAAAAAACACTCAATCATCAAAAGAATCTGACTGATACCCATGGCCTCTCTTTGCACTCCACCATCAGGCTTTGAGAGTATGAGACCATCCTGCTCTTTTGGTACAAGGATTCGTGTGGCTACATTTGAGAAGCCCTGGTTGTAGACAAGAGCTGTGGGTTCAAGTCCTGGTCCTGCTAACTAAGGTCCATGACCTTGGTTCAATTCCTAACCATATCTTTGTTAACTACGGAATAATGATGCTGGGGTGTGTGGGTGGTTCAGTTGGTTGAGCATCTGCCTTCAGCTGGGGTCAGGATCCGAGGATCCTGGGATGGAGCCCCACATTGGGCTCCCTGCTCAGGAGGGAGTCTGCTTCTCCCTTTTCCTCTGCCCCTCTCCCTGCTTGTATTCTCTCTCTTGCTCTCTCTCCCTCAAATAAATAAAATCTTTTAAAAAATAAAATAAACAAAATTTAAAAATTAAAACTCAAAAAAACAAAAAAGAAGAAAAGAGAACAAAGATAACAAGTGTTGGCGAGTATGTGGAGAAGTTGAAACCCTTACAAAATAGTTCATGGCTATGAAAACATTATGGAGGATCCTCATAAAATTAAAAATAGGACCGCCCTAGGATCCATCAATCCCACCTGTGGGTACTTATCCAAAAGGATTGAAATCGGGGTCTTAAAGAGATCATTAGCTCTCCTGTGTTCACTGAAACCCTATTCACTAATACCGTGTGGAAACAATCTCAATGTCCATCAATAGGTGAGATTTTGCAAAATGTGATAATGCAACAATGGAATACCATTCAGTCTTTTTAAGGAAAGGAAATTCTCTGGAGCACCTGGGTAGCTCAATCGGTTAAGCATCTGCCTTCAGCTCAGGTCATGATCCCAGGGTCTTGGGATTGAGCCCCATGTCCCGGTTCCCTGCTCAGCGGGGAGCCTGCTTCTCCCTCTCCCTCTGCCTACTGCTCCCCTTGCTTCTTCTCTCTCTGTCAAATAAATAAATAAAATCTCACAAAAATTAAAAAACATAATGACATTGACATCCAGCTACTATAGCACAGTGGATGCTGGAACCAAAGTATATATACAAGAGCCGGATGCAGTAGATGTTCGACAAATTAGCCATTTTCTTCTCCCCCTGCCTCCCCCTTTCCTACTGGTTGTTTAGGATCTCAGATCATAATGTGCTTGGATCTCCACCAGCCATCACCTCTAACTTCTCAAGGATGCTGACTCAGGTGTGTCTGGGTGGCACAGTTGGTTCAGCATCCAACTCTTGGTTTCAGCTCAGGTCATGATCCTCTACCCCTCCTGCTCATGCTCCCTCTCTCTCGCTAAAATAAAAGATAATCATAATAGTAATTTAAATAAATAAATAATCAAAATAAATCAAAATAAAATAAAAAGATGCTAAATCAGTCCAGCATTGAAAACCTATACATCTCGTTCATTTCTCCATTTGGCAAATATTCCTTAAGCATCTATTTTGTGGCAGACACCGTCTGTGCAAGAAAGGGTTCAGGAGGTAAGAAAGAATGTGAAAATACACCATTCCAGGTCATCATTTCACAGATGAAGTGTTTTCCATGATAGCAAATGGCTACAGAGTCTTCTCAGTTGGGGGAAGGAGAAGCAATGACAACACACACTGGTACCCCGGGTAATTCCAGCATGGTTTAATGCTCTCACCAGTGTTCACTAGGACACCAATGCCCCCATTCAGTTCACATCAAGGATATTAATAATAACCAAAAGCTATTATTGACGCCAAGAAAAAGAAATGAAAAGGCCCCAGACCCAAACAAAGAAGACTTCCAGCAGCAAAGAGCCACCAAGAAGAAACTGCTGGAACTTGGTCACCAGTGGTTCATCTCTGCACCCTGCCCATTTACTCTCTTTCCAGTTCAGTGGTAACAGCGATCACACCATTTAGACTCAGCACTCACACTGCTCCAGCCTGCCCGGAAATCTGCATGAAAGCAAAGGATCAAAATGCCTTTTCATCTAAAGAACTGTGATTTAACTCTCTGCCTTTTTAATTACTCTCAATTACTTTCCCACTATTTATAAGGATTTTTTTTTTTTTGCATAACAAAATCCAACTCTAATCAATATATGCAGTATATCCCAGCTGATTAGTGTAATTCTTGCCCCACCATGATGCTGGAGTTGTGCCAGCCTTACCTAGCACACAATTAAATGTCTGGTACTGCCTGCTGCTACCCAGCAGGTCTCATGAGTTAATAGGGAAAAAACGGGATTCACATTTGCCTCTACCAGCCCCTAAGTGCCCTTGCTCTCTCTCATCTGCTTGTAGACACGTACAAAGTGTGCCTGGAGAAATAAAGGCCTGGAATAATCACACAAACCTAAAAGACACAGGAACTTAAGAAAAGGATCTCCAAAGTCTAACTCGTCATCTCCTCATTTCAGTAAATCCTTCCAGGAATAAGGCATCGCTCTTCCCACCTTCTATTCCGATACTGAACTGTGTGAGCACATTCTAAGTACAGAAAAGAATCAGTATCTAGACTCACCTAAATCCAATATTATGAATTATGTTCAGTGTACCTTCAAGCCAATTTTCAATAAACACAAATCACTTAATAAGAAATTAAGAGCATTAAACACTTCTCATGCTCCCATGGATTTGGTGTTAATGAGATTTTGTTTGTTAAGCTCACAGAATGACATAGTGTCTAAAAGACAGAGCCTTTTCCAATTTCCATTCATTCAAGAAACAGTTATTGAGCATTTTTTGTAATATGACATTCCCAACACACACACACACACCTGTTCATAGGCTGATTTTATCAGCCTGCCCCTCAAATAATGCTTTACTGCAGCGTAATTGGGGAAAGAAAAAAAAAAAAAAACTACTAGGAATTTGGAATTTTACAAGACTTACAATTTAATCTATTCTATGACTCTCAGCCAGGCAATCTCATTCATTCACACACACTATGTGCCTGACACTGTAAATCCAATGCTTTAAAGCAAGATTCTCTTGCCCACAAAGGTCAGAAGTGAGTAAGCAGCGGCGTGGGAACCTCCATGTCTCAGTATACACTGGAATGGTGTGTTAGTTGTAGGTTAGTATAGCAATAGATATAGCACACATGTTTGCAGACGATTTGATTTTTAAATGTAAATTAGAAAGACCCCAAGGACCCTCATAATAACAACATTCTTATGTACATATGTATTCTATGCTTTCCGGAGACAGAAAAGACTCAGCACTGACGTGGGCTCCCACCTCCCGGTGTATTTTACCTTTAACTGTGAACATTGATTTCCACGCAGTTGTACCATTCGGTACAAATTCCTCTAACAGGACCTCCTCAAAAACAAAGTGGTGTACCTGGAAGGTAACCAGATATTTGGATGTGTCCATGATGCCTTTTTGGTGTATTTGCCACACTCCTTGAAAACCTATGGGAAAGAGCCACAGCTCTGACAGATCAGCCAGTCAAGAATATAGGTGTGTCTATGCCTGGAGGATCTTTCCTTGGAATAGAAAATGTGGACCTCAAATGTACTACATCCCACCAACACCAGAATCATAAGGCAGCCCCAATATCTCAGAGATTTTTCAATATTTGGCTGTGGATGTCCCACTGTGAAGGTCAATGATACGCTATTCAAGTTGAACAGAAACAGATATGGTCGTTCAGTTTTAAATATTAAACATAGGGAAGATCTGTCAAACGTAAGTGTGAAGGAGTAAAGGTTGATGTAATGCTACTGAGCCCTGGGAACGATGGTCCCTAGGAGGGAACAGACACCGGGACAGGTAATTTCATGACCAGGCAGATGGTATTTGGTGCCATATCAGCAATTCTAACTGTAGTGGGAACCTGAGTACAGCAATGTGGAAACACAAAGCAGGAGATAAGGATTAAGCGAACCTACAGGAGGGCATAGGGCTCCAGCTAGGGTTGGAGCACGGGGCTTGTGCAGGGGGGACACAGAACTGGGCCAGCAGCCACCAAGGAGAGTGAAAAGTAGGAGGGGGCCCTGCAGCAGGTAGAAAGTTCTGAACAATCACGTCTATCTTCTCTGGACGTTCCCAAGTTTGGGAACAGGAGAGATCCTCATTCAGTATCTTCACAAAAGAGCTGATGTAGTCAGAGGTGTGATTCTGGGTGGCACTGGCTTAAGCCCACCGACCCAGAAACTCGTCAGCTTTCCCATCTCTGCAACCTCTCCGTAAATGAGGCAGACCTTTCTCTCCTAATTCCAGTCCCACTCCAACGTGCCCCCCCCCCCGCCGCTCCCCTCTGATGCTTCTCCTCAAAGTAGTGCTGAAGGAGAAGGTCACACTTTAATTTTCAGACCGTCACATATTTGAAATAAAATACATTCTCCATATGCGTACCCTCTTGCCTTTCTCCAAGAAATTGAATATACAAAAATTTAAAGTTAAAAAACAGACAAATTAAGGAGAAACAAAATATTCTTTGGAAAAGAATGTGCCCCAGGATCTGCTTAAATAGTGTGTTTTCCCTAATTGAATGCATTTAAAATGTGATTTGCTTTGAAAAATGTGATTTACGCTCATGTTTAAAAACGTTATCTATTGTATAAGAGCAATCTAGGCTTATTCACTTTGATTATTATAATAACCACTGATGAACTGTATGAAAATGGCATATCTCATAAAATACCTGTATCTCCCTCTCTCTCTTTGAAGAGGAAGTAGAATATGTTATTAATCTTACCTATTTAACAGAAATATAGAGAGTATAAATTGAACAGACTGTGTGCACTGCTGAATAAAACTTGGGAATAAAGTGATGCAGCTAAATAATTACACATACAAAATCCACACTTCCAAAGTAAAAGAAGATTATCTAATTATTGGATAATTCAGGAAGATCTAGGAAATTGATCTGGCTATAGAATATGTTTTCATCTTACATTTCCCAATCAATTGCCTGCATTGCATAATTCCCTCATCCTAGTAGTTGTCTTCTGAATGTAAATGAGGTATCAGGGTCTCGTTGTTAATCCAGGCACTTCCAAGCAGATGAAGTCACTTCAACTCAATAAAAGATGGCTTGTGTCATCTTTCTGACTTAGGGCACACATGCTTTCTGTCCTTTTCTGGGCCTATCTCGGGAAACATCATCCAGTCCAGAAAGCTAACTTTTCAAGGGTCAGGCACCACATTTGTATAATACGCTTTCATGCAAAATCAGTCCAAGGTCATTAGAGCACTCAGTGCATTTCTGCCAACAACGGCATGGATTTCAAGAACCAGCATAGGCCTCAACAAGGCTAACAGTGTAATGTGTACTTACTTCACCCAGACTATGAAAGATCTGCTCTATCTACAGGAAAGAGGGAATGGTAGATTATTTTAGGTAGTTCCTAAAGAAACATATTTAGGAAGATGAAGAATTAAGAAATCTCATAAAACTAGCCATTTACATTAATACCATTGCAAGAGAGAGCTAAAATTTAAATCGTAAACAGGTAGTGACAAATCCTGAAGGATATTTCAGGATATGTGTTTCTCACATCTTCACTTGTTGTCAACATTCTCAATGTATTTCTTTACTAACTGTGGCACTTTAAAGCATTTATGATCATCAAAAAGAAATCTATCCCACAACAAGGATATTTAAAAAGAAAGGAATTTCTCAGTCTCTTATATGATTGGAAACTTTTCCATGGCAACAATCTGGAGTCAAAAGGATCTATATCACTAACCCATCAACCATAAAACTGAAAAGGACACTGAGAAATGCAGACTTCAGATAAATATAATACAGGGCTGATAGTTACAAAGAAGAAATTAACCTCACAAATTACGTTTAAACTGTTAGAGCAAAAATTCCACTATGAGTTTTACTTGCCTACCCTTGTTTTTCAGAGGTATAAAGTCCTGCCTGTGGTTTTGGTGATACTTCGTGTTAGGAATTATCAGGCTCACTCCATGGGCATGGCCATCAGTGAAAGAAGCAAAAACATCCTAATCAGTTGCAAAGTCAAAAAAAAAAAAAAAAAAAAGCACACACCACTGAAGTCAAGAAGCACAAAATGGCAAATGATCAAGTTCCAACAGCTAAAAAGATCCAAGACATTATGAGCTTTTAATGAGTGAAACATGCCATGAGAAAGAGACCTTCTGTCAATAAATCCAAATCCTGGTTCACTAATTAAACCATCTAATACAGTGTCTGAATATGTAGACACCAGACTTCAACATTTCTTAATTATATTCAATTCCGGGCATATTTTTCCATTTAATTGACATTCTAAAATGCCTTTACAGTCCTATCAGATAGGTACCAAATTCTCAAAGGAGATTACTACACACTTCTGAATTCTGATTCATCTGATTGAAATTGTTATTCTGAAACTTTTCTTTGAAATGTGGAAAAGATTCACATCCCCCACTTTGTCCATAACTCTAGCAACATTAAGGCATCTATCTGCATCTGGCCCACTTTCTTGTGTACCTTTCTTGGCAGTGGGGCTCTCTACAGCCAGGCCAATCTTATGAAACCAAGGTTTCAAACCCTGGCCTGGCATGGAACTATAACCATGTGAATCACACAACACACCACTCAACCACAGCACCGACCGCCATCATTAAGCCACCGCTCAGAGCCAAACACAGAATCTCAAACTGCAGTCTTAAAATAGACTTTAGATGCCCCAAATATTTTTTCCAGATGCCTAAATTATTAATCATAAGCTTAGACTTTAAAAAAAATCAACAAAATGTCATTTGCAATAGATGGTCTAGGTTTCAGAAAAGACCAACCTACCCCTCTACCACTCCTTCCAAAATGCAGGCCCATTCAGCATTTGAAGAACACACTACCCCCACACACACATACACATGCATGCCATGTTTATCTGAAGGAAAAAAAATGGCATTTATACTATCATTAAGCACATTTGTCGCTAGATTTAATCTGTATTTTCCGGCATGCTTTCAGATGATTACAAGTGTTAAGTAACGTCCAATGATATTTCGTAGTATTAATAATTTGGGGTTTATTTCAAAATGTGAAACACAATCGCTGCTCCAATGTGCTCACTTTTTAACCTTTCACGGTACTGAAAAGTTATAATTTTTATCAGATTGTTTGGAATTTAATTTAGGTGAAGTCCTTAAGTTACAATTAAACTTCCAGTTAACATTTCATATCTCTACCTCATTCAACGGCTGGACTTATCTCCGACATCTCAAAAGAAGAAAAGAAAAACTTAGAATCACGGAAATATCATTTGCAACCGCTCTGCAAAGTACAAACATCAGCAAGTCATGGTGAACATCCAAGGTAAAATTTCAAGCCTTCTCACACCCATTCTGGAAGCCAACCTTACCATGCATAGTGTTTACTTTACTTTTTTTTTTTTTTAATGTGTGTTATAAAGCAAGCAAGAGACATGAATGCTGAGTTCGCAAAGGACAAAACATCTCAGAGTTCTCTATGCCAAAGCTAATTCATAACTAAGCCTCAGAGGAAAACTGGGAACCATGAATATTCCAAGGACATCAGCCTGTAGGAATGAAGCTACTTTCTTGCATGCACCAGAACCGTGCCTGCCAAACTTAGTAGGTTCCTTCAACCTCCAACATTAAAAGGTGCTGTGATTTTTTTCTTCCTTCAGTATACACATCTTTAGCTACAACTAGACTGTAAGCTCCTTGAGAACATGATTTATTTTTCTATGCAACTCACCCCTTGTAACCCTTACAAATAAAAAGAAAATTGAGCAGATATTGATGGATTACACTGAATGCATTCCCTGAATCCAGAAGTAGGTAAAAAAAAAAAAAAAGGACCTCAGAGCAAGAGTCCAACATGGAAAAGGGAAGAATATTTATTCCTGGAGACGTTTGAAGCCTTCAAAATTTCATTTATCAGCTCCTGGACCAGCTGTGATTACTATCTGGAGAAGGAACTGAGGGAAAGTCTAGGAAAATGGAAGATAAACTGACATTAGGCAACAGAGGAATGTTAACCACTGGCAAACTGAGGACTAAAAAATGCAGGCAGATGGAAGCCATGAGGGTCCCAGCCATCTCCTTCAATGCAGAGCACAAGGGCTCCAGGTTTTCATTCACATTCCCTGAGGTCTGGGAGCTTTGGCCAGGACTCAAACTCCATTCTTGATGCCCAACCTTTGTAGTGGTGGTTCTCAGCCCTGGCGACCTAATGAAATCTGCTGGGAGGCTTTAAAAGATACTGATGCCTGGATCCTCCCCCTGGAGATTCTGATTTAAATGGTCTGGATGCAACTTGTGCATCAGTTGTTTTAAACGCCTTTGGGTGATTCTAAAGTGCCATCAAGGTGGAGAACTGCTTTAGGACCACTTCTGAGAGCCTTGGGTGGTGTGAGACACCTCAGGGAATTAACGGTGAATAATAATACGCAGTGCTATAAACAACCCATTAAAGTTTATGAAAACAGCAGAAATGAATGATTCTTTAAAGGATCTGCTAAGAGTAGTTTATTTATAACAATACTTTTTAGATACTGCCAACAGTCAACTAAAAAAATCCCAGAATTGTTGATATAACCACTAGAAAGCCAGGGTGTGTATATGTTGGGGAGGAAGTGGGGGAGGTGTGTACACCTGCAGGCAGGCTCCCAGACACCATTAAAACACTGAAGGGTCCTCTTCAGTGTTGGGGGTGGAGGGACCACCAAAGGATAATGAAGAAAAGAGCCTGAATAAATTCTGATATCTTCCCAAAATACTAAATAACAATCTAACAGCCTATTTGGTCTGTTATGTGAATATGTTCTTCCAGAAAAGAAGCCCTGTCTTAAAGAAATGAAAGAATTAATTTTGTAATATCTTGCTCATATAAGGTTTCACTGAGAATTACTAAATTGGGTTGTATTCACGCTATATTCCCCCTAAAAGTTGACCTCTGCTCCTATTAATCTCTCCCTTGTCCTCTAGGACCCTTTTGTCAATTAACAAATATGGCCATGTGTTGATTTTTAGTTTGCACACATGGGTAACTCCCATCTTCCCAACAGAATCATAAGCATAGATCAGCAACAATATATTTTACTTTGACAAAGGCTATATCTGAATCCTGCCCACTGTCTTGCAAAGGGAGGTAGGTTGAGTAAATATTACTGAAAAGAAATTTAAAAGAAATGCATTTTTAAAGAGATAAAAGAAACAAAGAAAAATAAAATAAGAAAAAGAAAAAAGCTTTTCTTAAAGAAACAAAAATAAAGGAAATGACTTTAAATTCCATGTGACTTTACAGAATAAGCACAAAGGGTAAAATTTAAGAAATACAAGGGCAAGAGTTAATTAAACAAATTTCCTTTATTAAATAGAGGCTAAAATCCACAGTCTTGAAAGCCTGTAAGTTCAGAAACGTGCAATACTAAAATCTATCCAAGGATCCTTCTCAAGGTCCCCTACACAACTTTTCTTGCCCAGACAAGGCCACACTCTCATCATCAAAGCGAGGGCAATCCTACAAGGCTCCCCAGACCTCCCATTCATACATATTTGCCCAGTGAAGGAAGCAACACACTTCCGTTATATGGAGGGTTTGATTGTTAAGTTTTGAAATTTGTGCTCTATTTTCTCTGACCACCATCAAGCCAGAAAATCCATTCTCAAATTTTTACCCTTTGTAGTTAATACAAATACATTTCAATCCTAGAATAGGCTAACAGCAAGACTAACCTGGGAGTGCCAGTCCAATCCAAAGCTACTAGAATGGTCATTTGTCACTGTTACATGTAACTGACAGACTATTTTGGTCGACCAGAAATTGGCTGGAAGTCACTAGACAAGTGTCAAATATGTTCTCAATAAATTCAATCTGTGGCACTCAGCTGAATCTTTTTATATTTGTTTCTTTAAGGAAAGGCATGCTGTTCTAAAAATTAGAAAGAAATTTGGGGGAAAGGACGTTAATGTAAACAAAGACAAGAGCTTATTAGAGGAGTAGATACTCTTCAACTGACAGAAAATCGGTATGTTCAAGAAGCCAGTAGAATCAAATTGGCCAAACACAGAAAATATATTTACCCTCAAGGTCTTCAACCAGGAAGTCACCCAAGCCACAAGTATCTACTTTGTGCCTCTTGCGCAGCAGGCACTGTGGTCAGCCTCAAGAGGACAAACTTATAAAACACAGACCCAACCCCCACAATTGGGTAGAAGTATTCCCACAATGACATATTCAACAACTATAGATTGAAAAGTATTTCAGAAAATTTTATCAATAAGCAAGGCAATACACACAGGGGGTGCATTTCTGCCTTTAACATCTGTGGAAATCAGGAAGGAATTAGGCAGGAGACACAGCCCTCCCTCTAGGTCTGTCAGATCCCTTTCTTTTAAATTTCCACTCCTCCCTGGTGTTTGTCACAATCAGCAAAGACAAGGGTTCATCAATAGTCCTTCCCCAGCAATCAAAGGAAATCAATCAGCATGGCCAGCCCACCTGATCCCATCAGATGATCCCCACTCTGTGCTCCTCCTGCCTAGGGAAAAAAGCCTAAGAATGACCCACAATGGAAGAAACCGAACACCCCCAATATTATCCTTTCCCTCTGACCCCAGAGGAAAAGGCCCACCCACCAGTTAACCAGACAGATGTGGAGTGTCACCAAATGCCACACCCAGCTCCACAAAAGGTAAGATAAAACGACCTTGGTCCTATTTGCACTATGAGCTATAAATATAGCATAACACAACAGCCACTAGGAGCACTCCTCAGACCAGCTGGAAATGACTAAATACCCTCTCCTCACTGGTAATTGCCTACTTCTTTCTATTTGACATAATTCATCAGCCAGATTACAGCAGGTCATTCTGCAACATATGAAGAAAGCAAGGATAACGTAACCTGACACATCAAAATGTTCCTCTGCGAGCAGCCTGAAGAGCTGCTTTACAAAAAGCTGTGAGCTGGCAAAATAACCATATAGCATACAGGTCAGTGGGCATCCACTCTGTTTATTGCTACTCATTCCATTTTTGAGTAGCTCAGCACAACTGTAATTGCTAGTTAACAGATAGACTGGGTCCTGACTGTTAAAAAAAAAAAAAATTCCCAAAATGACTCTGCCAGGAACCAAAATAAATAAAATGGGGGGGGGGGGAGCAAGGGGGTGTTGATCCCCAGTCACTGGTCAACAAACACTGGCTGTGAAAATCCTACAGCTACAAGGGATGGAGCCAGCCCAGCAGCCACTGATTTCTGATCTCTGAGCCCCCTGCCTTTCATGTGGAGTTCTCTGTGTGGTTAAGATATGAAGACATTACAACTGGACAGTTCTGGGAACTTTCTCATCCCAGTGCACTGTGCATAGACACTGGCCCCAACAGCATTCATTGTCCAAGTTCCAAAAAGGCAACCACATGGATTCATGATTAAATATCAGCATTCGGTTTAATTCTAAGAGACAACTTTGCTCCTTGTAAAATGTTAAAAACCCTTCCCCCACTCCAACCCTATTAGGAGAAAAAAATCACATCAAAGCGCTGAAGTTATTATGCATTTTTTGTCTTTGTCTCTTGGCGCCCTGGTTTTCTTGGCTGTTCTTTATTCTCTCGCTGCTCAACTGCTCCAATTTAGGAATAAGAACTTAAAAAAAAAGAAAGAAAGAAAGAAAGAAAGAAAGAAAGAAAGAAAGAAAGAAAGAAAGAAAGAAAGAAAAGAGAAAGAAAAAAGAAAACAGGAACAGTTGCTTCTGTGCAATTCCCAGGATTCTGCAGAATTTCCATCTCTCAAACCCTTCTCCCTCCTTCTCCCTCTCCCATCCCCTCCCTTCCTTGCCTTCTCAGATTCAAATCTTCACGTCACAAACCAGAACAGCATTCAAGCCTTCGATAAACGTTAAGAGAAGTTCAGTGCCTGAAGGTAGAGGCGAAATCTGGGCTCTCCTTGGGCGACACTGACAAGGGGGACCCTCAAGTCCTCAATTCCTAGATGGCGGGCTTCCCCATTCCACCACCTGAACTTGCCGCCTGGATCCCAGGCAAAGTCGTCTGCAGATTTTCTGGCCGGTTCTCAGTCTCTGCATTTATTTTCAGTCGGCCCGGGCGCAATCAGAGAATCTAATCCTAGCAACAAAGCCAGGAGCACAAATCCACCGTGATGAACTGGTCGGCCCGCTCCCCCGCCCCCTTCCTCCCACCGCCCGCGACTCGCCTTTGAAAAGACAAGCGTTGGGGGCAGAAAATTAGTACGTCCGAAGCTAGCTAGAGAAAAGCGGCAGAATACAAAGTGGCCGGGAGTGGTCTGGGTTTCGTGGTTTGTTTATGCGTTATCTTTTTTAAACAAGGACCCACCGAGGTGAACCCGGGCCGGTCAAGCCCTGGGTGGGAGCGTCGAACAGCCCCCGGCGCCGCGCAGACAGCTCGCCCCCCGCCCCCTCTGCCGCCTGGCTGGGGCCGGGGTGAGTGGGGGAGGTTCGCGCGGGTTTGTCTGACACTTGTAAATGGAAGTGGGATCCAACTTGGAAAACAAACGCGCCGGAGTCTGGGGGCGGGAAGGAGCGGGAGGAGGGATGAGGAGGAGAAAAGAATCTTCAGTCATTTGCGCGGTCCGCGCCTGCCTCCCGCCCGCCCTGGCTGCCGCAGGTTCGCCCAAACCCGAAGCGGAATCCCAGTGGGCGCCCGGCGGCGATGAGACCCGGCCGGAGACCGAGGCGGGCCGAGTCTGCCAGCCGCCACCCGCCGCCGCCACCGACCACCACAGCCGACCGCCCACGCTCCGGGGCCGTAGGCGCCTCTCCCGCCCGGGAGCCTCTCCTAGCCCCCCAAGGCGACCTCGCCCGGTCACCGCAGGCTCGCTCGCTCCTCACATCCATTCAGGAACCCCCCTTCCACTGCCCGGTTGGCCCCCATTATTACAAGAAGCTGCAGTCGCAGGATGCCATCATCTCTCTCTCTCTCTCTCTCTCTCTCTCTCACACACACACACACACACACACACACACACATCCCGGGGGCGCCCATCCCTTTCCTCTTGTCGCAGGCTACCCTAGAGGCTCCCTCAGCTCGCGGCCAAACTCCCGCCACCCCCGCATCCCAGCCCCAAGCGCACCGCCGCCTACGACAGTGGAGCAAGGGAAAGTGCACAATCCAAGTTGCTTTCCGCGAAGCCTAATCCAGGTCAATGTTTAACCATCTCGGAAAGCACGCGCGACAGAAGTCAGCGGGAGAAGGGAGGGAGGACTAGACCACAGCACCTCTAAAAATACCCGGGCTCGCCGCCTCGCGCACGCCCGGGGGCCGGATGCACTTTAGCTCAGCGACCCCCACTGGCAGAATCCTGGCGCGCAAGGCGCGCGGCGCGAGGACTGTCCCGGCCGTCTCCGCATCTTCCCGGCGCTCCCTCTCAGATCCCGGCCCCAGTCCCGCACCCACACTCGTCCTGGCTGGGGGGTCCATCCACACCCGTCGGGAAGGGGTCCCCAGCTCAGAACTGGCGCGTCCTCGAGTTCCCGCCTCCCGACCCAGAGAGGGAGGCAACGCACCCCCGGGGCGGTGAGACCCGCGCCGCTTTCTTTTCAAAGACAAGCAACCTTCACGCGTGCAAGCCCGCCCGCCAAAAATCATGCACTCTCCCTAGGCGCTCTGTTTCCTTCTCCCTGTGAAGATAGCAAGAAAAATCCTCCCTCTCAGCCACTCCGTTAAAAGCTGGCGCCCCAGTCCGAGAACCGCTGCCTCTCGGAACATTTCACCCTGCCCGCGACCCCGGCAAGCCGGAGTCAAGCGTGGAGCTGATCTGCAGACAGTCCAGAAACCCTTTTCACTCCCTAGCGAATGTGCAGCCTGGGTCCCCTGCTCCGCCCTGCACCTCGGCAAGCAACGACCCAACTTGCGCCTCCAGGTCGCTCAAGTGCATCCATCGGCATCTGAACATCGCCGCTGCGCCCGACAGGCACCAGCTATCAAACAGGCTCGCAGCCTGGATCCTCCTATCCACCTGCAACTGGCGGCCGGGGCTTGGGGGACCCAGGGATAGGTGCCCTGATCCGCAAGCCCCCTCGCGGCCCTCCCCAAACGCTCAGCCTCAAACTTGGCCAACTCTCCATGCCAACCTCCCAGCTACTGCCGCAAGACCGAGCCTCTCTTCCCTCCTGGCGGCGGCGGCTCGGAGCTGTGCCGAGACGGGAACTTTACAAGGTGAAAAGTTTCCCCACGCGCTCCGTCGGCTCTCGCCTGCCCGAGCCCACCTCGCAGCCCATCTGCACCCGGCAGCTGGAGCTGTGCTCCTGGAAGCGCGCTTCGGCTGGTGCACCGGGCAGCCAAATAATTACGCTAAAATCCCCACGCACCCTTGCCTTCGCCGGCGATCCACGGCTCCACCAGGCGCTGCCTCCGTGGTCTTTCTCTCCGAGCGCTCCAGCCCAGGACTAGCCGGCCACCCGGCCGCCGCCGCCGCCGCCGCCGCAGTGCACGCCGCGCGCTCTCCCGGACTGGAGCCGCGGGCAGAGGCGCTCGGCGTTCGGAGGCTCGCAGGCGGAGGAGGGGAATCCGGGAGGAGGAGAACGGCAGCGGGAGGAGGGGGACGGGGCGCGAGATCCCAATCCGCAGCCCAGATCACAGCGCAGCCTGCCGGGAGCAGAGCCGGCTCTCGTGTCTGCTCCGTGCTGCCGCCGCCGCCGCTACTGCTCGCCGCCTGGCTGCTCCCAGCTCCCCATCACAGCCGACGCCGACGCACAGCCAAGCCCCTCTCTCGTCGCCCCCTCTCGCTTTTCTCTCGCTGTCTCCTCCTCCCAAACCGCGAGCGAAAAGGGCGAGGGGGAGAGAAGCCTCGGCGTCCGGGCAGACTCGCGATCTCGGAGCGCCGCGCGGGGAGGGGGGGCGGGAGAGAGGGGGCGGGCGGGGAGGGGGTTGTGGGAGAGGCGCTGCGAGCTGGAGGGCGCTCCCGGCTCCGGGCCTGGAAGCTGGACTAATTTTAGAGCGCGAGTCTTCCCCCACCGGTCTCTCGGGGCTCGAGTATAACACTAGCGCGCCTTCCTGCCTCGCCTAGAGCGTGGTGCCGGCTTCAGGGAGCGCGCACACACCGCTCTCAGTCGGATCAGCACCGCGGCCCCGCGCACGGATCAAGCTCCCGTTACTCTCCGCGGACAGAGGAGGAAACTGAGGCACGTCGAGGTTAAAATGGCTTCTCTAAGATCCCAAGGTTAGTTTGTAGCGTGAAGACTAAACCATCAAACGTTGCGCCTAGATTCTAAATGTGCTTCCCAGACAGGGCGCTTACGTACTACTTTGAACGTGTTTGAATCCTGGGGTCATCTGATTCCCTGTGGAGAAGGGAGTAGTATTCGACCGCAAAGGTAACGGGGTGCATTCTCTTTCCTCCTTCCCTGACCCCAAATGGTTTTAAACATTTTTGCCGAAATGAAGGAGCGGTACTCTGAAGAGAATGAGTGATTCATTTGCGGCTTGAGTTGCAGCTCCAGCCTGCCATACTCCAGTTCCAGTAACTTCTGCGCCCGCACCCCTCCTAGTACTCGCAGACCACACCCACACGTCCACACTCTGGTGCACCAGAGCCTACACTGGTCTCCCGCTCTGTGTATCCTCGCACTTCTGTCTCTCTTACCCAGGAAAGGAGAGAGGCAGTCTTAGCACCCGGCTCCCCCTCCCCACCTACTCCCCCACACACAGCAACGCACATCTGTCCCGTAAAGCAGCACACAAGCAGGCGCGTGGACTCAGATGCTCTCTCCCAGGCGCTCCCCCCCGCCCCGCCCCCGCCAACTCTAGTACTGGCACCCGGGGGAGAGGCGCGCTGGGCCTGCAGATCTGTTCTCCAGAAGAAATCCTTACTCTTTGAACCATGAAATTCTCTGGGGAGTAAGGCGGGGGTTGTTGCTGGAGGGGGTGGGGCTTTGTGCTCCCTCACTAGAGCAAGCCCTTTGAAGAGACACTTGAGTTTATCTCTCTGTCCTTCCAGCTCCCAGCCTGGGGCCTCTGCCCTGGTTGCCACCACACAATGGCCCCGCTACTCCCCACGGGTGGAAAGTTCCCCTTGAAAGCCTCCAGCAGCCTCGCTGCCTAGACTGCTCCATAAAGCACCGGCATGCTCTGGTCACTCTGCCCCGGAGAGTTTAATGTGAATACTAAAGAACACTGACAGCTCCCCATACATCAGCTAATTCAGAGGTAATGGGCATGGTGTAACCTCGGGCTTCATTGTCACAGAAGGGCCAGAAGATGGGTCTGGAGTGAGGGAAACCACTTTCAGGGCTAGGAAGACTCACCTGCCCTCCAAAATGTGATCATTTGAATACTTTTATTCTGATTTTATTTTTATTTCGGAAGATGCTGAAATAAAAATAAAATCGGAATAAAACTGATTGAAAACTTTATTATCATATAAATATGTCTCTGGCATGGCATTTTCCTCTCCACAACAGGATGCAGCTAACTGTGTATCAGTGATGTTAATGAATCAATGTATTTCCTACCTGAGTGCTTCTATGCAAGCAAGTGCTGAAACAAGCTGGCTCCTGAAACTGGTCATTGGGGTAGAGTCAGCTGGTGGTGGTTTGGCCAGTGGGATGCTCATGGAGACAGCGCTGGCAGGGGACATGGCATCTTCCACCGTCTTCCTGGGAATACTGCCAGGTGTGTGTAGGTGCGGCCTCTGCTGCCGCTGCTGGTGATGCTCCTGGATTCCAGCTCCTCAGACTGTTCTCTTACGCCTAGGAGGCACCTTACAGATAAGTACAGAAATCTGTCTAAATTTCAGCCTCCCCTATCCCAAGGCAGTACACTGATAATAAAGTAAACAGTCTTTACTCCCAGGGCAGACATAAGCCATTATAGCCAGTGGGTAAGAGATTTCCTGCAAGGATGATAGAGTGGTTTATCTAGTGGGACATCCCTCTGGTCATTTAAGACCTCCAGAGTAGTTCATACTCATTTACTACTGATTGTATTAGAAGACTCTTTTCTTCCCTTAAAAATGCCTACTGCGTGCTGGTACCCAGTGCTAGAACTGGGGTAGGCACAGACTGGATAATGTAGTAGGCTGTGTGACAGCAAGAATCTCTTCATCATGTTCATATTTCTATCCCCAGTTCCCTACACAAGGCCTGACACACCCAATGAATATTCATCACAGGAATGAACAGATAATGAAAGCTGGAGACTCTTCTGCTAGACCCAGTGAATAGGATATACAGGACATTAAAGCCCATACAGGAAAGGAGGCCAGCAAATGAAAAACTGTGACTCTATGAAAAAATAACATTACTTTCTATCTCACACCTCCCAGGTACCATTTCAGATCCTTGGAGCCTAGTGTCTGTTTTAGGCACTGCAAGAGCAACCAGTTCTAAATGGGCTCCAGCCAGCTTCACACAGGTACAGCCTGGCAGTGCCTTGCTCAGGCCACTCTCGCATCTCTCCCCCCACCCAGAGGCTTCTTGGTTGAAGTTTCGGTGTACACTAAAACCCACAAAGAATCATGACAGATAAATACCCCGTGGTAAATCTTTGCCTAATGGGAGATGGGGGGCCATGGATAAATGCTCCCCTTTTTATCTTCCGACAAAGGATCCTGAAATGCGTAGTATAGAGCTCCTTAGGTGGTCTTGCTGAATTAAGCAACCAGTCACCTACATCAGTGGCCGGTTGGTAGCACATCCTGTACTGGTTCTTCATCCTTTGCTTGTTCCATCCCTGGAATCACACCCCCCAGTAAAGTATGTTCGGTAAGTCCTTGTGTCAGGCAGGCTCTACTTTCTGGCACCCCCAGGCTAAACACCTGACTACTGCCACCAATCCAAAATATGTATATCAAGAAAAAGAATATTTACAACAAGGAATAGTCAGATGATTTTTCAAAATGCCCTATAACACACACACACACATATACACGTGCACGCGCTCGCACACACACACACACACGGGCTCCTCTTTGTGACCACTTCTATCCTGCCCAGATTTGTTCTTATTAATCCCAATCATTTTCTTTTTGTGTTCATAAAATCAATAATCTGGGAAGTAATTATCTAGTGTGATATTTGAGGAAGAGCCTACTTTATTGTTAACCTTCCACAAATATTCGATAATGGTTTCCTTTACAGAAGAGCTTGTTTCCACAGTGGGCTATTGAAGAAAATGGTAGAATTTCCCTTACTGAAGTATTTAATCAAAGGACAGGTGCTTGTCAACTTGGGATAGAACTGGTTCTTTGAAGAAACTGGTAATACAAATTTTTGAAAACAGATAAAATCAAGTTATATTGTAACAGGGAGTCAACTTAAGGTGGTCATAAAGTGAGCCGACCCTGAAGGGAGGGGAAACTGAGTTAGAATTCTCATTTTTCCACCTTTAATCTGTTTTATCTGGGATAAGTACCTTCCCTAAGTCTCGGTTCCTTATAAGTAATATAGAACCTATAATGGTATCTATCCAATAAGATTATTTTAAGAATAAATGAGATAATTTGTAAAAGCATGTATTCAACATATAGTAAGCACCGAACGCATTTCAACTATTATTATTCTTTTGAAGACAAATCATAAAGCAACTATTTGCTATTTTATATCTTCTGACCTTAAAGTCAGTGCTAGAAGCCAGAACAAAATTTCAGACTCTACCACTATCCCTTCCATGCTAAAATTTTATGATTCTAATCCCAGATCTAAAGTGGCATTTTTTTATCCACATAGTTACAGGACAGACTTTTATTTAAATACAGCAAAATGATGATGTTCCAGACATTCAGTATCATGCAATCCATTACACACACACACACACACATATGTGTATATGTATATGTATATGTATATGTATATATATATATGTGTATATGTATATGTGTGTGTGTGTGTAATGGATTGAATGATACTGGCAAAAACAGGATAAATAAATGTTCCCACCCACTATATGTGTGTGTGTATATATATATTCAGCCAATATTCAACATATATATGTGTGTGTGTGTGTGTGTGTGTGTGTGTGTGTGTATATAGTGGGTGGGAACATTTATTTATCCTGTTTTTGCTCCTCTTTTTAAACCTCCTTAGATTTAAAATTTACCTTTTTTTTAATTTTTTTAATGTTTTATTTATTTTTTCGACAGAGAGAGATCACAAGTAGGCAGAGAGGCAGGCAGAGAGAGAGAGGAGGAAGCAGGCTCCCTGCCAAGGAGAGAGCCCAATATGGGGCTCGATCCCAGGACACTGGGATCATGACCTGAGCCGAAGGCAGAGGCTTTAACCCTCTGAGCCACCCAGGGGCCCCTCAAATTTACCTTTTACAAAATGACATTATATAATGAAGATGACATATACCATATACTTCATACATGACTATAATTGTAACTCAAATATTTTTATAGAAAAATGTTTCTGCTCATTCCTCCTCACTATAAAACATGGAAGAATGTAAAAGATACATTGGATACACCTTGTCCTGCTGGCTCTTAATGTTGTTGGGGTCTCAGACCTCTTTGATGAAACTAATGGAGCCTCTTGTTAAAAACACACACATATATGTTTTTGCATCCTTTTCAGAAGGCTCTGAGTGGCTCTGAAGTCCCCTTAATAGAATAAAGATTAAGGAAAATATTGTGCATAAAAAACTTTAGCCCAGAACTCAAGTCCTGTATCTTCAAGGTGTTACTTACTATGTTAACATTGCTTTTTCAAAATGTGCTATTTAAAGGAAAGAATATGTAGAACTGCAGGGATTTCTGAAGTGAACTTGGATAATCCCAAACTCTTAAGAACCCACTCTTAAAACAAGTACTTGTAGGCAAGGCCACCTTTGTTGGGGACCCAGTATGCAACTATAAATTCTCTGAATTAACCTCCACTTAGACTACAAAGCTTATTAAAAGATAAGTAATTAAAAATTCAACACTAGGGCACCTGGGTGGCTCAGTCGATTAAGCATCTGCCTTCGGCTCAGGTTATGATTCCACAGTCCTGGGACTGAGTCCTGCATCAGGCTCCTTGTTCAATGGGGAGTCTGCTTCTTCCTCTGCCTGCTGCTCTCCCTGCTTGTGCTCTCTTTCTCTTTCTCTGAAAATAAATAAATAAAATCTTTTAAAAAATTAAAAATAAAAATTCAACAGTAAGTAAATCGAAACAACAGTAACTGCAGATTTTTTAGTACTTAGACCAAAAAAGATCTTGTTACAAAGGAATATTTTATTATTGGTGCTTTTTAGAATTGTAGGTGTACAGTAATACTAAAAAGCAGACTGACTTTTCAAACTTTCTTTTTAATTCTCTACAGATAATGCTTCCACCCAACCTATTACCTGCACACTTCTCCCACTGCTCCTCCATTGGTATGCACACCACTGATTATACCTGCATGGGACCTTCTTTGCCCCTTAACTATGCTAAAGGCTGATGGATCCCAATCCCCCTTATTTTGAAACAATAACCAAACATGCTTGGACAGACCTAACTACTTGATTTTCACCAAATAAACTGTCTTACCAACTGTTCTCATCCTTGGAGAAATTTATTTTTATACCCCAGTCTTTGGCTATGAGTCTCCCCTCTTTGGCTACACAGAGATTAATAATAAATGTAATTTCAGACATTCATTTTTAAAACATCTATATTTTTAACACAATTCTACATTCTTTAGGCCAATCTTTTTCCCCCCTTATTCATTCATTCATTCATTTAAAAAATACTCTCAAACAGTTATGTAGTTGGCTTTCTGCTAAGTGCTGGGGATCTAGTGGTTAGCAAAATCTTACTATAAGATATCTGCCCTCTTGGGTCTTTGGGCCAGTGGAGAAGTCACCATTTATCAGATGATCATATAAGGACGCGTAACAGAGAGAAGGGCTACAAATGAATGCTTCAAGTTGTTTGTTTGATGATCACCACCACCTCAGAAAGGAGGACTTTTCATTCCTCTCTCTATAAAGTATATTTATAAACTATACTAAGCTAAAGTTCAACACTCACTATGGTCATTATGAAAACAGGATATTTAATGTTAAACCAGATACATGTTTTGACATAATCTTATAAATGACAAATGTCATCAAATCCTAAGGTATTAACAGTTTCAAGATCCCACTTGAACATCTTCACCAAATGTTTTCATCTACCCTTTTGGCCTCTTATGAGACCTTCTTTTCCTCAAGTATCCTCAGATGAAACTTTAGAGGTTTTTATTCAAAATCACTGCTTTTAAAATTATTTATACATTATGGGTACTTATTACCTGCCCCTATATTTCAGTATAATAGATAAGTTGTGAATGAAATATGCTTAATGTGGGCTAATCTGGGTATACCACAATTTATAACATATTTCTGTGGGAAAAGCATTCTGAGTTTGAAACAACTGTCTTAAAGACTTTTAGAACATTACCTGTTTGTAAACTAGGATGTTCCTTTAACAATCAAAGGTTAGGTTGCTATGTAATATAAAAGTGAGATAACCATTTATTAAGTTCCATAAAATCTAAGAGCTAGAAAAGTAAAGTTTACTTCCCTCACTGTCTTTTAATTTGCTTACATGTCACAGCTGCTTATTATTTCTGTCTTTACTTACTTCCTTAGTATACTGTCAAAAAGTCATCTTGGCACAGAAGGGAGAGTTTTGTCTACTTGCTAAAAGGAAGAAGTATGTGGTCTTCTACTTCATTTTTTGACTGATGAAGAAAAGAAACTTAAAAAGAAATCCATCTAAACTAAGGAGCCCCCAAACCAAAGGAAAAAGCCTTTCTAAGAGGTTGGTGAACAACTTACAGCAATTGATTTTTTTTTAACTTGATCTTAATTGAATCAGCCAAATATTATTAAAAATAAACATTGGCATATTGTCCTAAATGAAAGAACATAGATTCCCCCCATTTTCATTTTTGAATTCATGAAAAGATCTACTTACCCTTATTTTTTGGATACTGTAGCTAAACAAGCTAATATCTATTCCATTTCACCAGGCCCGGTGTTAGCCATGAATGTGAGTGTAGTTTTTAAAAAATGACCTGCATCAGCCTACTTGTGTAACAAAAATGACACTTTGAACCAGCACCTTGCTGCCCAGGCCTGTTGTCAACGGAAGCTGGAAGACCATCCTCTATTTTCATACCTGATAACTTTGTTCACCCGAAAATAACTACTTCCCCAATACAGTTGATTTTCAGTAAAGTGAAAAAGCTACTGATTATGAGGAAGTAGCAGGTTCAAGGAGTTGATAATCGGATTCAGGGTTTTTCTTTGTTTTGTTTTGTTTTGTTTTTATTTCAAAATCTGCTAGCCTAAATTCAAACCAGGTTTGTGGTGATTAAAAGTTCTTTTCCTTTGGCTCCAATTCAGGAGTCCACTTGAATCGAGTTATTTCTTTAGTACTTCAGTATTTTCCACTGGACAGATCAGGTCATTGTAGAGTATCTGTATAATTGCTGATCAGAAGCATTGCATTCCTACGTTGAAAACCTACTATGTGCAGAGGGGCAGATGACCTCCAGTCCCGGTGGACTTTCTGTGTTCCCAATGGTACCCGGTCTTTACTTTGGTGGTATCACTTATCACAATGCCTTATCCACATCTTCATCTGGTTGTGTCCATCTCTCCACCAGACTGGGAGCCCCTTTAAGGATATAGACTGGTCTTTATCTTGAGATCACCGAGATAAGCATGACACAGTCGGTGCTCGACAAAACACTTGTTGAATGAACATCTTAGTCGTAGTTTGAGTTTTTGAGAGATGGAGGAAACGTAATTGTCATAGGAAGCATCATATTGCTTTCATCTTCCTTAGAGAGAGAAGAAGAATTCAGTTGTTCCCAAAATGTGGTCTCTGGACCAGCAGCATTTGCATCAATTGGGAACTAGTTAGAAATGCACATTCTGGGGCACCTGGGTGGCTCTGTTGGTGTCTGACTTTGGCTCAGGCCATGATCTTGAGGTTCTGGGATTGAGCCCTGCATCAGGCTCCATGCTCAGCAGGGAGTCTGCTTGTCCGTCTGTCCCTCCTCCTGTTCCTGCTCACTCACTTTCTCTCAAATAAATAAAATCTTTTAAAAATGCACATTCCCAGGCCCTACACTGGATCTAGTGAACCGGTAATTCTGGGGGTGGAGCCCAGCAGTTTGAGTTTTAATAAACTCTGCTGGTGATTCTGATGCCTGTTAAAATTTGAGAACCGCAAACCTAGATCTTCCTCACTCTTTTCTTTTTTTTAATTTTTAAGACGTTAACTCCAGTATAGTTAACAGTGTTATATGAGTTTCAGGTGTACCTTTTAAAAATATTTAATTTTTAATTCTAGTATATAGATTCTCCTTACTCTTAACATATACACATGTGCTCACAGTTCAGAGTAAGTCCATGTGAAGCCTGATACTGTGTCCCCCCAAAATAAGTGCCACACCCCTTTAACTTGACCTTTCAATCTGCATTCAGGATGTATTCAGTTAGCCTAATTTGGCAAAAACTTCAAATTATCCTCCTTTGCCTCTCATGGGGAGGTATTTGGGCTTGAATTGCCAGGTAATTGCTTCAATTAACCAACTCATTTTGCTTAGGTAAGCACAGCTGGTGGTAAAACCATCCACAGGATCCTAAAAGTGCTCTAGTCTATGCCCCTCCAGGTGAAGCCAACCAGAGCCCTGCCAGGGAGGGGAAATTACCCACAAGGGGAGGAAAGAGGATCAGTGTCTGCATCGTACTTCGCACTCTCACAGGTTTCTTTTCTACACCCAGGTGCATCGGATTTCATGCCACCAACACCTGGCACGTGAGTGATAGAATACACTGTGGGCGCGTTTGCCCGTCCTTAGAATCACACATGCTAGGAAGAGCAGGACCGGGTCTCCGGCCTGCTGCCTCAGCAGCTGATTTTCCCGTCACGTCCATGAACTGGAAGGTAAGCCTGTCCCCCGTGCGCAAGTTGTTGCCATCGTAGCCGCAGGGGTGCACGGTTTCTGAAACCTTTAGACGGGAATTCTGCGGCAAGTGATTACAAGTAATCCTTTTGGTTTAAGAAGTAATCAGATTACCGACCCGGATTAGGGCACCTTCCAGAAATGAAAGAATACTTAAGGAGTTACATGGAAAGTAGTTGCATTTTCTTCAAGTTGCACCCAAAACCAGTAACCTTTTTGGTTTGGGTTTGGTGTTTTGTTGTTGTTGTTGTTGTTTTGTTTTGTTTTGTTTTGTTTTTGTAGCTGTGCTACAGGTATTACTGCCCCTGAGATATCTGAAACCTAGTGCCAGTAACTTTTTATTTGCCTTTAAGACAAAACTGACTCTCTTGATAGAACCTTCTATCTTTCTGAGTTGGAAGGCTTAGATGAAGGAATGTCTGAAGAAAATTTCATTTCTCAGTACATATTTCTGAGCTTGTTTCGGAGTGACAGTAATGGCATTACAAGGTATTGGAGCGCTGCTCCTGGAAGCTAGCGGGGAGGCCAGAGCAGTGTGAAAATCTCCTGCGAATCTGTAGAGCATCCGCCGGCTCCTGAAGGTAGGAGTGCAGGTCGTTTTTCATGAGTGGTCACAGTCAAGCAAGCCGGCCCAGTCTTGATACTGACAAAGAACATTTGGAGGTCACATCATCGTTTGTGTAGTGTTTTTTGTTTTTTTGTTTTGTTTTGTTTTGTTTTGTTTTTAGCAGGCAGCGTATTTTATTTTAAAACTCTGAATAAACATGCGTGCCTTAGTCCATTATGGTTAGAGTATTTGGAAGCTATAGAGAATTCAGGAAACATTAAGTTTTAATTACAGTAAATTTGAGTGTTACAGTAGAGGATTTGTAACAATATTCTGATATCTTGGGCTAATATTCAAGAAGAACCAAGATAGGAAAAGACAACTACTTTTGTTCGTTTATTAGCCCATTTATTGACTTTGCAAGCGTAAATGCATCCCATAAACACTCCTGAGTGTCTATTATGTTCCAGAAGCAGAGGGCGTAGAGGTTAATAGGACATCGCTCCCGCCTCAAGGAGCTTGCCTCCTGCTCTAGTTGTATCTAGTTGCCTTCACTGGGCCCAAGAACACAAGTGGGCAGTAATGGAATGCCGTGTACGACTTAAACTTGCTTCCTTTCCAGAGGGGCTTTCCCTGTCAGAGTATCCCTAGGTCCCTATCTTGCTTTTATTGTTCAGAAAAAAGGAAACCAATTTTTTTTTTTTTTTAAAGCGAAGGACTAATGGAAAAGCATCTCCAGAGCAGTTATTAGGATCTCAGGTGTGTGTCTCTTTTTTACACGGTGTAGGACACCTGTCTGCTTCCTGAACAGTCTTTAGGGGGTTGTTCCCAGTGGCCCTTCCCCCCCCCCCCTTGGAGCAACTGGATTCCTCTGGGAATAGAAACAGCTGCTGCTGAGCGACGGCTCAGCCCAGATCATTCTCCTACCCCAAAAGGGTTAGAAATGGCCCTCCTGAGAATGGACATGGGCAGCTTTTTATCTGTTCTGGTGGCAGGTGCAGTGCAAGAAGGATAGCTTCTCCCTACCACCACTCTAAGGCAGCATGCGTCCTATTTAGCCAGATTCATTAGCATTTCCCTAACAACTGATTAACTAGAAAGAAACAGTAGTATTTAGTCTGAATGATCTTCCCGCCTCGAGTGTAAGAAGAGGATCATTGTGGTTTTGCGTGAACAAGGGCGGATAAATAACAATCTTTTCGAAACCTTGCTTTTCACAGTGCCGGTCCCTAACTTGGCTGGCATGTTGAGTGGCATGCCATCATGTCCCTGTTGAAGTCACTGAGGAACTGTATCAGTGGTAATCTTGCAGCAAAATCTGCCACTCAAAAGTCCATAGTTCTCGAAGGGAGCCAGCTTGAAATCTTGGCCAGGATCTTTGAGCTTCAGTCCAGCCTCAAGGCTGTTGTGACCCTGCATTTGTCTCACTTTTGTCTCTGACCCTTCATGTTCTCTTCCAACAGGGACAGTCTCTGCTCTGCAAGAGGGATAGAAAGGGACCCCCCCTACAGAAAGGGAGGAGGAAGCAAAGAATGAGGAAAGGGAAGGGAGATTTTACTGTATTGAGATATGAGAGTTAGTCCTCTTTTGTTCTAAATCAATAACCCCATATATGTATATGTGTGTGTGTGTATGTATATATATGTATACATATATATCTTATGTGTGTATATATATGTTATGTGAGATATGAGAGACCTTTTTTCTAAATCAATAAATATAAATAACATTTATATATATAAGTATTATATATATACGATATGTGTGTGTATATATATGTATATATTAAATGTATTTCATCTAGCTAGCGTAACCTAAAATATTTGGTTGCATTAACCATTCAATCAATATTCTTTTATGCTACGTACAGTGTTTGTTTTGCTTGCTTCTGGCCATGTTCCTTGTTCCCAATAGAAGGACAGTTGAGTCATAGAGACATAGGAATATAATAAAGACCGGGAATCATAAGGAACATTATTTAACTGCCTAGAAAGTAGGATATATAATGAGAAATTATCGCATGCTGAGATGGTCAGAAAAGCTTCACTGAAGAGGTACAACTTTTTCCTAAAGGGTGGGAGGGGATCCAGGAAGGTGGGCAGGATGAATTGGTAATTTCCAGTGACATATATAAAGGGAGTTAAGATCAAGGACAGAAATGCCTAACCCTTGTTCCAGGGGTAATAAGAATACTGGGCTCAAGCTTTACTGTGAGAAATAATGTGAAGTCCAGATCTTAAACGTCCTGGGATGCTAGGCAAGGGAGTCTGAGATGTCGTCTTAAGGCAGCTGAGAGAAACTGAGGACTTTTAGTTGAGAAGTGACAAGATGAAGACAGTGTTTAGGACACTAATGGTGGCGGTATAAGACCTGCTTTGAAACAGGAGGACAGGGAAACCAGTAAGAGTGGCTGAGAGGGCAGTACTTGGGATCCAATGGATCTGGGTTCCAGTCTCTGCCCGCCCCCCCCCCCCAATTTTCTAGCATGTGCAAGTCACTTAACCCTTCTGAGCTCTAGGTTTGGATAGTGTTCCCTATTCTTTTCATACATTCAGCAAAAACTATTGAGAAGCTACTTTTCCAGGTATTGCCTTAGGCACTGGGGATATTATGGTGAGCAAAACAAACACATTCCCTACCCTGAGGGCCAGGGCTCCTTGGAAGTAAGAGAACTGAGAGGATTAAGTGAGGTAATGTATATACAGACCACGGCAAACAATACTCATTAAATGGTGACCGGAAAGTCACCGTAGCAATACTCAGGTTACGAAATAGAAAAATGCCAACAGTCTGCTTTTTCCAGAACCATTATTTGCCAGAGAATAGGCACAGGTAAACATTTCAGGATATGGATTCCATCCCACTGCCTCCTTCTCAGGGAAGCACCTGTCCTTGTCCAGGTGGGCTGGATTTCAGTCACATGTACCTTTCCCACCTGCATGGATGTACCATGCTTGCGGCAGAGCCACTGAGTCAGACCCTGGTGATCCAGGAACTGCTCCCCTTTCCCAGATGCCTGGGCTCTGGAGTCAGCCATAGGCCTTTTCTTAGCCTTTGCTTCCCGCAGCCACTCCCATCATCCCCTGCTTTCCGCCTGATTAGATCATGAGAACTGGAACTCTCTCCTCGGCCCTCTGTGCTCAGGCCCACCCTGCTCAAGCAAAATGTGTCCTTGAAGGACTTGTTCATGATCTGCGCACCTACCGTTTTTGTCACCAGATGGTTGACCAAGAGAACAAACTATGTTTGGTATCTTTAATATTCTCCCAAGCAATACCAAGCAAAGCACCAAAATACATTTTATTTTTATGATACATTAGCAACTCTATAATTTGACTTGGAGTCTGCTGCTTTTATTCAACAGCATTTACTGACTATCCATTGCTTGCAGAATGCTATGCTAGATATTAGGGTTCAAAGTCTGGAGTCTGCTGCTTTTATTCAACAGTATTTACTGACTACCCATTGCTTGCAGAATGCTATGCTAGATATTAGGGTTCAAAGTCTGGAGTCAGGATCCATACTCTTCATGGTCATATCTCAGAGGAAATATCACTAGACTGGGAAACAGAACACAAGAATTCTAGTCTTGGGTGTGGCTTATGATCCTGAACAATGCATTTAAATTCAATGTGAAATCAGAACAATATAAAAACAGTTAACATTCATTGAATTACTATACATTTGGCAGTGTACTAAGTGCTTTACATATATAATTTTATTCTCTCGGCAACCCAACGAAATTCATATTATCCCTATTTTCCTTTCTATGTGAGTGGAATGAGTCTTGGTGTACCCCTCACCCCACTCCCCCGATGGAAAAACCAAAGTTGAAATTACATCTCTCTTAATCCAGAGCTCCAAGGCTTACCCTCCATTCCCTAGGGTTATTTATTATAAACAGCAAATTAGTTAATATCAATTAAAGAGCACTTTGAGTTCATAACAAATACAGAGAATGCTCTTTTTTCAACTGTAAAGCCTTTGAAATAAAGGGTTGTACCTGATTCTTGCATATATCTTTTTCATGTTTAGCATGAATGAGTAGGTGATCAAACAGTATTTGTTGGATAAAACATTTGTATGTTTGTGGTACCTTATTCCCAGCCCCACTGCTGTATCAAATTTATCTCCTTGTCCAGGGAACTGCCCCAAATGTTGCTATTTACAGGATGGGGATTTGATACTATTTATGTATTGAAATGAAGTACCCCTAGCTCTAAAATTCTGTTTTAGATTACTTCACAGTTTTGAGTACATACATACATATAAAAGACGGAACAGTTATACTTGGGAATTTCTACCCTGTTAAACTGAGAATCCATCCTACAATATTGTCATGACTGCAATATGAAGACAGTGCAAAAATGCCAAGGGAGCACCAGGCAAACAGTGCTCATTCAGGGAGAATAAATAAAGAAAGGCATACCAGAGTGGTTATTTTTAGGAGGATTTTGAGGGAAAGGAATGGCGGGCGGCTGTGAATGCCCTACTAGGATATGATACACAAACCCCTCTCCTCTGGTTTTCTTCCCCCTGCCCTTCCTCTCCTAACATTGTAAAACGAACAGTAAAATGTTTCTTTTTAAACATTTGCTGGGGCTTTCTTTATATCTTGTTTTGTGTTTTAAATAGTCATTAAGTTGCAAACACAGAGTAAACGAGGCACTGTAGCAGACCCCTCGTCTGCATCACTTGAGATCTGCCTGTCTCTGTTCCGAAAGCTGCCCCTCTGCACCCGACCCCACGTCTTCATGCAGACCCAGCCCGAGCAGGCTGGGTCCTGCCAGTGTCTTGCCAGTGACGGAGCACTCCACCTGGTGTCCCTGTGGGTGCAACCCCAAATTGCAGGAGAATTAACACTCTGTGTTGTGAATCTTTGTCCAAAGGGAGATAGGTACCTGTGGATAAAGTCTCTTCTTTCTGTCTTTCCAGCTTCCTCGACAACACTGTAGGGACCAGCTTGATAATACATTTTGTGTGGGCTTTCTTTCCTGCCCTGCTTCTCTCACCTTGTCCCCCCACAACTCCCGCAGCCGACTCTTGCTTTCTTGAGATTGTGTTACCCTCTGCCACTTGCTTTCTTGAGATTGTGTTACCCTCTGCCATAGGCTCCACTTTCTAGGAGACACCCATTATGGCAAACACTGAGAATAGGAGGTTCACATCTTAGCAATGAGAATCCTTAAAATGAAATCTTTATTTTTTGACTCATGGATAGCAAATGTGATAACCAGAAATGTAAAAGTGAAAAGGTATCAATTGGCTTGATACAGACATAAAAATCATGTTCCTCAAGAATATTAATGAAAACGACCTGGGTTAATGCCCCCCAAATTAAGGATGAATAAAAGTAATGCATCTGTTCTCTGTGATCTAATTTGACGTAAAGTATATATTTATGTACATGTAAGAACAACATGAAAAAACCCCACTAACATGGTAATTGTGATTATCTCCAGGTGGTGGTATTATGGATGGTCTTTACTCTCTTCTTATGTCCTTCTGGAATTTTCCCAATTGTCTCTAACCATGCTTTACTTTTAAAATCAGAGGAAAAAATTACAGTTATTAGAGGTGAACATAAAAAGTCATTTATTCCTTCTTTTACATTTTTTTCTCCATAAAAGCAAATGTGTGTTTCTGCCTGATAAAGCACAGTGGCATGTAGATCCTTGTCTTTTTCACAGATCAGAAGTTGGTATGGCTTATGCTGTTATTTGACTTGCAGTGGAAGCCCAGAAATGGCTTCACACTTCAGGTCTGTGGGAGCTGCCATGGCAGTGAGGCTGAGTACACATTTACTAGCCGGAGGATGAGACTAATGACAATAATGATGGGGAAGAGCACTGAGTGAGTCCTGACAGCATAAAAATGTTGTCAGAGCACAGAAGTGGACATGGTCCCAAAGTCTAGATTTAATCACCATTTCTATAAGGCATCCTGGCAGCCCTTAGCATCACCCTCCATTGGTGAAGAAATAAGTACAGAAATAAGTACAGAAATAAGTACAGAGATTGTTTCATATTCTTAGCATCATAATTGCTTTACATACAGGTAAAGTAGGTGTCTGCCTATGTAGGGCAGCGAGAATATTATGCCTAACCCCCAGTCTGTCACAGATGCCTGGCATTCCACCATCATTACCTCACTGTGATGGATTAAGTAATATCCACCACCCGGGCTAGACAGAGTCCCTCAATGTATTCCTGGGACCATTATCAGTCCTTATCGTCTTATAGTAAATGTCAGGTTTTTACTCCTTTGACAACAGATTTTTAATTTGTTGATTAAAAGGACAGCAGATTAAAAGGACAAGGAGTAAAGAAAGGAGAGAATTTGACATCAGACACTCTACAGAAGCAAGTTATTGGAAGGAAGTAAAGTGGGTATGTACTAGCTAATATCTATCTACCTACCTACCTACCTACCTACCTACCTACCGTATCTCTCCATCTGTCCATCTGTCTAATCTCTATCCATCCATCAAACATGACCTCACGTCTATTTGACTACAAAGTTCATATGGTAAATTGCCCCCAATTCTTCACCTTTTCTATATTTGCTCCCCTTGACATGTGACTTTATAGTTGTTCGCTAAGCTTTGAGCTCAGCCGTAAATCTTGCTTGGACCAGTGATGCATGAATGGAAGTAAAGCCCTTGCTTATTTCCATTTGTTCCACACCATTATCATGAGAAGAGCAAGTCCCAACCAGCCCACTGACCCAAGGAGGATGAGAGATACTTGAAACATAGCCTCCCAAGTGAATGCAGACTAGATCAGCTGACCCCCAGGTGACCCACAGATGTATAATCAATAAGTAGTATTCCTATTTTAAACCACCAAGTTTGGAGGGATCAATGGCAGGCAATAGCTGAGTGATACACTGCTCTTTGAGTTTCTACACTCTTAAGTTCATTGCATCATAGCTCAAATAACTTTGAGCATTTGTGGACAGGAACTATTTTTTTCTCCAGCAAAATGTTCAGCACATGGTACATGACTGACAATGTTTATTGAATGAGTGATTCTTTGCAGTAGTTCCCAACCTCCTTTTCCAGCCTTAGCTCTGTGTTGTGGATTAAATTAGATACCCCCCCCCACACAAGATATGTTGAAATCCTGACCCCCTAGTACTTCAGAATGTAAATTTATTTAGAAATAGGGTCTTTACAATAGTGATTAAATGAACATAAAATCATTAGGGTAGATTGTAGCCCAATATGACTGATGTCCTTATAAAATGGGGGAATTTGGATACAGAGAAGGAGACGGCGTGAAGACACAAGGAAGAAAGTGGCCATCAGACTGGGCTGAAGGAATGACATGTTAAGGACCACCAGGGATTACCTGCAGCCACCAGAAGCTGAAGAGACGCAAGGAGGCATCCTCCCCTTGAGACTCGATGCCGCCCTGGTAATACCTTGATTCCAGACTTGTAGCCTTCAGCCCTGTGAAACGAGGCATTTCAGTGTTTGGGGGCTGCCCTGTGTTTGGTACTTCATTGTGCCAGTCACGGGAAACCAAACGCTCCACTGCTCTGCAGCCCACTGTCTGCTTCAGCCATGTCATGCCACTCCCTGCCCCTCCATTCCTCTCTGCTTTTATCCGTGCAACTCCTCTGTTGGGGAAATCTCTCCTTTCTCTTCCTCAGCTATTTAACTTCTCATTCAACTTTCAAAACTCAATAGAAAGCTCACCTCCTCTGAGAAGCCTGGTCCAAACACCACAGGGAGAGTTCATTTCTCATTCTCCTGTGTTCTCATTTCCCCCTGCGTTGTGGTTCTTCTAAGGTGTGTCACCTTGTAGTTTACCTGTTTGGATGCCTCCCCCCACCACCAAGACTGCGAACTCCTGGAGGACAGGAACTATGTATTGTTTTTCTCTCCTTACATCATCCTTTTTTTCTATGGTTCCCAGCTGATATTTCACATTTCCTTTGAGAAGTATCTGTTGACTGACCACAGAGGTTTAAAGAATGAGGCTTTCTTTTGAGAATCAATACCTGAGAGGTGGCCAGGGGGACACCTGGATGGTGGTAAGAGGACGCTGCTGTCATGGGGAGAGGGCAGTCCACAGGCCTGGTGGACTGCACTGACAGGAGGATAGAGAGTGTCTATTTATGCTCTTTCTCAAGGAGAGTCCAGCTCTCCTCATGGCAAAGCTGTGACTTAAAGTGTACTTCTTGTTCAAGTCTACACACTAAGCATCTGCTCTTTGTCTTTGGAAGTTCATAACAGAAAGGAAGAGAAGACAGCTCAACACCTCCTTCTAACCACCCCACTCAGAGCCCTCATATTGGAGAATAAAGATCTTGTAGGGTCTTTGAAGTCAAGAAGACCAGGCTTGGAATTTCCTTCCTACCAACTGCGTGACCTTGGGCAAATTCTTCCACCACTCTGAGCCCATGTTTCCATATTTATAAAGATGGAGACGGTGCTTCCCACTTTATAAGGCAGTTGTAAAGATCAAATGATAAGCACAACCTAGAAAAACGTGGTGCGTGGTAGGCATTCTTAAATGCTGGCTTCCCTGCTTTAGGCCTGCTCAACTAGTAATTCAACCCAGAACGGGAATGTTGCCTCTGTTGCAACACAGGCAAGTGATTAGAACATTCTGATCTTCAGCGCACACTGGCTTATTCTGTGGTAATCACAGTAAAATATATGAAAGTGATTAAAGGGCAGAAAAAAATTGGTGCAAACCCTACGCCTCTGAAGAATTTATGTCAAGTTCAACCTTTTATACAATTTTATAGATGAAAAACTTACAGAAATTGGGCAAAAATGAAAGTGGACAGACCCTTAACTCAAGCAATAAAAGGGGTCTCTTTCCATAATGATGGAAGTATAATAACTCTTGGTTAAATTTATCAGGGTTCACAGCTTTTTAACTGCTGGATAAAAATCACAGTATGGTACCTGGATTCAGGAAAGAATATAAATAATATATTTATAAATGCCAACAATTTTGTGGTCTCATTTTATACCTGTCACCTCACATTTGGAAATACATCTTTTTGTGAGTATTCAAACACACTCACCTACCTTTCGTCTTTAGAAAGATTTCAATTTCCATTATTAAAGCCTGTTCAGAGGTTAATTCTTGTTCTAGAAAATAGCAGTTCGTGGAAACCCCCTTCAACCTGAGCAAGATTATTTCCGGAGCATCTGGTTCTTCTACGTACGCATTTATTTCTGTTTATTAGAACAGCTATTCTGGTAGTCATACATAGGTTTACAGACAGGTTGGTGGGGAGACCAGGTGCCCAGCACTGCTGTTCTTACAGCCCTGGGTCAGCCTCTACTCAGAACAGTCTACCCCCCCCCCCCCCGCCGCAGCTCCTAGACAGCCACTCTTCTCAGGCTCAAAGAAGAAGTAGAGACAAATAGAGCTTTGCCTTACGGTGAATACAAATATATGTAAAATAAACTTACCCCTGGAGGATTAAGTTTTACTGTGTGTAAAAAGAGAATGTGAGTTTTAGTGCCTTTCCTAACCAAGTCCTCCTATTAAATACTTTAAATTACATATGAGAAAAATAAAATTAAAGAAAAGCAATATAAATAACCAAATTGTAGAGCATGCATCATAAACACCTCTAAATCAGAAGGGCTCATAAAAATAATATTTTTAAGCTTTTACTAATAATATTAATATAAAAACACTTAAAAATTGATATACCCTATGCTGCCCTTTTTCCCTCCAGGAAGCTGAAAAGGCTTCACGGGTAGTCTCAGCCAACCTTTAACACATGCTATAGGCTGTGGGCGGCTTATACTTTCTCTCTCCCGATTTATGTGTGGGTAGACCAGACCACAGGGAGGTTAGGTAAGTCTCCTGATTGTTAACCCCCACATCACCAGCTTAGGATTACACTTTTGTGAATTCTTTTTCCCTGGTACATCTCACTTTATGCTAGCTCAGAACATCTGACTTTAGCCTTCCCACACCGCCTTCTCCCATCCCGGAGCCAGGAGGCTTCCTTTGTAAGTCTGGTGTTCACGCCTCCCTCCCAATTATGAAGTCACTTAACTCCTCTCCCAAAATCTGCCCTCAGGCAGAAGCCAGCTCAGATTAGGAAGGTTTTGTGCAATCTTTTTCCTCCCACAAACTCCTGCCTAACAATCAGACATTCCTCAGGGTACTAACTCAGATGGTGTAGAGCTAGATGAAAAATATGAAAACCAAAGGCCAGAGTCAGAGCCGGCTACTTCTTTTTTTTTTTTTTTTTTTAGATTTTTTTTTTTTATTTATTTGTTTGACAGAGAGAGATCACAGTAGACAGAGAGGCAGGCAGAGAGAGAGAGAGAGAGCCAGAGAGAGAGAGAGAGAGAGAAGCAGGCTCCCTGCTGAGCAGAGAGCCCGATGCAGGACTCGATCCCAAGACCCTGAGATCATGACCTGAGCTGAAGGCAGCGGCTCAACCCACTGAGCCACCCAGGCGCCCAGAGCCGGCTACTTCTAAGCCTCAAGACAGTCCTGCACAGTAGGCATTATTTTCTCCTTGAATGGAGTCATGCATGTCTGCGTTGATGCACTGATGCCTCAGTCACTGGGGCAGGAGCTGTGCTCATTACTGGGAATACAAAGATAAGAGAACTTATGCCAGGGTAATATTGTAAAGTGTGCATTTAACTACTACCTTCTCCCTCAGATAGAAAGAAAAACATAGAATGAGAAATCTTTAGATTTTTGTGCTTTAAAACAAGGTCAGTGTCGGGGCGCCGGATGGCTCAGGCGATTAAGCTGTGACTCTTGGTAACCGCTCAGGTCATGATCTCAGGTCTTGAGATCGATCCCAAGGTCGGGCTCCACGCTCAGGGCAGAGTCTGCTTGGGATTCTTTCCCCCTCTCTCCTTCCCCCTCTCTGCTCCTCCTCCTGCTCCATCTCTCTCTAAAATAAAAAAATAAATAAAAAATAAATAAATAAAATCTTTAAAAAATAAATAAACAAAATAAGGTAAGTCTCTCCATACACCAGAAATGAAATAAATGAAAAGCAAAGCTAAAGGGAACGAGGCGGGGAGGATGTTCTGCTGGCCTTCTGGCCTCTGACACGGAAATAGGCAGGGTCGGCCAGAGTCTGGTTTGTGCAGTTGTGTTTCCTGAAGAGGTGGGGACCTGAGCCAGGCTCACTGCTTGAAACCAGTGGCAGGGGTGCATCTCCCACTCACAAAATGATGTGGAAAAGGTATGTCACCTGTCTGCTAGGCTGGAATTCATATGCAGCTACAGAGCTATGGGAGCCAGAAGACATTGTCCCAGCCGCAGGACTGAGAACGGAGTCAAGGTGACTACCGGTCCTGTGAAAGGCTGAGTGAAAATGAATTCAAGGCTCTCACAGGAAAAGGTGGGAAGCAGATTAGAAAGAGAAGGGAGAAGGAACAAGAAAGGAAGTAGAAGAGAGCAAGAAAAAGAGGGAGTTACAGAAACATCTCTTCTGAGCTTAGCCTGCCATCCGAAATCTAAAATACACTTAGAATAAACAGAACAAATAACAAAGATGTCCCAAAAGTCCACAAATGGAGAAGGGATTTACCACAGTATAAATAGGAATGACAGAAGAATTTGAATAAAGGTTATATAAGTATGTTTATTGTTTTTAAGTGAGCAAATGAAAAAATACCCCTATTATGAAGAAAAGATTGGGAAGGTATTTTTAAAGCACAGTAAAAATAAAACAAAAATAAGTGGATATGAAAATAACTTTAAGCAAATATCATACTTCATAGTAAAATAGTAAGGCATCCTTTTAAAAATATGGAGTGGAAAAAAAAAATGCCACTATGGAGAGAGAAGCCGGTAAAATGAGATAAAACAAATATTGAAATTAAGAGCTTATTTTTAAAATTCAAAGACAGCATTGAAAACGTGAAAAGAATAGTCATGAAAATATGAAAGTATGAGTGACAAATCCACAAAGGTCTAAAATTGAGAATGCATAAAAAATTCACACAAATCAATAAGAAAACCAAAACCACTCAGCAGAAACATAAGCAAAAGTCATGAACCTACGAAGAACTTGTATATGAAGACATGTCAACCTCATCAGTAATTCAGGAAAATGAAAAATATGTGATTTCACACCTATCATACTGACAAAAATTAAAATGGCTTATGATACCAAATATGAGTGAGGATATAGGTTACTGGAATTCTAACACACTACTCTTGTGATGTTTTAATTCTAAGGCCATATTTACTTTAGAAAAACACCCTCACATGTTCACTACAATAATACTTATAGCAGCAATGTCTGCAATAGCATGTGATCCAAATATACATTGATGGGAAAATGGATAAACTGTGATTATATTTATATAATGAAATATTCTACAGCAGTGAGAATGAATGAACTAAAGATACACTTATCACTGTGAAGACACGTCACAGGTAATTATATTAAGTAAAAGAAAAAGCAAGATAGAAAAGAACACTAGATAGGGCATACCGTCTGTACGCATGTTTGAGGTGCACAAAACTGGGGCGCCTGGGTGGCTCAGTGGGTTAAGCCTCTGCCTTGGGCTCAGGTCATGATCTCAGGGTCCTGGGACGAGCCGCAATGGGCTCTCTGCTCAGCAGGAAGCCTGCTTCCCCCCTCTCTCTGCCTGCCTCTCTGCCTACTTGTGATCTCGGTCTGTCAAATAAATAAATAAATAAATCTAAAAAAAAAAATGAAGTGCACAAAACTGTTTTAGGAATATATAAATCTATAGTAAAACTATAAAGAAAAACCAAGAACTTTATATTCAAAATTCAGAATACTAGTTTACTTCTTTTGGGAGATGGGAATAAAAGTGGGAAAGGCTATAATAGAAAGTTTTAAAGGCTTATGTCTTTTTTTTTTTAAGATTTATTTATTTAAGAGAGAAAGAGAGCACCAACAGGAGGGACAGAGGGAGTAGGACAGGAAATCTCAAGCAGACTCCACACTGAGCTCTGAGCCCGTCTCACTGAGATCAAGAACCAAGCCAAAAGCAAGGCTTAGACGTTTAACTGACTGTGCCACCCAGGTGCCCCTGTCTTATTTTTTTCAAGCAGATTATTTAATACATGAGTACCAATAAAATACCTGTATACAATGTACACACTGTAATATTCTTTTGTATGTATGACATTCCTAATAATAATAATTGAATAAAAGAAAACATGTGAGGAAGATAGAGGATAGATCACAAAGTCCCAAAATATGTCTAAAAGCGGGGCACCTGGCTGCCTCAGTCGGTACAACATGCGATCCTTGATCTCAGGGTCATGAGTTTGAGCCCCATGTGGGGTGGAGAGATTGACTAAAAATAAAATCTTAAAATATATCTATATGTCTAATAGAAATTTCAGAAAAAAGGACTGGAGAGAATGGAAGGAAATCATCTGTGTTCTGTAACTCCAGGTCATCAATTCCTGTTGTGAAATGGAATGGAGCCAGAAGGGAAAGGAGCTGTGCCGTACAGACAATATTTGGAGAGACAATGGAGAGAAATTTTCTGTAACAGAAAAATGACAGGAGCCCTCAGAGCTGAAGTATACTTTGAATGATATATATCCAGACAAACTATCATTTAAGAATACAAGCAAAAAAGAGATCTGTCCAAATATAAAAAGACTATGGGTTTATTACTCTCAGACTCTCATGGAAAAGACACTCCAGAAAGAAGATAAATGAAATTAGAGGGAAAGAATGAAAAGCCAGAAACACTGGTGAACACAGACATTGATAAATTAGTAAGTTTTAATATAACTGGTTTTTTTTTTTTTTTTTTTTAAGATCAAAACGAAAACTCTAGGTAACTACAATAAGAAAGGTGAGTAGTGGCAAGACAAGAGAAGATCTTCAGTACGTGGTTAAAACATAAAAATTAGCCAGGTCCTCCAGTTCTTTGGGAGACAGAAATCCTAAGACATTGTTAAAGTGTTTAGAAATAATGTTAATATTTTAAGGGTAGGCAGTAAAGAATAAAAGCCTAATGTAGAGTTTCCACACCAACAGGGGAATTTTTAATAGGATGTAGGGGGTGCCTGGGTGGCTCACTTAGTTGGTTGAGCTTCCAACCCTGGATTTTGGCTCAGGTCATGATCTCGGGGTTCTGGGATCCAGCCTGGTGTTGGGCTCCCTGCTCGGCAGAGTCTGCTTGAGATTCTCCCTATCCCTCTGCTCTTCCCCCCACTTATGTGCACACTCCCTAAATTAATTAATTAAAGCTTAAAAAGTGATAAAAGAATATAGAAACATGTATCACTTCAAACAGAAGGCAGAATAGCTAAATAAGAACTAAAGAAAAAGACGGTAAATGAAAAAGATAAGACCCGGAAGACAGTAAGAATAATTTCAATTATATCAAGAATCATGGTAAATATAAATGTATAAAGTTCCAACTGCCTACTGCAAATGAGAAATTTCATATGCCCAAAAATGATTTCCTGTTCTCCACTGCACCACTACCAGTTCCACCTCAAACCGGTGTCTAAGGTGTCCTTTAGCTTATTTATGGCAACTCCATCCCTTCCGTGGCTCAGTCCAAACCTTGAAATCATCTTTGATTCCTTCTTGTATTCCGCATCCCAAATCCAACCCATTAGCAAATCCTTTGGGCTCTATCTTGAAAAGAGTTCCAATCCAGGATTACTTCCCATCTTCTTCACTGTTACCGCCTGGAACAAGCTACCATCATTTGTTGTCTGGATTATTTCAGTAGTTTCCTAATTGGTCTCCTGTTTCCAACTTAGCCAGCCTTTCTCCCACACTGCCCTTTGGGCTCTTTCTCCCTTAGTCTTTCTTGCAAAGTCAGACACAGGGATCCTTTAAGATATAATTCAAATCATGTATCTTCTGTGCTGAAAGCTTTCAGTGGTCATCTTCTCTCTTGGAGTAAAAGCTAGGATTTCTAGAATGGCCTAAATGTCCCTACATGATCTGACCCTCGTTATTTCCTTGGCCTCGTTTAGTGCTCTCCGCCTTCCTCACTGTATTAGTTTCCTATTGCTGCTCTAACAAATTACCACAAATTTCATGGCTTCAAGAGTACAAATTATCTCATGGTTCTGGAGGTCCGAGGTCTCCTTGAGCTAAACTTACAGCATGGGCAGGGCCACCTTCCTTCTAGAGGCCCTCAAATCCATTCTTTGCCTTTTCCAGCTTCTAAGACTGTCCACATATTTTTTTCCCCAAAATTTATTTACGTGAGAGAAAGAGAGGGAGAGAGCATGAGCAGAAGGAGACAGAGAGGGAGAAGCAGACTCCCCACTGAACAGGGAGCCCGATGGTGGGCTCAATCGTAGCACCCTGAGATCATGACCTGAGCCCAAGGCAGACGCTCAACCACCTGAGCCACCCAGATGCCTTGGCTGCCCACATATCTTGAATCACGTCCTTTTATATGTCCTTTTTAACTCTCCACCCTCCCTTTTTCCCTTTTAAGGACCTTTTTTGTTACACTGGGTCCACCCGGCTAATCCAGAATCATCTCCCAGTCTCCAAGTAACTGAATCACATCTGCAAAATTGCCTTTGCTGTGTACGGTGACATTCTTAGAGGTTCCTGGGATGTCTTTAGGTCCAGGATTCTGCCTCCCACACTCACCATGCTGCAACCATGTGGACTCTTCACTGTTCTGCAGGCATTCTGGCCATGCTCCTGCCTCAGCACTTTTGGCTGCTCCTTCCACCCAGAATGCTTTCCTGGTGACATACCCCGTGGCTCGCTCACTCAACTCCTTCCCGTCTTTGTTCAAATGCTCCTTGTCAGTGAGGCTTTCCTTAACTACCCTATTTAAAATTACACCTCCATAATATTCTAAAATCCCTATTTTCCTGATTTTTTTCCTACACCCTTTGTCTCCTTTGAAAGTGTTAAGAATTCATTATGTATTAATTGTATTAATTATGATTGTATTAATTGTGATATGTATAATTATGTGCATGTTCATGATTATAAACATGTACATATACATAATTATAAATACATGTGTAATCTCTTATGTATTATATACATAATTATGTATAATTTTATATTATAGTTGTATTAATTGATTGTAATAATTATTATTATGTATTAATTATGTGTTGTCTGTCTCCTCCCAGTAGAGGCAGCGATATTTGCTTTATTCACTGGAGTATTCTTGGCACCTAAATAATGCCTTGTCCCTGCTTGGTGCTGAATAATTATTTGTTGAATGAGTGAATAAATGAGTAGATGGATGGATAGATGTATAGAAGATTGTATGGATGGAAATACACATATATAATATGTAAGACATTATATACAATACATGTAATAAAAAGACATTATATAATAAATACGCACACAAATATGCATAATGAGGCAGAATAAAATTGTTAAGAACAAGATGGAATTGGAAGCCTTAAGACCTGGGTTCAAATCCCGAATCTAGCACTTGCTAAGGATGTGACCTTAGCCAAGTTAATTAACTTTTTAATGGCTCATGTTCTTCATCTATAGATTAGGAGTAATAACCATATCCACCTTGTAGTTTTCTTGCGCAGATTAACTAATAAAGGTAACCATACTTGGCTGTTTATTATTATTAAAATAATAATAATCCTGATTGAACTGAAGAAAACATGGCCCTTATCCTCCAGGAACTTGTCCAGAGCAGCACTCCTCTGAAGGTGGGGGCAGATGCTTATTATTATTTTTTATCTAAAGGAGGACATGCACCAAGCTGCCGCAGTTGCTGGCTGGACTCTCCCTGGGCCCTCAGTCAGGAGTGTGTTGTGGGAAGAGTGGTAGTTCTACAACCTGCAAGGAGGGGTTCTTTCCTTGCTTATTTACCCTCCCTTCCATTTACTGTGTCAAATGGGTGTCTGTTCAGTTGGCTTATGACCGTCTAACCCTCACAAAATGGAGAAATGGCTGAGAAAGATCCCTTCAAAAAAATAATGGATTGGAGATAATATTAATAACATATACATAAGCAAACAGTAAAAAATGGCAAGGCAGACATTTTTCTGGTCAGCCACGTTAGGAGGTAAAGAGAACACCAAACTGATCTGATCTGTTGCAAAGCCACATGGAAATATGTCAAGATGACTGTTTGAAATATTGATTTATTTCCACTCTCTTAATGATCAGCTTTGCCCCGAGGATATATTGTGTCCTAAACTATTAGCAAATCGGTAGTGTGAAGACATGATAATCATCAAGATATTGAGCACATCATTAAAATTTGTTTCTCATATTATAGTTTTGTATTTCCTGTATGAGTTTACAATATACATCAGAAAGATACTACTGCAAATGATTTTTTTTTTAATTTATTTATTTATCTGAGAGAGAGAGAGAGCATGTAGGGAGAGGGACAGAGAAAGAAGGAGAAAGAAAATCTCAAGCAGACTCCCCACTGAGTGTGGAGCCCAACCTGGGGCTCAGTTTCACACCCCCAAGATCATGACCTGAGCTGAAATCAAGAGCCAGCCCCTTATCCGACTGAGCCACGCAGGCACCCCTGCAAATGATGTCTATATACATACAGACATACATGGCTTACTGATCAGATGCTGGTATCAAATCAATGTAGACATCATGCAGGGGAGGAGATGCCTAGGTGCATTCTCATGGGGTAGCACATGAGACAGGTGACATAGAGACATTATAGCCCATACCCTAGAAAAAATCAGGACTGAAGACGGAAGGGCAGGTAGTTCTGAGCTAAGCATGGAGTGGATGGGAGGGCACTACAGGCAGAAGGAGCAGACAGCAAGGACATGGCAGACACTGAGAACTGCAGGTCCCACAGGAGGTAAATGGTGAGTCCAAAAGGGTGAATGAAATCCAAATATGTAGTGGAACAGAGGTTTTGGCTTAAGCCTCCTGGTTTTGAATATCCAGTATTTCTCTTGGGAAGCAATGAGAGATGCATAGGTTAAACAAAGAAATAAAAAGAAAAAAAAACCCCACAGGCTTTGGAATCAGACAGACTGAGGTTTGAATCCAAATAATGTCACTTGCTCTGTGACCTTGACTAAGATGCTTCTCTTTTATAACCATGGATCCCTAATCTGCAAGTGATAATAATGGTAAGTGTCAGCTGGGACCGCTCTGAGGTTCATCCGAGACGGCGTGCTCTACCCAACACAGTGGCTGGCCTATGGCGAAAGCTCAGTTCCTGCTGTAAGGTAAGGAGTTTCTAGGCAAGAGCAGCACATGGACAGCATTGGTCTGGAGCCACCACGGGCAGCCTGCAGACTGCACTGCCAGAGAGGACACGTTTTGCTTGCACATTCTTCACTGCACCTTAAATGGCAATAGAAAGAAGGCTTCAGTACGGTGAGGCCAGGAAGAGACCTTTAGAATGAGTCGTGTTGGGATGGGACAAAATTGAATAGATGAGAGATGCTTGGAGAGAATCCCTGTGGAACCTGCCTTTAGAAGGAGCATTCTGAGCGGGAGAAAAGGAGAGAGCCTTCCCTTTGGAAGAAGAATCTAGCATAAACTGCAGCCACACTCCATGGTCAGAGCTCGCATGCGGCTAGGAACAGGGATAGGCGAGGTTTTCCCCCAGTTTACTGCAGGTGCATGACTTGAGCAAAGCTTTGAGGAAGGCAGGGTGCACAAGTAGGATCTTTGGCGAAGCAATGTCTGGAGGAATTCTATTACCTAGCAAAGAAAGGGGAACAAAAGACAGGAGAGAGTTCTGCATGGGTGTGTGCATGAGCACATGTGTGCATATGCACATGTAGAGGGGATGATGTTTTATTTCTGTATTTTGAAGAATTCATTCGATGAGAATTCACTCATTTTATCTCAGGAAAACCTAATCCAAGAGAATGACATTAGAAATCAGAAGAGGTTGGGGCACCTGGGTGGCTCAGGGAGTTAAGCCTCTGCCTTCGTCTCGGGTCATGATCTCAGGGTCCTGGGATCGAGCCCTGCATCGGGCTCTCTGCTCGGCAGGGAGCCTGCTTCCCCCTCCCTCTCTGCCTGCCTCTCTGCCTACTTGTGATCTCTGTCTGTCAAATAAATAAAATCTTAAAAAAAAAAAAAAAGGAAGAGGAGGCAGAGTTCTCAATTTCACGGGACACCCCACGCCGTGTTGTAACTCAGTCACGGCATCTGTCGCAGTCTCCTTGTGTCACTGTTTTTCCATCCATGTGGCTGTCTGGACTACTGGCAGCTCTAGAGGGCACAGGCTGAGGGACACAGGGAACATGCACCAGCCTGGATTTGCTTTGAATCCCCACAGACAATCTTCAGGCTCTCTTCCTCCAACATGTGTATCTGGTGACACAGTGTGACCATTAGATGGTGGCAGCCCTCATCACAGCTGAAGAGTAGGCACATTTCAAGCCAGTACTTCATCTCTTCTAGGCAGCGAGAGGGCTAGACTTGGCCTCTCCCCAGTTCTGCTCCTACCACAAGAACACCCATCTTCTTTGTTGGGGGAAAGAAGGCTGCTCCAGCTACTGGACAATTTTCACTCTCATGGAGATTGTAGATCATCCTATGGTGCGACAGAATGAGTCCTCTTCATTCTTAATCTTCCAATTACTGGTAATTTGGTTTTGGCCAAGTAACTTCTCTGAATCTGATAAAGCTCATCTACCAATGGAAAGATAATATTCATCTCAAAAGATGGTTACAAAGATTGAATAAGATAATATGGTTGAAGTACCAGGAGCAGTGCCTTGCATATACTACCAGTGCAACAAATGATCATTTCTTTGTTTAATTAGAGGTTACTGAATTCCCTGGCATGGCTTTCTCCACTTGGTGAGGAAGATGACTCTGGACCTGAACTGTCCTCTCTGCTAGTCATCCCAAGAGGGTGCTCTCCTCCCTTATCAATATCAATTTTCAGAGAACACGGATCAGCTGTTTTGATCCCATGTCCACCCTCGGACCATGACAATGTCCAGAGTGATGGGCTACTTTGACAGCCTGTGTCACTTGACCACTCCTAAGTGGGCAACGTAGAGAGATAAAAATAGCAACGGTGCAGAGGGGCCCATGACATTATTATTAGACAAGAACCTGAGAAACACTCATGACAGATCTCTTGGGCTTTAGAAGAATCTAACTGCACAAAGTCTAACTGCACAAAGTCCTGGAAGATCTACTACTTGGACACCACGACTGGACTAAATGTCTGTTTCTAAATTCTGTGAGGTGGGCAACGAATCCTGGAGAAATCTGGCTGAAGCACCAAGCAGGAAGTCAGAGAAGAGAACAAGATAGGGAAGATGGCCTGCCATAAAGTCGTAAGATAGACGGTAAAAATGTAACTTGGAAAGACACCAGGCTGTACGGAGTGGACTTGAGATTTTTATACCCAACATGTGTAGTAGTAATAATAATAATAATAATAATAATAATATAGCAACATCTCTATAGTGTGTATTGTGTACTGTTCTAAGCATTCCATATATCATTTAATCCAGATAAGAGTCCTGTGAGGTAAGGATGTGATATTGATCTCATTTTGACACCAATTAGAGGTAACAAAAATAATGAGAGGGGAAAAGGTCACTCATTGAAAGAAGTAACACCCTCCCTGGTGAGTTGTAACCTTCCTTTACCTATAGGAATGTCAATTTGACACTATCTTCATCAAGCATTGCAGTTATTTTAAAACATTGCCACCAATTTATTTTATGTAAAGATTGTACGCGGGCAATCAAGTGTCATTACATGGGGAGAGATCTTCGGACTTCTCAGAGCAGGGACAGGACTTACATGCTCAGGTGTCACTTCTGTAGATTTTGTTTGTTACTTTTGGCCTTGTGAAATGAACAAATCTGTATCTTTGTTGCTACAGAGTACAGAGCATTTGATTTATAAGGTTGCCAAGTTAGGAAATAAAGCACTTTCTATAATTAACAGTCTCATTAGAATGCATTTCTTACTTTTGAAGTTAACGGCGGAGAGGACACTTAGGAGAATTAATGAAAGATTGTCCAGGGACAGTTCATAGATATATCAAAGCATCAGATTTGATAAAGAATATCAACTGAGCACCAAGGAAACACAATAGATTTAAGTACGGTTTAGCTTTACCTCTACTTATTTTTATAATATAGAGTGTTCTTGGCTCCATGTATCATTCTTTTAAGAAACTATGGTGACAAGCTACTGCATTGCTTATTCCTCACAGCTACCCGGTGAGCCAGATTGCTATTTTACCCCTCAGAGATGAGAAACAGAATCAGTGAGGCCAAGCTACTTAGCCCATAGTAGTTACAGGTTAAGAACTAGGCCTTAAATCTTCTGGATTTGCATATTTCTTAATTCTTTGAGCCAACTGATTCTCTTTAAAATCATGTATTTATTATGATTCCTATATTTTCAAGATATTGAAAAAAACCCTTAAAGTAAGGAGAAAAGAATCACTCACAAACCCACCATTCTATATCTCATGATTCTAATAACTCCCTAGTCCCTATCTGTATGCACATATATTTTATGTAAAGGTAACAAATATGTACCACATAGTCTCAGGCTTCAGGAATTACTTGTACCTTTAATCCCCAAATACCAATAGATGGAGTTCTCATCTCTGTTGCAGGAAGAGCAGTGTGTTGTTAGGGTCTCCTCAAAAGTTTCTATGTATCCCAAAGGAGGTTTAGTGTTTCACAATTTCCATTCTGCTACAGAAGCGGCCTAGACCCAGTGATGTACTGATTCCACAACTGGCTCTCCAGGAAAAAAAAAAAAAGTATATAAATATATATATATTATATATATACATATATTATATACATATATATAATTTATCATTAACTTTACTGATATAAAGATGTATAACACAATTTACCATTATATAAAGTATACAATAGTTTTTATAGTAAAGTCCATATAGCAATTGATTCTTACAGAATGATTTTGTTGATTTTTGCAGAATTTTTGTGCTTCTAGAAAACATATGGTTGCAATCAACAAAAATGTGTGGTTCCGACATAAATGCTGGTTGATATTTTGGTTTACTCCAGGAGCGTTTTGTGCTATTCACAATGTAACAGCTACGGATGTGACACAATTTTAAGTTTACTGCAGTTTTTTAACATTTTCTGTTTTACTTTCTTAAGTCTAGAAAGTCAACAAAGTAATAAATCAAGCCCTGTTTTGCAGCATTTGCCCATTTCCATGGCTGACTTCAAGCTATCAACATGACATCATCAAACATGGAGTTCAGAAGAGTTACACAGTAGCATTCTGTTGTACGCTGTTTCCACCCTCCTGATACAAAAGATGTAAGTAGAGGCCCCAGGGTTAAGTGTCCCACTTCTGGTTTTGGCTCAGGTCATGATCCCAGCATCCTGGGATGGAGCCCCGCTTGGGGTTCCGCACCAGCATGGAATCTGCTTGAGATTCTCTCTCCCACTGTCCCTGTCCCCTCTTCATTCTCTCTCTAAAAAAAAATAAATAAATATTTTTTAAAAAGGAGATGTAAGTAACCTGAAGAGCATAAGTGATAGTACAATACAATAAAACACTAAGTGGTGAGTTCTGAATATTTGTTATCTTTGTTTTCAGTAAAATTTATTTAATTGTAAGATTACATAATGAATTTTTAATAATGTCTGCATTTAACAATGATCTCACAGAATTCCTGAAAATTTGGCAACTGAGTCTTAGAATCTATCATGAGTCGCCTTCAGCACACTATTTCCTAGGCTGTGTTTCTACACAGTTCATGTTCCAGCATCTTAGAAAGACCCTCCCCCTCACGAGCTACCCACTAGTGGGAGGGCAGGGGAAGGTAGGCTCAGGAGGTTTTTCCAAAAGGAAAGGCAATCCACAGAAATGCATCTCTATATACATCAAAGGCAAAGTCATTATTATGCAGAGCAGGTAAGTTCCACATACGTTCCTATTTCAGGGAAGGAGTTTTACTTCACTCAGGGTAACCAAAAGGGCCACCAAAAAATTTCCTTCCAGACAAAAGAATCATCTGCTCCAAAGAAGAACTTTAGTTTCCACCTCAGAAGGCAGACCCTTCTTATAATTTTTTAAACAGATCTCTCTCTCTGTAAAACCAGGATTGTTTTGAAAGATATGCAAGTCTACTCTGTTCTAAGGGGCTCAATCATATTATAAATATTATCTATAACATACACATGTTGTAAATATGTTAATCATTCTGTAAATGTTATGTACAACTGTATTTTATATGTTTCTTATTCTGCTTTTTCCACATAATGTATTGTAAATATTTCCCCATTGTGTTTGCAATTTCCATTTTACAGCCTGCATATAATAGAATATTTCCTATTGATTATAGCAATTTTTACTTACGTTTATTTACTCATTTAATAAAAAATTATGGAGAACCTACATGAGGTGTTTTGGTACAGGCAAATGATCAATGATGCATAAAACTATTATGGTCCCCCTTCATGCAACACTCTCGTGGGGGAGAGAAGCATTACACCAAACACACAAATTGGGATAAAAGCTGGGTGGAAAGTTCAGCATATGATTGGAGGGATTAACAGAGGCAAAGGCATATAGGGTCCTATGGGCAATTTTAAGAAGATTAGATTTTATTCTGAGTGTAACAGGAAGCCTTTGAAGGTTCTAAACCGTGGTGCCTGGAATGCAGTTCACATTTTTAATAGCTCTGTATGGCTGTTATTTGGAGAATGGATCAGATGGGGCAGGGACAAAAGTGAACGGATCACTTTAAAGGTCGGGAAGATGGTGGTGGTTTGAACCAGGGTGTTTTCTGTGATGCTAGAGGTAAGTGGAGACATCTGAGATGCCCTTTGGTGTGGAGGTGATTTGATGAAGCTTTTGAGCCATTAGGTGGATGGAGCCATTCTAGTTCAGAGGAGAGGAGTCCAGGCACCCACTGCACGGACTGGCAGGTACCTGACCTTGGAGGATCAAGGCTTCAGAGTGTGTGTGTGTAAGTATGTGTGTGTGTTTTAATTTATTTAAACATATTCAGTACTTCAAAGTGTGGTAAGATGAGGCTAATCTCTGCATATTTTCTGGTGACTAACATAAAAAGTAAATGTAAAGTCTTGGAGAGCAAATTAAAGAATATATCTGATAGGCCAACAAGACACACGAGAAGCAAAAGAGCCTGTGAAACCACTAGAGGGAAGAAAGAAGGAAAATTCAGAGTTTCTGTTAAGTCACAAAGAACCTTTGGAAACACCATGTTATGAAATTCTTCAAGGACTAGCTGGTTATTGGCATAAAATGATTAGAAGCTTATAAGTTTCATGTATGTGATTTTTTTCCCTACTTATTAAAAATGGCTTTCGCTTAGACCAGGAAAGAGGCTAGGGGTTAAATCGTGTCATAAATGGGGAAAAACTTGGTTAAAAGTGATTTAGCGTATATTGAAGCTAGATCTTAGATGATCTGAGTTATGAGGCCTCTGAATAAGTTATGAAGAGACTTTCGGTTTCTTGTCTAAAAAGAAAAGTCCTTTTGCAGTGTGACACCTCAAATATGGATAGGTTTGATTTAGTTACTCTCTGGCTACTGGAGCTTCTAACCTGACCTACGCACACTGGGGTCCAGAATCCTGATTGTGATCGTCATTTAGGTCCCACAAATGCAGTCCTCCTTTGACAAGATCTTGAAATGTGCTTTATGGGGAGCTTCATGAGGGCATCCAATATATATGCTTAAATAGATGTCAACAAACTACACATAACAGCATGGAGGTATCACCTCAGAAAAGTTACTTGGCCTCTCTCAGACTTGGTTTCTTTATGAGAATTGTAAAGACAATCATTTTTAATATACAGGGTTGCTTGAGGATTAAAAGAGATCCTGTTGAAAAAGTGTTTCTCACCAGGCTTAGCATAGACTAAACACTTAATAATTAGTAACTATTATTATTTTATTTACTAAGGTAAGTGTCATCATTCTATTGTTATCTCAAGTCTTCCCCCAACAGGGTTTGTTGAAATATTTATTTTCTGTGCCTCACTACATTTTGACCTTCCTGTCGCTTTATTTCATAGTGTCTGCTTACCTTGTATCGAGAATTTCTCCCATGCAAATTGCTGCCGTTTAACTGAGTCTCTACTATGGGTTACAGAATGTTTACAGAGGACCACTTCTGCCTCAGTTTTGGCTGAGGCCCCCAAATCAGCAGGTGGATTATATTTCTATAATGGAGTGAAGTACCAGGTCACCTATTTAGGATTTGCAAAAGAGTTGTCAAACTCCAGTCATGTAACCTTTGAGTCAACACCCACCTTTAGAAGAATGAAAAGGTAGCAGTTAGAGAGCGTACATGGAAAAATTGTCCCAGCACTGAGGCATTTTCTCTTATATCACCCTCCACTCTGTCCATATTCACCCCAAACTGAGTGAAAGTTGCTTCAAGGAAACTGTGTGGAGAAATTGACTCCTGTCTTCCATAGGTCCTAGGTCAAGCCTAGAATGGTCTACAATTATGAGGTTATTGAGGTTATATGAGGTTATATGAGGTTATACAATTATGTTGGTTATTGTGTTCATAGCAGAGTGAGGAGAGACAGCTGTGTTAGTTTGCTTGGTTTGTTCGAGCAAAAGGGTGGGTGAGGAGTGCTTGATGAGCAGATGTGGGACAATGAGAAACGAAATCCACCCAGAGCTGTTTTGAAATGACTTTAAGAAGGAAGAGTGATGTGTCCTTAAAAGGGAGGGTCTGTGCAGCATAGATAACTCAGATGGGGGCATTAAGAGAATAAACAGATGAGGCATTTGCTTCAGTTGTGGGAGATGAAGTGAAAGATCCCAGCATTGACACTGTCTGCAAAGAATCCAGAAAAAATGTCTAAACTTCTGCCACACCCAAAGAAACTTAGTTATAGGCTTGTAACAAGTCCAGGGGAAACCAAAATAGATTGGTGATATCAGAGAGTAACACCTGTCCTGTTCCTTACCTCTTTCTCTTCCTTGGCTTTCGACTTGAAGAGCATGTGAGGCTCAGGAATGGTAGAAAAGAAGTGGGAATGTAAGAAGGAGCTTACCTCCCTGTTGGAGGAGGTTATCAAGAGGATATGACCACCAAATGCCCTGGTAATTGGAGGCTCCTCCTCCCTCCCTTGTCTCTGGAATGTTACACTCCACCCACCATTCCACAACAAGCTATTTTGAAAGACTTGAGAGAGCGATATGCTGTTGAGCTCTTGAACTCCATGAAGGTTTCTATATAAACTTTTAATATTCTGGCTGACAAAGTTGGTGCAGCCACTTTGGAAAACAGTGTGGAGATGCCTCAAAAAATTAAAAACAGAGCTACCCTAAGACCCTGCAATTGCACTACTGGATATTTACCCCAAAGATACAGATGTAGTGAAAAGAAGGGCCATATGTACCCCAATGTCCATAGCAACAATGTCTACAATCGCCAAACTGTGGAAAGAACCAAGATGCCCTTCACCAGATGAATGGATAAAGAAGAAGCGTTCCATATATACAATGAAATATTATGCAGCCATCAGAAAAGATGAATACCCAACTTTTGTATCAACATGGATAGGACTGGAGGAGATTATGCTGAGTGAAATAAGTCAAGCAGAGAAAGTCAATTATCATATGGTTTCACTTACTTTTGGAGCATAAGGAATAACATGGAGGACATTAGGAGAAGGAAAGGAAAAGTGAATTGGGATAACTTGGAGGGGGAGATGAAGCATGAGAGACTGTGGACTCTGAGAAATAAATGGGGGGTTTTGGAGGGGAGGGTGGTGGGGGGATGGGTGAGCCTGGTGGCAGGTGTTAAGGAGGGTATGTATTGCAATGAGCACTGGGTGTTATACACAAACAATGAATCATGGAACACTACATCAAAAACTAATGAAGTACAGTAACAAAATCTAATGAAGTACAGTATAGTGACTAACACCAAAGAAAAAGCTTCTGTAGAGAAAAACAACAACAGTTATCTACAAAGATAAGAGCCCAATGAGCAGAAACTCTCTTTAGCAGCATTGACTGACAGATGGTAACAGAACGACACTTAAATATAATTCTAAGAGAAAATGATTTTGAATCTAGAATTTCATTCCCAGCCAATCTGTTTTGAGGGCAAAATAAAAACACTTCATTTATTCAAGGATTATACCCTTCCTGCTCCCTTTCTATGCAACCTTTCTAAGAATGGAACTCTAGTGAAATTTTGGTGATTACCAAGAAAGAAGATAAAGAATTCAAGAAATTGTGAGACGAAACCAAGAACATGAGTAAAATATATCCTGTAATGATAACTTGGGCAAAGGTCTAAAAACTGACTGTTGTACATTGCCAAAGGCAGCCAAAGGCTTTACTAGAAAATCCTCATGAGAAAGAAATGGAACAGATTATAGGCAGTAGAGAGAATTATCAGAGGGCTCGAAAACTAGCAATATAGTGAAATAATAATATTACTCTGTCAAGAAGAAAAAAGAAGGCAACTAGAAATGTTTGAAAAAAATTAACAAAAACTTGTGTCAGGAGTCCTTGTCCAAATATGACGGATATAAAAGGCCTGAATTAACAATAAATGGGTAAAACACTAGTGAATCAACTTGATCTTGATAGTAGAAGCAACCTCCTTGGGAGGGAGGAGAGGTAGGAGCATTAATATTTTCATTGTACATAACTTAGAGTCAAGATGTACTTTCCGAATTTGGTGAAACAAGATTGGTAAAAAACCAAAACAACAACCACAAAAAAACATTGAGAGAGGACCAAGAATATGGAAAACAAGGCAAAGAAGTTTAAATCTATTCTTTCATAGCAGGAACCAAGATATAATACCTAATGTTTATAACAAAAAAGTAGCTAATATGTATAAGTGCTAGTACCTACAAATTATTAAAAAGCAGTTACCTTTAAAAAGCAGTTACCTAAATAAAATACCAATATTTTTATTTTTTAAAAATATTTTATTTATTTATTTGTCAGAGAGAGCAAGAGAGCAAGCACAAGCAGGGAGGAGTGTCATGACCTGAGGAGAAGACAGCTGCTTAACAAACCGAGCCACCCAGATGTCCCAGCAGTTACCTTTAGAGAGTGGGACAGTTGGGGAAGAGGGCTGTCCAGCAAGATAAGGGAAACAGAGACTTGCTTTTCATGATGACTCCTTTTGTGTGATACTTGTATCATTCTTATAGGATTACTAATGTAAAGTTATATTTTCTTGATACTTAATAAAATAAAAAACTTCAAAAGGTACACAAAAAGATCTACAGTAAGAGATACAACATAAAGTGTTGTAAGTGAAAGACAAATGGCAAAATATTCTCAGGGAATACAAGAGGGAAAGGTCATCCTGAACTTAAGAGAATTGGAGAAAGCCTCATGGAGAAGGTGATTTTACATATTTACTTTTAAAAGAATTTGCTTATTTGAGAGAGAGAGAGAGAGAGAAGGACAGAGAATGAGTGGGGTGGGGACAGGGAAGGGGGAGAGAGAGAAGCAGACTCCCTGCTGAGCAGGGAGCCCAGCATGAGGCTCAACCCCAGGACCCTGAGATCATGACCTGAGCTGAAGCAGATGCTTGAGTGACTGAGCCACTCTGGCGCTCCAAGAAGGTGATTTTAAATCAAAGTATATTTTTAACAAGAAAAAATTAGGAACAAGCCATTTCAGTTGTGTGTGTAGACTGTGAGATTTGTGTGTACTAATTATAATAATAAACCTTTCAGCTTGAAAAAAGAATCTATAATGCATTTTGTTTTGTTCAGAGACAGCTATAAAAGACAAATGAAATTAAAGTAATTATAAATGACCATTTTTTACTTCTAACACCTAACACTATATGTTGAATGACACACAGTATATGGTTGGTAAATGCAGATGAGGTAATTAGTTAGTAAATGAGTCAATGAATTGCAAATGATTAGGAAATTATGTCTTTATTTTTTTTTTAAAGGTTTTATTTATTTGAGAGAGAGAGCATGAGCGGGATCAGGGAGAGGGAGAAGCAGGCTCCCTGCCAAGCAAGGAGCCTGACAATGTGGGGCTTAATCCCAGGATCCTGAAGTTCTGACTTATTAAGTTACTTCATGATCTCAGGGTCCTGGGATGGAGCCCCACACTGGGGTCTCTGCTCCGCAGGAAATCTGCTTCTCCCTCTCCTGCCAGTCACCCTGCTTGTGCTCTCTTTCTCTCAAATAAATAAATAAAATCTTAAAAAAAAAAAAGAGTTAAATGACTCTTTTGTCAACCATCCAAGGTTTTTATTCATATTGAATTTGTAATTATTTCTTGTATTTTTCTTCTTTTTCTTTTTAAAAAAGATTTTATTTATTTATTTGAGAAAGAGCGAGAGAGAGTGCAAGTAGGAGTAGTGGCAGACACTTGGGCAAAGCAAAGGCAGATGCTTAACCCACCGAGCCACCCAAGCACCTCTGTTTCTTGTACTTTTCTACATGGGTGTGCATTAAACCAGATCTTCCTCATTTTCGCATTTATGAATTATGAATTTTGTGAATCAAAATATTTTATACTTATCCCTATTATATTTTGGGTGGATTTTTTTCTATTAAAAATTTAGGCATAATTTGCACGTAGTAAAATTTGCTCTTTTTATGGTACAGTTCTGCAAGTTTTCACAAATTTTTATAGCCATGTAACCACTACCACAGTCAAGATAAAGAAAAGTTTTATTGCTCCAAAATACTCCCCAGAGCAGTTTTGTAGACAACTCCCACCTCTGGCAACCAAGGCTCTGTTTTCTGTCTCTACAGTTTTGCCTTTGCAAGAACGTCATTCCAGTGAAATCATTCAGGCTTTTGACTATGGCTTCTTTTGTTAAATAGAATGCGTTGGAGATTCAGTTATATCTTGTTGCATGTATCAGGTGTTTGTTCCTTTTCCTTTTCATTGCTATTATTCCATCATACAGATATATTACAGTCAAGTTTATCCATTCTTCTGTTGAGTGATACTTGTACTGTTTCTAGATTTTGACCATTATAGGTAAGCTGCTGTAAACCTTTTTGACCATCTTTTTGTTTGAACCTGAGTTTTCATTCGCTTGGAGAAATAACTGGTAGTGGGATTTCTATGCTACTTGTTAACTGTATGTTGCATTTATAAGGAATTGCCAAAATGTTTCCAAAAAGTAACTGTACTATTTTGCATTCCTCCCTGCCATGTATGAGAGTTCCAGTTGCTCTCCATCCTGTCAGCACATGGTGTTGTCAGGTTTTCTTAAAATTAGATTAGATTTTTTTTTTAAGATTTTATTTATTTATTTGACAGACAGAGATCACAAGTAGGCAGAGAGGCAGGCAGAGAGAGAGGAGGAAGCAGGCTCCCCGCAGAGCAGAGAGCCGAATGTGGGTCTCGATCCCAGTATCCTGGGATCATGACCTGAGCCAAAGGCAGAGGCTTTAACCCACTGAGCCACCCAGGTGCCCCTTAGATTTGATTTTTAAAGGTATATAGTTGTATCCTACTGTGGTTTTACCTTGCTTTTCTCTAGTGACTCTTGCTATTAAGTATCTTTACAGGTATTTATTCTAAATCATTGTATCTTCTTTGATGAAGTGTTTATTCAACTATCTCCCCCATTTATTATTGAATTTTGATTGTTCTTTATATGTTCTTTATTAGAAATGTGATTTGCAAACATTTTTTTCCCTTTCTGTGACTTGTCTTTTCATTCTTCTGATTTGTCTTTTGAAGAGTAAATTGTTCTTAATTTTGATGGAAGTCCTGTTATCCAATGTTTTCTTTTATGGATCGTGCTTTGGGGTGATAGCTAAGAAATTAATGTTTAACTCAAACATGCAAAGATTTTCCTTTATGTTTTCTTTTAGAAATTTTATAGTTTTAGGTTTGATATTTAGGTCACCATACAATTTGAATTAATTTTTGTACTGAGTGAGAAGTATGGATTGAGGTTCATTTAAAAAGATAACCCATTTTTATCTAATTTCCCCCATTGTTATCCAGTTGTCTCAGCACCGTTTTTTGAAATGACTTTTCTTTCTCCCCGAATTGTCTTTGCATCTTCATAGAAAATTAATTGATGCTGGGAGGCCTGGGTGGCTGCCTTCATTTGGCTTGGGTTATGATCCCAGGTTCCTGGGATTGAGTCCCACATCGGGCTCCTTACTATAAGGGAAGCCTGCTTCTCCCTCTGTCCACTGCTCCCCCTGCTTGTGCTTACTCTCTGCCTCTCTCTCCTCTCTCTCCCCCTCTCTCTGTCAAATAAATAAATACAATCTTTAAAAAATTGATACTATGTGTGTACTTCTATTTCTGGACTCCTCTGTTCCATTTATTTATACTATGTCTGTCCTCTCTCCATCAGACTGTCTTGACTTCTGTAGTGTGATATGGTGATTTATAAGAAATATATATTTGGTCATTTAGATGACTAACATATATTTCTCATATATATTTGGTTTTCCTCCCCAGTTCTTGGTTCACAGCTCTCCAAAACCTTGTAATTTCCTAAGGCTTTAGAAAGATAAAGGTGTCTTTTGTTATGTTAATGAGGTCTTTTGGAGTGCCCTTAGGTTACCTGAGAATGGGGGCTGGTCACCAGAGACACCAACCAAAAATTTTAGAGAGTTGGAATTTTCAGTCCCACCTCTCCCTCCCCAACTTCAGGGAGGGTGAGGGCCTGGAGGTTCAATCGGTTGCCAATAACCAGTTATTTAATCTATTGTGCCAGTGTAATGAAGCCTTCCTAAAAGCCCAAAAGGTCTGGGCTTAGAGATCTCCAGGGCTGGTGAACCTAGGGAGGTGCTGGGAAGAGTGTCACACCTGGAGAGGGCAAGGGAACCCCATTCCCCACGTCTTGCCTTATGTATCTCTTCCATCAGGCCTTCTAAGTCATAGCCTTCCGTAATTAGCTAGTGATCTAGTAAAGTAAATGTTTCTCTGATATTTCTAGTAAGTAAAGGTTTCTTTGAGTTCTATGATCCACTCTAGTAAATGACTCAAACTTGAGGAGGGGGTCTTGGGAATCTCTTCTTTTTATAGTCAGTGGGACAGAAGTATAGGGACCAACCTGGACTGGGGACTTGTATGTGAAGTGCATGTGTGGGGCAGTTTTGTAGGACCGACCCCTCCATCAGTGGGGTGTGATGCTATCTCTGGGTAGATAGTGTCAGAACTGAGTTCAACCAGAGGATGGTCAGCTGGTGTCAGCACATTGCTTGTTGCATGTGTGGGGCCCCTGCCACCCACACTGGAATTGTTACCAGAACCTAAAGATAGAGTTTGATAGTAAGTTTGGAAATCAGGTAATGGGAAACTTCAACTTTGTTCTCTTTTTTCCAAAATGTTTTTTCTATTCTAGGTGATTTGCCTATCTATGTAAATTTTAGAATGAGTTTGTCAATTTCCAAAAAAAAAAAAAAATCCCCAAACCCACCAAAAAACCCCATAAAACTTTCTGGGATTTTGACTGAGATTATGTTTGAATCTATAGATCAGTTTGGGGAGAATAGACATATTAACAATTTTAAGCCTTTCATCCTGTGAACTGGTGTATTTCTTCACTTATTTAGATCTTCTTTGATTTCTTTCATCAATGTTTTGTAATTTTCAGCACAGAGATCTTACACTTACTTTCTTTCTTTTTTTTTTTTTTTTAAAGATTTTTTATTTATTTATTTGACAGAGAGAGATCACAAGTAGGCAGAGAGAGACGGAGAGGGAAGCAGGCTCCCTGCTGAGCAGAGAGTCCGATGTGGGACTCGATCCCAGGACCCAGAGATCATGACCTGAGCTGAAGGCAGCAGCTTAACCCACTGAGCCACCCAGGTGCCCGTCTTACACTTACTTTCTAAGAACTGTACATAAATATTTCATTTTTGGGATGCTATTGAAAATGGCACTTCAAAAAATATAAATTTCTGATTATTCACTGCTAGTATATAGAAATGATTAAATTTTACATTGACCTATTCTTTAACAGCACTATGCACTAATTAATAGCTTTTTATTTTTGAAGTTTCAAGATTTTGTACATAGACAATCATGTTGTTCACAGGTAGAAACAGTTTTATGTCTTCCTTTCCGATGCATAATAGACTTTAATTTCTTTTTCTTGCATCTCTATTACCTTTTTCTTCTTTTATTTAGTCTGTTGTGCTAGCCTGTCAAGAAATCCGGAATCATGTAGTTGTCACCTTGTTTTTTTCACTGTTGATCAAAAAGTTCACCAATTCCTCATCTTATTTTTAATGTAAAAGTATGGAACCATATCATTTTTGTAAAGCAAACAGAACAAAACCACCTCTATTAGGAGAAATTTGGAACATATATAGATGTGGGAAAATAGGTTCATGAACACCCTGTCCTTATCACAGAGCTTCAAAAGTTATCAACTCATGGCCAATCTTATCTCATCTGTGTCTTTACTGATGCTCACTTTGTGCTTACCCACTGGGTTATTTTCAGGCATATCCAAACAACATGATTTTGGGATAGAGATTTGACAATCAACTCCTCTACTATGCTCTAAGTTGCTGAAAGCTGGAAATGGTGTCTTATTCATAATTTTATACCCACTGCATAGCTCAGCACCTTGTAGATGGAATATATGCTCAAAAATTGTTGTTGAACTAAAATTTTATGGGATCTCTCACTTCATATAGTTCTAGAAATCTTTCTCTCTTTGTTTTTTGAAAATCAGTCTACCTTACTTTGAGGTCCCTTTCTATATTTAGTTGTTTATACAACCTTCTGTTTGAAAATATTCTATCTAGGGGGGAGACAAGATGGCGGGGAAGTAGGAGGAGGCGCCTTTTCAACCTGTACCCTAAAGTGAGCTGATTACCTACCAAAGAACTCCGATCACCCATGAAATCAGCCTGAGATCAGAATTATACATGTCTGGATCTCTACGGGGGCCAGAAGATGCCAGTGGGCAGGTAAAGTGGAGTGGGAACGTCGGACTGATATCGGAAGATAAACAAAAGGGGGAGGGAGCCACCAGAGGCGACCGATTGGAAAATAATACCCCAATACGAGAGTGCCCTGCATCTGGGGACCAGCATTAACTTGGAGTCTTGTTGAAAGCACTCAAAAGAGCAAAAGATCGCGCGGGGAAATTGTGGGAATCGGGGCGGATAGGGATAGGGGCTTAAGTCCCCAGACCCAGGGCAGCCTCCCCTGGCGCTGAGCCAGAGAGTGCGGCGGAGAAACCTGGTCTTTGTCCCGGAGCCGCCAGTGCGCCCGAGAACGGGTGGAGTCCGGCTCCCGTGAGGGGCTGGGAGCCACACCAGACGGCAGAACGCGCACCTTACTGGAGATGCGCGCGTGCCTCAACCTCCCCTGAGAGAGGTGCACGAACGCCCAGCCTGGTGTTCTCGGACCCACGCGGCGATAGACCCACGCGGCGATAGAGCCGATAGAGCTGGAGGCGCCGTGCCCCAAACCCTCCCCTGGGAGAGGTGCGCGCAAGCCCTGCGCTCTTAGCCCCAGCCAGCGGGAAAATCTCAGTGTGCGATCGCTGCTTGGAACCTCTCTGGCAGTCTGGAGCTGCCCAGACAGCCACAGCTGCCTTGGTTTTGCGTACAAGCAGGAGATCCTGCGTCCCCAGGGACCGTGACTCAGAACCTGCTCTGCCAGCGGCCCAGCGGCTGCAGCACCTGCAGGGGAGCAGACTGAGGCTTCTCTCTGAGAGGGAGGTTGGGGTGCAGTTTTCTTTCCTCTAAACCTCCAAAAACCATCAAAAGCTGTCAAGGCGAGAGAAAAGAAGTGAACAAACATAAAAACCTCCAGAGAACAAAAACCTGAAAAAACCGTTTTTCTCAGAGCCCACCCCCTTGAGGGGGTCAGGAGGACTTAACTCAGGGAACATCATTGACTGAAAACCCACGTGGCAGCCCCCTCCCCCAGAAAACAAATCAGGAAAAAAAAAAAAAAAGACTACAAGAGAACAACCACCACTACTTCATAGATACAACTTTTATTTTTAATTCTTTCCCACTATTCTGGTTCATTTTTTTTTCTTTTTTTATATAGATAATTTTTTAACCTATTTACCATCACAGTGAGATGTCCAGTACATCAAATTCCATGATAAACTTCTAACCTGAATTTTTGGATACATACACATGTGTTTTTCTTTTGCTTTTCTATTTTCTTAATTTTTAAAAAAATTTTTAATTTAGTTTAGTCCAGTTTATTCCTTTTTTATTTTTATTTTCTAATATTCATATAGAGTTAAACTTCAAGGTAACCCCCTTTCTCCAAGCAATGCTACCCCTATAGGTGAACCAATTTTTAATCCCCCTTTTTCTTAGGAAAGTTGAGTCCTTTAACAAAGATATCAAGATACATCCAGGAAGAATCAAAATAACCTTCCTCGCCCACACCGAGAATCTATAACCATGCTCCCATCTTTTTCTTCTGCCAGTGTCTCTGTGTATTTATGTTTGTCCGGATAGTATATAAATCTTATACTTGGGGTTCTTCTTGACGAGGCTCCTCCTTTTTTTTGCTTATATATATATATATTTTCTCTCGTCATATACTTTTATCAGTCTTTTTGTTTGTCTGTTTTTGTTTGTATACGTCATAAACCTTACCCTGGGGCCCATTTGGGCTGAACCTTCACTTTTATCTTCCCTTTTTTTCCTGTCTCTCTCTCTCCCTCTTTTTTCTTTTTCTTTTCTTTTTTCTCTCATTTGGGTGGGGAATCCTGAGTGCTCAGAAGCGTTCCAGGGTGCACCTTGACTGCACCACGGTCAATACATCCAGCTACATCTGTCCAGTCATCTCTCACCAAAATGACTAGGAGGAGGAATCCCCAACAGAAGAAAAATACAGAGGATGGGCCTTCTGCAACAGAGCTAACGGCTATCAACATAGACAATATGTCAGAAAGAGAATTCAGGCTAACAATTATCCAGGCAATAGCTAGGTTGGAGAAAGCCATGGATGACCAAACGGAATTGATTAGGGCAGAATTGAAAGCGACCAGAGAGGAGGTTCATAATGTTAGGGCAGAGCTGAAGGCCACCAGGGATGAGGTTCACAACGCTCTCAATGAGTTCCAATCTAATCTAAATTCTCTAAAAGCTAGGGTAACTGAGACAGAAGATAGAATTAGTGATCTGGAGGACAAACAAATAGAGAGAAAGGATCAGGAGGAAGCCTGGAACAAACAACTTAGAAGCCACGAAAACAGAATCAGGGAAATAAATGATGCCATGAAACGTTCCAACGTCAGAATTATTGGAATCCCTGAAGGGGAGGAGAAAGAAAGAAGTCTAGAAGATATAGTGGAACAAGTTTTTCATGAAAATTTTCCCAATCTTGCGAATGGAACAAGTGTTCATGTACTAGAAGTAGAAAGGTCCCCCCCCAAGATTATAAATTCAAAAAAAACATCCAGGCACCTCATAGTAAAATTGAGGAATCATAATTGTAGATACAATCTCTTGAAAGCCGCTAGGACAAAGAAGCTCCTTACATACAGAGGAAAGCCCATCAGAATAACGTCAGACCTGTCCACAGAGACCTGGCAAGCCAGAAAGGGCTGGCAAGATATATTCAGGGCACTAAATGAGAAGAACATGCAGCCAAGAATACTTTATCCAGCAAGACTGACATTCAAAATGGATGGAGAGATAAAGAGTTTCCAAGACCGGCAAGGCTTGAAAGACTATGCAACCACCAAGCCGACACTGCAGGAAATATTAAGGGGGGTTCTATAAAAGAGGAAAAATCCTAAGAATAGCATTGAACAGAAATATAGAGACAATTGACAGAAAGAAAGACTTCAAAGATAACACAATGTCAATAAAAACGTATCTCTCAATAATCACTCTCAATGTGAATGGCCTAAATGCACCCATAAAACGACACAGGGTTGCAGATTGGATAAAACGACAGGACCCATCCATATATTGTCTACAAGAGACCCATTTTGAACCTAAAGATACACCCAGACTGAAAGTGAAGGGATGGAGAAGCATCTTTCACGCCAATGGGCCTCAAAAGAAGGCCGGGGTAGCGATTCTCATATCAGATAAATTAGATTTTAAACTAAAGACGGTAGTCAGGGATACAGAAGGACACTACATCATTCTTAAAGGGACTATCCACCAAGATGACCTAACAATTGTAAATATCTATGCCCCCAATATGGGAGCAGCCAATTACATAAGAAAACTATTAATCAAGATAAAGAGTCATATTGATATGAATACATTAATAGTAGGAGATCTTAACACGCCTCTCTCAGAAATAGACAGATCATCGAAGCAGAAAATCAATAAAGAAATAAGAGCATTGAATGACACATTGGACCAGATGGACCTCATAGATATATACAGAACATTCCACCCTAAAACAACAGAATACTCATTCTTCTCAAGTGCACATGGAACCTTCTCCAGAATAGACCACATACTGGGTCACAAATCAGGGCTCAACCGATACCAAAAGACTGAGATTATTCCCTGCATATTCTCAGATCACAATGCTTTGAAACTGGAGCTCAATCACAAGGAAAAGTTCAGAAGGAACTCAAATACCTGGAAGCTAAAGACCACCTTGCTTAAGAATGCTTGGATCAACCAGGAGATCAAAGAAGAACTTAAACAATTTATGGAAACCAATGAGAACGAAGACACTTCACTCCAAAACCTATGGGATACAGCAAAGGTGGTCCTAAGGGGGAAATTCATAGCCATCCAAGCCTCCCTCAAAAAAATTGAAAAATCCAGAATACACCAGCTGTCTCTACACCTTAAAGAACTGGAGAATCAACAACAAATCAAACCAACTCCACACGTAAGAAGGGAAATAATCAAGATTAGAGCAGAGATCAACGAGGTAGAAACCAGAGATACAGTAGAACGTATCAACGAAACTAGAAGCTGGTTTTTTGAAAGAATCAATAAGATCGATAAACCATTGGCCACACTAATCCAAAAGAAAAGAGAGAAAGCCCAAATTAATAAAATTATGAATGAAAAGGGAGAGATCACAACTAACACCAAGGAAGTAGAAACAATCATCAGAAGCTATTATCAACAGTTATATGCCAATAAGTTAAGCAACCTAGATGAAATGGATGCATTCCTGGAAAACTATAAACTCCCAAAATTGAACCAGGAAGAAATTGACACACTGAATAAACCAATATCCAGTAACGAGATTGAAGCAGTGATCAAAAACCTCCCAAAAAACAAGAGCCCAGGACCTGACGGATTCCCTGGGGAATTCTATCAAACTTTCAAAGAAGAAATAATACCTATTCTCCTGAAGCTGTTTCAAAAAATTGAAGCAGAAGGAAAACTTCCAGACTCTTTTTATGAAGCCAGCATTACCCTGATCCCCAAACCAGGCAAAGACCCTACCAAAAAGGAGAATTTCAGACCGATATCACTGATGAATATGGATGCTAAGATTCTCAACAAGATCCTAGCAAACAGGATCCAACAGCACATTAAAAAGATTATCCACCATGACCAGGTAGGATTCATCCCTGGGTTACAAGGATGGTTCAACATTCGCAAATTAATCAATGTGATAGAACAAATCAATAAGAGAAGAGAGAAGAACCACATGATCCTCTCCATTGATGCAGAAAAAGCTTTTGACAAAATCCAGCATCCGTTCCTGATTAAAACGCTTCAAAGTATAGGGATAGAGGGAACATTCCTGAACTTCATCAAATCTATCTATGAAAAACCCACAGCAAATATCATCCTCAATGGGAAAAAGCTTGCAGCCTTCCCATTGAGATCAGGAACACGACAAGGATGCCCACTCTCACCACTCTTGTTCAACATAGTATTAGAAGTCCTAGCAACAGCAATCAGACAACAAAGAGAAATAAAAGGTATCCAAATTGGCAAGGAAGAAGTCAAACTCTCTCTCTTCGCAGATGACATGATTCTTTATATGGAAAACCCGAAAGACTCCACCCCCAAACTACTAGATCTCATACAGCAATTCAGTAATGTAGCAGGATACAAAGTCAATGTCCAGAAATCAGTGGCTTTCTTATACACTAACAATGAAAATACAGAAAGGCAAATTAGAGAATCGATTCCATTTACTATAGCACCAAAAACCATAAGATACCTCGGAATAAACCTAACCAAAGAGGTTAAAGATCTGTACTCGAGGAACTACAGAACACTCCTAAAGGAAATTGAAGAAGACATAAAAAGATGGAAGACCATTCCATGCTCTTGGATGGGAAGAATAAACATCGTTAAAATGTCTATACTGCCCAGAGCAATCTATACTTTTAATGCCATTCCAATCAAAATTCCACCAGTATTTTTCAAAGAGCTGGAGCAAATAATACTAAAATTTGTATGGAATCAGAAGAGACCCCGAATTGCTAAGGAAATGTTGAAAAACAAAAATAAAACTGGTGGCATCACGTTACCTGATTTCAAGCTTTACTACAAAGCTGTGATCACCAAGACAGCATGGTACTGGCATAAAAACAGACACATGGACCAGTGGAACAGAGTAGAGAGCCCAGATATGGACCCTCAACTCTATGGTCAAATAATCTTTGACAAAACAGGAAAAAATATCCAGTGGAAAAAAGACAGTCTCTTCAATAAATGGTGCTGGGAAAACTGGACAGCTATATGTAGAAGAATGAAACTTGACCATTCTCTTACACCGTACACAAAGATAAACTCGAAATGGATAAAAGACCTCAACGTGAGACAGGAATCCATCAGAATCCTCGAGGAGAACATAGGGAGTAACCTCTTTGATATCAGCCACAGCAACTTCTTTCAAGATATGTCTCCAAAGGCGAAGGAAACAAAGGCAAAGATGAACTTCTGGGACTTCATCAAGATAAAAAGCTTCTGCACAGCAAAAGAAACAGTCATCAAAACAAAGAGGCAACCCACGGAATGGGAGAAGATATTTGCAAATGACAGTACAGATAAAAGGTTGATATCCAGGATCTATAAAGAACTCCTCAAACTCAACACACACAAAACAGATAATCATATTAAAAAATGGGCAGAAGATATGAACAGACACTTCTCCAATGAAGACATACAAATGGCTACCAGACACATGAAAAAATGTTCATCATCACTAGCCATCAGGGAGATTCAAATCAAAACCACATTGAGATACCACCTTACACCAGTTAGAATGGCCAAAATTAGCAAGACAGGAAACAACGTGTGTTGGAGAGGATGTGGAGAAAGGGGAACCCTCTTACACTGTTGGTGGGAATGCAAGCTGGTGCAGCCACTTTGGAGAACAGTGTGGAGATTCCTCAGGAAATTAAAAATAGATCTTCCCTATGACCCTGCAATTGCACTGCTGGGTATTTACCCCAAAGATACAGATGTAGTGAAAAGAAGGGCCATCTGTACCCCAATGTTTATAGCAGCAATGGCCACGGTCGCCAAACTGTGGAAAGAACCAAGATGCCCTTCAACGGATGAATGGATAAGGAAGATGTGGTCCATATACACTATGGAGTATTATGCCTCCATCAGAAAGGACGAATACCCAACTTTTGTAGCAACGTGGACAGGACTGGAAGAGATTATGCTGAGTGAAATAAGTCAAACAGAGAAAGTCAAGTATCATATGGTTTCACTTATTGGTGGAGCATAACAAATAATATAGAGGACAAGGGTAGATGGAGAGGAGAAGGGAGTTGAGGGAAATTGGAAGGGGAGGTGAACCATGAGAGACTATGGACTCTGAAAAACAACCTGAGGGTTTTGAAGGGGCGGGGTGGGAGGGTGGGGGAACCAGGTGGTGGGTATTAGGGAGGGCACAGATTGCATGGAGCACTGGGTGTGGTGAAAAAACAATGAATACTGTTACGCTGAAAATAAATAAAAAATTTAATTAAAAAAAAAAGAATATATAAGGGAAAAACCACTTAACAAAAGAATTATTATTTTCCTCTTTTCTCTACCTGATGGCAAATGGAATAAAAGTAGCTCTGGCAAAAAAAAAAAAAAAAAAAAAAAAAAAAGAAAATATTCTATCTAATACACATGACAAAATATAGGAACATATGTGAGTTCAAAGCATGGTAAATGTATACTCAACACCCCACTTAAGAACCAGAATTTTACCATATCACTGAAGCTGCTGTTCCTCCTTCAAATTCTGTGTTTTCATCTCTTTCTATAAGTAATCTCTATTTTGAATTTTATTATTCACATTTTAAGTATATATATATATATACATATAAATACGTCCTTAAGAACGGTACTGTTTAGGGGCACCTGGGTGGCTCATTTGGTTAAGGGCCTGCCTTCCACTCAGGTCATGATCCCAGAGTCCTGGGATTGAGCCCCATGACTGGCTCCCTGTTCAGTGCTCAGCAGAGAGCCTGCTTCTCCCTCTGCCCCTCATCCTGCTCATTGCTCTTTCTCTCTCTCTCAAATAAATAAATGAAATATTTTTTTCTTTTTTTCTTTTTAAAGATTTTATTTGTTTATTTGACAGAAAGAGCGAGGGAACACAAGCAGGGGGAGTGGGAGAGGGAGAAGCAGGCTTCCTGATGAGCAGAGAGCCCAATGAGGGGCTCCATCCCAGGACCCAGGGATCATGACCTGAGTGCAGGACAGACGCTTAACGAGTGAGCCACCCAGGCACCCCAAAATAAATGAAATCTCTTAAAAAAAAAAAAGGTATCATTTTGTTTTGCTTATTTTTGAGGCTTATGCAAATGTTAACACATTGTAGTTAAATTTTTGTGCATTATCATTCTTTAATCAGAGCATTCAGACAATATACATTTTAAGTAATTATTGGCATGGTTTCATTTGAATATATTATCTTACTTTCTATTTATCCAATCTCTTCTTTTTTCCCTTTTTTCTGATTTTCCTGACTTCTTTTGGATTAATTGAATATTTTTTGGATTATATTTCATTTCCACTTGGTTTTTTAGTTAAATCACCTTAATAATGATTTTGATGATTACTCTAAGGTTTACAATATATGTCTTTTAATTCATTATTAGTGTATCTTCACATAATATTATATTATTTCATGTGGAGCATATGGACCTTATAACAATTTCCTTCCTCCCACCATTTGTGCTGTTGTTATACATTTTAGTTCTCATATGCAAACCGTTCAATATATTGTTAGTCCTTATGCCTTAGATATATATATATTTAAAATGATTAAAAATAAGAAAATGATTATATTTATTCTCATTTTTACCACTTCTGATGCTTTACATTTCCTCACAAAGATTCAGATTTACATTTGATACCATCCTTCTTCTGCCTAAAGAACTTTGCTTAAAATTACTGCCAACCAAATCTGCTGGCAATATATTATCTTCGCTTTTGTTTTTCTGAAAAAGTCTTTGTTTTGCCTTCCTATTTGATGGATAACATAGTTGAGTATAGAATTCTGGAGTGGCAGATTTTTTTCTTTCAGTGCTTTAATTATGTTTTTCTATTCTCTTCTAGGTCACAGTGTTTCTGATGAGAAGTCTGCTCTTCTCATTCTAGAACTCCAACTACATATATGTTGGACTATTTGATATTATACCATCACTCTTAGATGCTCTGTTCTGATTCTCTCTCTCTCATCTTTGTCTTTCAGTTTGGCTAATTTTTACTGACCTATCCCAAAGTTCACTGATTCTTCACTCAGCCATATGCAGTCTACTGATACATCTGTTGAAAGAATTATCTGTGATATCAAGTTTTTATTTATAGCATCTTTTTTCCTCAGAGAGGGAGGGGGATTAGGGCAGAGAGAGAGGGAGAGAGTGAATCCTAAGCAGTCTCCATGCCCAGCACAGAGCCAGGCATGGGGCTTGATTTCATGACCCTGAAATCATGACCTGAGCCAAAACCAAGAGTCAGAAGTTTAACGGACTGAGCCACTGAGGTGCCCCTATTTACAGCTTTTCTGTTTGATATTTTTGATAGTTTCCATCTTCCTGCTATAATCCTCCACTTTTAAATGTATGTTGTCAATCTTTTCTGTTAGGTCCTTTAGCATATTAATCATAAAATTGACTATCTTTGAGTTCTAACACCTGAGTTTTCTCTAATCTGGTTCTATTAATACTTTGTCTCTCAACAATGTTCTTCTCCCCCCCACCCCCTTATTTTTTTGGTCTGGCTCATAATTTCTTTTTAAGATTTTTTAATTATTATTATTATTTTTTATTCTTAAGTAATCTCTATGCCTGATGTGGGGCTTGAACTCACAACCCTGAGATCAAGAGTTGAGATCAAGAGTCACATGATCTACCAAATGAGCCAAGCAGGTGCTCCTCATAATATATTTTTTAAAGATTTTATTTATTTATTTGTCAGAGAGACAGAGAGAGTATAGGCAGGCAGAGCAGCAGGCAGAGGCAGACGGTGAAGCAGGCTCCCTGCGGAGCAAGGAGCCCAATGTGGGACTCGATCCTAGGAGTCTGGGATCATGACCTGAGCCAAAGGCAGCAGCTTAACCGACTGAGCCACCCAGGCATCCCTCCTCATAATTTTTGATTGAAAGTGTTATATCATTTGTACAGAGTAGAAACTGGAACAAATAGCATTTATTCCTGGAAATGGACTTGAGTCTGCTCAGACTGTTAGTGTTGGGGGTTGAGTAAATCTAGTCTCTAGTTCAACTGGGTTTCTGTTATATGGTTGCTATAGTTACTGATAGTGTTACCATAGGCTTCAAGTTCCTCCAGCACTGAACAGCATTACCTTTATCTTATAGTGTGGCCTAGAGTTCTAGAGGGTTATTCCCTGTGCCTTGGTGCTACCTTCAGCTTTTAGGAGTTGCTATATGCTTATATTACAAGATTCTCTTTCCACACTCTTTTTCCTTTCCTCAGGGGTAGATTGCTATTGCTTCTTACTTGTTGCTAGGGTTTTTTTGTTTGTTTGTTTGTTTTTTGTTTTTTGTTCTTTTTTTGTGGGACCAGAGGATATTTTGCTTTTCTTGGGTCAGTCTCATCTTTAGCCAGGACCTATGTGCTTGGGCTTTTGGGATAGGGTATTTTTGGTATGCCTGTCAATTCCACCATGGAAACCAGACTCTGTCTTGTGTCTGTGGCAGGTATTAGGCAGAAGGGTGTCCTGACACTCCCCTAAGGTGGCAGACTTCTGCTGTGTATTGGTGCAGGACCCTGGACATAAAGATTTTCCTTTCTTTCTCCTGGGAAAGAAAGCTCTGTTTCTACTCTTCAGCAAGAAGGTTTCTGGTCGGGGAAAGGAAGTGTCATATTCTTCCTGCAGAGGCAGACGGATTTGGCTTCCATCTCTTGCCTTGTGACCCTGAGGAGAGAGGATTTGCCGCCCTACCCTAAGTGCTGCCCTTCCCTAAGTGGTTTTACTTTTTATAAAAGATGGGTCCAGGGAAGTGGATGGTTTTGTGCCAACCCAAGCAGATTATTTTTTAAAAATTATTACTTATTCTAAAGTTATATGCTGCCCATATTTGGCCTTTAGGAATTTGTTAATATTTTAACTACTTTATTCTTACCTTCTTCTGGAGTGGCTCCCTGTTTCTTTCGTGCTCCGGCAAAGGTAAAATCATTTTCAGGTCTTGTTTCTCCTTGGAGCGGCTTGCCTCTTTTTGAAATTCAGTTCTTGTGGTTGCCTTATGACCTCAGCTCCCTCATGGGTTCAAGAAAAGTTACGATTTGGTTATTTTATTATTGTTATTAGGACAGGAAGATCATTCTCTTGCAGCTTAAGTGGAAGCAGGATTTATATGTTTTCTTCACTCAGCATTGTGTTTTTAGGATTCATTTATGTTATTGCATGGAGCTGCAGGTCATTTATTTCCCCTGATGTATAATATTCTATTATGTGAACATAGCATCATTTATCCATTTTCTTGTAAATAGGCATTTGGGTTGTTTCTACTTATTTATTTTTATGAATAGCCTTGCCTCGAACACTCTTATTCATACTTGTTGGGACACCCTGGTAAGTTTCTCTAGCTCATACAGCTACAGTTAAGTGCTGCTGCTGGATTGTAAAGTATGTATGTTGATACTCAATCTGACAAATAATGCCGTCTCCTTGGTTTTTCATTTAGGCCTTCATACCTTCTGGACAATAGAGAAAAGCTGCGTGTGTCACTAGTACTCATCCCATTTTCTTTTGGTCGTCACCTATGTCTATCCTTCCTTTCTTTATGACCTCTTAAGTTCTAATTCGTCCTGGTTTTTTATTTGGATCTTGGCTTCACCTGTAGCTTATGATCCAGCTCTTTTTCTCTTGATATTCTTTTTTTTTTTTTTAAGATTTTATTTATTTATTTTACAGACGAGGGATCACAAGTAGGCAGAGAGGCAGGCAGAGAGGGAGGGGGAAGCAGGCTCCCCACTGAGCAGAGAGCCCGATGCGGGCCTCGATCCCAGGACCCTGAGCTGAAGGCAGAGGCTTAACCACTGAGCCAACCAGGCGCCCCTTCTCTTGATATTCTTATTAGTTCCCTTTGCTAAGGGAACAATAGACTTTCGTCCAATAAACAATAGTATCTCACATTTTATTTAGCCCCTCAGCTCCCCATCTCTAGCCCTGGCTAAATGAGGCAGCATCCTGACTTAGTAGTCACTCCCTGGCCTACTGTGTTTGCGTGTTACTATTTGAACACTTCAGAGTTGAAATAACTCCATCAATCATTATCCTTTATGTAGATTTAACTTCACTCTAGAAACTAGTTAAATAGTTAACTATTCACAACACCAGGTCTCATTTCTCTGCTTTGTTTTCAAGGATAGTAAGAAAAATAAAGTTAAGATTTAGATACACAGTTCATGATACAGTGATCTATTCTTTGCCCTCAAACTAATGTGCTTCAGAGAACTTACTTCATAAGGCACAAATTAAGATTTTTCTTTCTGTTTTGGTCTCCTGGCAATGAATCTATGAGCCAGCATTAGAGTACTCACAGGAAGGCATTAATACTTGGGCCATAATATGTATGAGGACAAATTTAGAGAGAGATTCAGTGTTTATACTCTTAATGTCAATTGTCTAGGAATATATTTTATGGTAACAGAAATATAGGTTAAGAATAAGAAGTTATGAGAGGAATTAAATAAAGAAACCCTTATTTTCTGTATGCTCTGAGTTTTATTTTCCCTAGGAAAATATTGATTCAAAGCAGCCATGAAGTACATAGAATTCTCTTCCCTCGATAGCTATAAAATTAGGAAAAATCATGGTCTGTGCTCTCGAGAAGATTAGAATTTAACAAAGATTAGTATGCCAACCAATACCAATGAATGCATCAATGAACACATGGTAGAAAACACATATAAATAAGTTAAATGCCCAGATGGATATAACTTAGTATCAAGAATTAACTGGACCAGAATAGGTTAGGCAAAGACAGTCAAAGAATGAGCAGCCTCATCAAAAAGAGAACGGTCATAAATAAACACTTCCTTATTCAGAGGTACGTTATAAAAAGTCCGTATCTTTCCTGATGCAAACTCGTCAAAGTCTTGTACCAGAGGCTGTGGATGCCCTACTGAGATACCTTCTACTCGGTCAGTGCATCAGGCCTCTAGCTGTTGAGAGTGTGGTTTACAAAAGGCTCACAACTGCCCTTCCTCTGGAGAACTGCGAAGTTCATGATCCTAAAGAGTGGTTCCCAAGAAAAGGAGCATTAACCTCACTGGGAAATGTGATACAAATACAAATTCTCAGACTCTAGTCTACAACTACTGAATCAGACACTCTGTGTGGGGCCCAGAAATGTGTGTTCTCTGGAATACCATGTGACTCAGCATGAAGTTTGGGAATTGCTGTCCTTGTTGCTGAGAACCACCTTGTCTCAGGGGGTGAGGCAGCATCCCTACCCCAGCTCCACAGCTGATGACTGACAATACAGAAACAAAAGGCCAAACTCCTTGCGTCTGAGGTGGGGAGAAGGGAACAGGCAATTCTGTGGTGTAATTTATACTCTAGAGCATGAATCATCAAACCATGGCCTCGGGAGCAAAATCTGGCCCACTGAATGTTTCTGTAAATAAAGTTTTATTGGAGCAAAGCCAGACTCATTTATTTTATTGTCTATGGCTGCTCTCATGGTACAATGGCAGAGCTGAGTAGTTGTAAGAGAGGCTATCTGACCTTTTACAGAAAAATCCTGCCAAGTTTTGTTCTGCACTCTCACCTAATGTTAACTCACCAGGCCAGCACTAGACTTCACTTGACACCATGTCCTTGCTTGGTTCTTTCTTTTCCATTCTGCTCCCTTCTGTGTCTTACAGATTGTATCCAAATCTCTGCCTCAGGCTCTGCTTCCCGATAAGGGGACCTGTCAAGTACATTTGCATGCTTCCTTATTTTTTGGCTATTTTTCTCCATTTGTATTGGCTTTAGGGGAGTAGTTTCCCAGACTGATGCGCCAATATTGCTCAATAGGCAGTCCCTCCTAAATGGTCTTTTCCATCAGACATACTTCTTGGAAAGGGATGGCGCTTCTTTCTGCAACCCCAACTTTTTTTTCTACCACTTTTCTAAGAGAGTGTCAGCAATTGCCTAGAATTGTCTTTCTTACCCTGATTTAAGGACCATATGTTATTATTATTTCATTTATATTTATAATCTATAGAGCACCAGAAGCTTCTGTGACACATTTTACCCCATAATATTTGATTTGACAGATGTCCAAGGACCTCTAAAAATACAAATAAAAGTAAGACAAAAATAAGTATCCCAACCACCGGTGAGGATTACAAAGTATGGACAAGAGTTAGGTGAGGATATTCTTGTGATTCATTAAGTTAAAAATAAGATAGAGAAAATAATTTTGTCTGTAGCTTGCTAAATGCCCCACCGAAAGAATGAAGCTTTTCTTAAATGTCACCCAGTCCTGCAATCTACTCCCTGAGTTGTTTACCATCTTAATAATGAAACAGCTCCAGAATCTTCCCAATATGGTGATGTTTTCATTGTGCTGTAGTTGCAGTTGATGCCTGGAAACATATTCATGGTTTGTGATGCCGTATGTTTTAAACTATTTTTTTTTTCCTGACAAGCCAAAGGAAGTAGGACTAACACACAAAATGAAAAATATAATTAGTATCCAGAGGTGAAATAGCAAAAGTCATTTTATGGGAGAATAAAATGCTGACAATGAGAAGAGAGAGAGAGAGAGAGAGAGAGAGAGGCATTAATGAAATGAGATCGGCATCATGAGGTTGTACTTTATTTGCTGAGGATTCGAATGGGGGTGAAGAATGAATGGACTATTTTTATCTGCGTGTAGAGATGGTTGATCATTTCATAAATTCTGAGGCTGTTTCTTAAGACATAGGAAAAAACAGTTTCTCTACATTTCTTCTTTGAAATAGCTATTTGCAGGTCGGAGGACCACTGTAGGGTTTTCAAATGGATGGTTTCGTATGGCTTATAGGAAGGTGCTGTACGTATGGTATAAGAATAATTTCCTTACTAGAATAGGAATTTTATGAGCTGAAGTTTAATTTAGAATGTCATTTGTTAATGAATTTCAGTGAAGTATTTTACATCTGAGGAACTTTTGTCAAAGCTCTTTTCAGCTTTCCACTTGATTAAAAATCATTGTTGAAAACTACAGTTGCTCTTAAACAATGTGGGGGTTAGAAATGCCAACCCTCCTTGAAGCTGAAAATCCACATGTAACTCCTGACCCCCAGAGCTTAGCTACTGATAGCCTACTGTTGACCAGAAGTCTTGCCAATAATATAAACAGTCAATTAAAACACATATTTTGGGGGCTCCTGGGTGGTTCTGTGGGTTAAAGCCTCTGCCTTCAGCTCAGGTCATGATCCCAGGGGTCCTGGGATTGAGCCCCAGCCCCACATTGGGCTCCCCTCAGCAGGGAGCCTGCTTCCCCCTCTCTCTCTGCCTGCCTCTCTGCCTACTTGTGATCCCTGTCTGTCAAATAAATAAATAAAATCTTCTTTTAAAAAAAGGAGGATTCAATTTAAAACACATATTTTGTATGTTTTATATATTATATACAGTATTCTTACAATAAAGCAAGCTAGAGAAAAGAAAATATCATTAAGAAAATCATAAGGAAAATACATTTACAGTACTATATTTACTGGAAAAAAAAAATCCATGGAGGCACTGGGTGGCCCAGTTGGTTAAGTGTCTGCCTTTGGCTAAGGTCTCGATGGCAGGGTCTTGGGGTTGAGTCCCACATCAGGCTCCCTGCTCAATAGGAGCTGCTGCTTCTTCCTTTACCCTCCCCTCTGCCCCATGCATCTCTTTCTTTCTCCCTTTCTCTCTCAAATAAATAAAATATTAAAGAAAAAGGAAAAAGAAAAAAAATCCATATATAAGTGAACATGCATGATTCAAATCCGTGTTATTCCCACGTCAACTGTAATGAAGAATGGAGCAGTGAAGATTTAGAGTTGCATACTTCAACATACATCCCTTAGATTTTAATATAGTGACTCAAGTCTTGTAATGATCAGTATGATGGAGTAAGAGAATAAAACATTTCACCTTTGTGTACCATTTTAAAATTCTTTCAAAGTACTTTCATGCTTTCATTTTATTTTACCCTCACAACAGTATTGGAAAGTTAATTAATTAACTTAATAATCATGCTCAAAATAAGCTTCTTTTAAAAATTAACATTTAATAAATATACAGTAGATTCCTAAGTAGGAGCATGTACTTTGGACAAACCCAGGAAAGATTTGGGTTCAAATATCAGTTCCACTCTTACTAGTGTTTTCACATTGATATGTCATTTGACATATCCAAACTTCACCTTTAAAAAGATTATGGTGTTACTGAATATCACCTAAGGTTATGCATATAACTACCTGGCACAGAGTAAATGTTCAGTGAATTGTGGTGCTTTTTCTATATACCCTCAGCTATATGCCTCCAAAATTTGGAAAAAACAGAAATCAACTTCCAAGTTAAATATGATGTAAAATGGATAGCTGATGACTGATGACTAGAACAGAAGAAATGCTACCTGAACCCTGCCCTCCCTCCAAAATAGTGCCATAAACCCAGGGTGAGTTAATTTCTAAGGTATGTCTGAATTTAGCTCTAAAAGGATTCCTCATTAGCTCCTTAATGTTCACTACAGACAAATGAAAGCGTACACATCTACAGACAGAAACAAACCTTTTCTGAGAATTAAGTTAAATGAGGTGAATTTCTGTGGGGCTTTTTAAAACTGATTATTTGCAACCACAGTGGACACTGCCTGGCTACAGCTTTACAAAAACAACAGAAATACTGATGAGACAGTTTTCATATCGACCCTCTGTAAAGGCTCAGGGCAAAACCTTGCATCATCAATCAGTAAAGGCATTTCTACAGAGAACGGAGATAATTTGGTCCAAGTACATCGCTTCTTGGTGGTCTAACTTAAAGTGCAGCAAGCTGGAATCTGGGAGAAAGAGTATTTAGCATGTCCATTAAACTGTATTTTTCAAATATCAGATGTCTTAAGCCAGCTGTTGGCAGGTGATGGCTCACAGATAGTTCAGGATCGAACTCCCTAACAACTACCCACGGTGTAGCCATTCCACAATATTGGCTAATGGGAAGCCCTTACGCTTTAGATACTAGACATGAGGGAGGCAGAGTCATCATTATATTATGAAAGGTAAGAACTTTACTTATATTTTTGCTAAGTCAGGAGGCCAACTCATAGAAGCTTGGGAAGTAGGAGTATTTTTAGATGGGGATGCTATTTTCTCTATGAAAGAACTATGACTTTTCTCAAGTGTTTGCTGGAAATTCTTGGTTGCATTCTTCACGTTTTGTGCTTTATAATGCGTAAGGGCAAGTGTCATCCTTGTATAAGGGAGGTAAAGTGTCTTTCCTGTCTACAGTTAGCAACACAGGCATTACTAGAACTTTCAGTCTCTGATTCCCTGGACTAGAGCTGTTTATAGTAAGGGTTACTAATCATGATTCTACGTAATCATGATTCTACTTCAGCACGTTGCTTCTGCCATTTCTTCTGGTTCAATCCATTACAGATTAAATTGTCAATAATCTTGTTTCACGTTACAGAATCCGGTTTTGGATGTGTGTTTCTACCGACTCAGCTAGTTTCCCTGATATCAATATATATTTTCAAGGACTTTGGCCCAGTCATGTAGAGTGGACTTGATTGTGGGGGGGAAAAAAAAGTCTATTTCACGTTATTTATGTTGTTCTTACAAATATTCCCATGTATTTTTATGGTTCTTCTTTTAAGAGGCCATAATTCTAAGATTTGGAGAACAGAATGTGCCTTGGAGGTTCACATGTTTGACTCATCAATGGAGTGATGTCTGTGCAGGTGGCGTTTGCTTGGGAGATTGAACGGATGCTTGTACAATATCTGCTCACTTATTTTTCAGATTGCTTTACTGATGGTGCTGCAGCTTCCATGTGCCATACCTCTGACACCCACAGCAAAGGGGGATTATGGCAATAACACATTAGCTTAATTTTCAATCCAGTGTTGTACCTGGACTCTTAGTTAATGTTAGTACTTCTTTATTATTATCTGTCTTTTGTTAGGAGAAAATTTCTAAGGCATGGAAATATATCCTCCTGGGTCTCATCATAGAATCACAATTTGGCAGTTATAGCCCCCATCTTTATTGTATTTTGCATTACAAAAAAAGAAACCCTAACTTCTGAAATGTTCAAAGTGAAAAATGGAGCGCGTCCTCACCTCAAAACTATTCCCTTGGGGGTAGCCCAAGTAAGTACTTTGTTAGGCATCCCTTTGGAAAAATTTTGATTAAGGTTTAGTCTCAACAATTTAAAGGTCTATCACAAACAGAATATGTTCATAAGTATATTGACTGAAAAGGTTACATAAAGATTTTGTGCTGGAAACATGCTGCTGTTGAAAGAAGTATTTTTAAATGTGCACGCCTGCTCTTTAAGCTGTGACTAAAAGCCAAAAATAAAATAAAATAAAATAAAATAAAATAAAATAAAAATCATATTAAAATCCTCCTATAGAAAAACATGAAGTGTCCATGCCAACACCTCTCCATTCCAGAACCAATCAGTAAGGATATTTATAAGTACTCTTACTCTCTATTTTTCCAGGTTCACTCAATCAGGCACAAATAGATGCAGATTTCCCGGGGTGACACAAAGACTTCTATGCCTCAGAAGTTTAGCAAAGAGGTCTGTGGTCCTAATGAGGAATGTCTTCAATAATAAGTTTGCAGGAATGAAGCATTGGCATGTTTTTATATACTCTGTAAACACTGCAGTTGGGATTGGTGTTCATTTAGCAACAGTATCAAACATGTGAGTCAATGACATCTAGCTCTGTTCTGTGCCTCTAGGATACATCTCCACTTATCTCAGGAGAGGATCACCGGAACCTCTACTGTACAGAGTTAATGTAGTCAATGCCACAAAAGTCTGAGTTAACCAAGGGCAAACGGAAGATAGGGTCCTAAGCCTTCTTCTAAGTCCTTCAAGATCGAGTGAAGAAGGTGATTTGATCAAGGAGCTTTCCATGATCCCTCAAGCTGGGATTAACTGCCTCTTCCCCATTTCCATGTTATTCTGTGCACATGGAACATTCTATTATAACTGAAGTTTACTTGAATTCCTAAATGGTAAGCCCTTTGATGGTAGCGGTTATGTCTTATTCATGACTGCCTCTCCATGTCCTAGTTCATTTCCTGAAACACAGTAGTTTCCCTATAAGTGTTTATTGAATGAATAAACACATAAAGGCATGAATAAATGTTTAATAAATTCTCCATCCTCATTGAAGGCTTCTAAGCTCCAGCTCCAAGATTTGCTAACAGCCACACTAGTTGGTTAACACACTTAAGAAAGCTAGCCAGCTCTTTTCTGAGGCTTGTTTCAGCTGTCACTACTTTCATGATTCTTACAGAGGGGAGCTCTTGTTCTGAGCTATGCACTGAGTTGAACCAGAGCCTGAGAACTCTGACATTCTTCTAAAACTAGTACATTTAGAAGTTTGAGGGGGTGCTTCCTGTTTGAATAACCTAAAATTCTATCCCAAGAACTGAACACTCTCTTAACAGACAATCCTTTTAAAGCAGTGCCTGTACCTTGCTTGTTTTGCTTTGTGGCTGAAGGGCTAACACACACCTGCTGATGATTGCTGCCAGGGCACCAGCAGACATCTCGGCCTCGGGCACAGGGTAGAGAACAGCACTGGAATGGTGGAGTTTCACTTCTGGTGGAGTTGGGCAACTCAGCAACCTGCCCTTCAGACCCCAGTCAGAAAGTTACTCTCTGGTCCGAATTACAACATTTTCCACACCTGAGCTATAGTTTTCTGGCTTCTTGCCTCATTTCTTCACCAATCTACATACCCCTTGAAGGCAAGATTATATGTGTTCATTGTGATGTTACAGCTCCTCATATACTAATGGAATACAAGAAATAAGGTAGAGCTAATTCTTTTCTACTCTGTGTGGGAGATTTCTCAGGTAGTATTAAAGTTGGAAGTTATATCAGGAAGCCAGAATGTGTTTTTGGTCCTTTCCCTCTACAACTAAACAGAGAGAGAGAGAGAATTAAAGCAAGTAGTTTCCCCGTGTATGTATCAGAGAGGTGAGCAATATGTTCTTGCATCGCACAGATCGATCTGGTAGAAAATTAAGTATAGCCATGTGTAGAGCTAATGAAAGACAGATAACAGAGACCATCCTGAAGTTGTTCATTTCCGGTATTAGTATTGAAAACCATACAAAATGGGGGAGGGGAAAGTATCCTATGAGAACTGGTGAAATAAATGAACAGTGTGGAAAAGAAGGAAGCAAGAACAGGCCAGAGAACATTAGCTTAGTCACCCCAGCCTAAGAATTAAAAAAATTTCTTAAGAGAAGTTAGAAGTGAACGAGAATGTCTTCATTCATTCATTCATTCATTCATCAGCTGTCTGCCAGGACATGTATTGGGTTTAGGGGATGTAAACAACAAAACAAACAGAGTTCCTGCCTTCATGGAGCTAACTGTCTAGTCTCAGGCAACCCAGGGCAGTGAGTTTAGTCCTGGGTGCATACATTTCAAGGACAAGATAAGGTTTACCTTTTCAAGGGACAGAGAAAGAATGCAAATCTCCTAGGAGTTTTGGGGTATATTTCTCTCTTATTAGAAGTCAAGAGTGGGGCACCTGCATGACTCAGTCATTAAGCGTCTGCCTTTGGCTTGGGTCATGATCCCAGCGACCTGGGTTGGAAAGCCCCAGGTCGGGCTCCCTGCTCCTCCGGAAGCCTGCTTCATATACCCTCCTGCCCCCACCTCCCGCTTGCGTTCCCTCTCTTGCTGTCTCTTCATTAAAAAAAAAAAAAAAAAAAAAAAAATCTTAAAAAAAAAGTCAAGGGTAATTGCTATTTCAAATTGTCCTTTGCATTAGGGGTCCAATGGCACAGGGTGCTTCCTCAGCATCACCGTCAATCACAATAACCTCACCTTTGTTCCCCTCACTCCCCCAAGGATCCCTCCTCTGGGCAGCTCACTTGAGCTCCGTCCCAAGCGTGCAGACCTCCATCCATGGCAGCCGGCGCCCTCCCAGCTTCGGGAAACTACACACAAAGTTCTTCCACTGACGATCAATTTTGTGGTTGAGTTGATGAGTTTGAAGTTCTAGGTGAATATATAGGTATAATACTAACAGGAGGAAAAGGAAATGCAGATATGAATTTGTATATATCATCAATATTTAGCTTGAAATAATGAGAAGAACCTAATTTTACATTGTTTTATATGCATATATTAAGTATATATTTATATGTATTATAAATATATATTTATATAGTAAATGAATACATGAGTAAATATATTAATATCTAAATACATATTTATGTGTTTATATGTAATTTTATATTTAATACATTATATAATTCATAGCTTATAAATTCTATAAATCTATACTAATATTTAAATGTATAAGATATCAGGGTGCCTGGGTGGCTCAGTGGTTAAAGGTACAAGATATCAATATCAAATAAGTATACTATAAGTGGGTTTATATAATATGAAAATATTTATATATTAAATTAGTATATATAACTATTTATAAATTTGTATTTATATTTAAGCAACTTTGCTGACAGATCATGTTTTAGAAGATAATTACACTGTATTTTAAAAAGTGGTAATGTAATATGGTCATTAGCACTTATGCCTTACTCCTAGTATTTCTGTGGTCAAGAGTGAATGATTGGCCTTAGTGACTGGGTCTAGTGCTTATTAAATCTCTCTAGTACACAAAATCCCAAATTTTCAGGACCAAGAAGTTGTCTGTGAAACTCAAGGCCATCCAACCTTTTACTTTCTGGATACAATGAAGAAATGCATCATATTTGAAAATTAGAATTGTAACCATCCCTGAGTGATCAAATGAATCCACTTTTAATTTACCAAACTATTCTGTACGAAGAGTCTCAAAAAAGAACCAATAATCTTAAAAGGCATTTTAGTTCTTTGACATAAACAGGATTTAACATCCATGCAATCCTACTTTAATGCTATTAACCAAAGGAGTAAGCATATCAGCGTGTTCTGGTCTGTGCTGCCACTTTGCTAACAGTTCATTAAGAAAAGTCAGCTCTTGGTACTTGAGGTTGTGCTAGGGATGTGATATTTCTTTCCCTTTAAATCCACAGATATTTTCCCAAAGCCTCAGAGCTTCTTAGAATATCTATCTATCTATCTATCGTAATTAAAACAAACAAACAAACAAACAAACAAACAACTTATGGCTTCTCCTAACATCCCTGAATCCATGGAGGGATAAATGTCCTCAGAGTGTCCTTTTTTTAAAAAAAAATAATTTATTTATTTGACAGATAGAGATTACAAGTAGACAGAGAGGCAGGAGGAAGCAGGATCCCCGCTGAGCAGAGAGCCCAATGGGGGGCTCGATCCCAGGACCCTGGGATCATGACCTGAGCCAAAGGCAGAGGCTTTAACTCACTGAGCCACCCAGGTACCCCTCAGAGTGTCCTTTTAAAGATTAACTTTAGATCCAAAGTAAACTGGCTCCACTTGAGGATGGTTGTCCTGACAGCTGACCCTTGTGGTGGTGGGGCCATGAAATAATCTAGGAGGGGTATGTATGTTCCATTCAACCATGTTTTTATTTATTCAGTATTTATTAAGCACTTAACTGTGTTCTTACCATCTTGTGAGGCTTTGTGGCAAGAAGATAGATAGGTTTCAGTCTCTATTCGTGAGGAGTTAATTGATTAATTGGGGAACCTGGATGTAAATATTTATCTTACCATACGATATGTTAAATTTCAAGATGGAATTATGAATAGCATGATATGGGAGCTCTGACCATAGGACATTGACACAGAAGAGCACATATTTGGTTTGAACCCTTAAGGATAATTAAGAATCTTCCATAGGAAGAAAAATCGGGGTGTGTGTGTGTGTGTGTGTGTGTGTGTGTGTGTGTTTTGGATTCATAGTGGTGGTGATGGGACGGGGTTTGATAAAACCCAAATGTGTTCTGAATTATGATAGGGCATGATCTATTGAGAAGAAAAGTGGTATCAGAGCATAGCATATTTGGCCGTAGAAATAGGCCATCCTTGGCGATTTTAACAGGATGGTTGGACCTCAACGAATTTCAACTCCTGGAGTCCTATTGGAAGGCCTAGGGGAATTTCCAATATATGAAGCTATAACTTACTGAATAATATCTTAAGCTATAATAGACCTCTAAGTGTGAAATATCTGGGATCTGAGACTGTTGGGGCTCCACAGTGAAGCCCAAATGAGGTCCCCAGTTTCTACCTAAGTAACCTGAAGTCCTAGGATGATCGGTTGTTCATGACTTTTAAACTCATGTTTGTCTACAGTACAATTCAGACTTCTTTGTTTTTCCTCCTCTGGGATTATCATGCCACCAGGAAGAACAGGCAAATAAACATCAGTCTCCACATCTTCTGCATGCTAAATAGCGCACGTTTACTTGCACTTTTAGTAAGTTAACCTGTGTACACCTTGCAGCCAGTGTGCTGAGACAAAGTGTCACTCTGATATGGAAAGATGGAAAAATGTAGGCCACATTTAAATAGTGACATTTCTGAAGTACTGTGTCCAATTTCAGGAGGGACTGGTTATTCTGTATCATCAGTTAACCATTGGTGAGGTTCTCCTATGGGATTAACATTGGATAAGATGGGTTTTCCTTATAGGAAACAGGCAGGTTGGAAAAATCTTTTACTTCTTTTAAGATCCTGGAGGCAAACTATCAGCAGCTTGAGGGCAGTGGTTGTGTCTGTTTTGTTCATCTTTATTTTCCTGGCACTTGCAAAAGTATCCATTATTTATGAAATGAGCAAATGTGTCCTTTATAGTGTCATAATAAACTTTTATTAGATATTTTTAAAGTTCTGTTTGCAAGTATTTAAACTTAGAGGATGAGTGAGAAAAAGCAATATAAGTACCAGTCTATATATTGAGAACTTCCTTATAAAGTATTCCTATGATCTTTCTTTAGAAATAAGGAGTAACAGTCATAAATACTATATTTAGGGTTCAAATAGTGTGTCTTGACTTCAGATGAATACAACAACAAAACCCCCACACTTACTCGTATTGGTCAACACGACCTAACCAGGATAATATTTAGCTTACTATATTTCTTTAGTTAGTAAAACAGAGCAGTTGAACTAATAGTAGTAAGACCCTACCTGACCTTTTGCCTTAGGTTTCGGAGGAGATAATAATAAGGGGAAGGCCCCTATGTCTGAGCTAATAGCTTTGGGGAAAGGGACCATTTAAGTCAGGAGGTGGTGAATGAGTCCTCTATGAAACTCTAAGCCCTTGTCAGCTTCTAACTGACATTCACTGTTGTCATTACATTCATTCAGATGATCCCCAGGGACCTAACACTACATCTCTATTTTTCCCCAGGACAGGAAAAGCCAGACGACACAGCTGAACCCTAGTCCTGAAGGAGTCATCAAAGCTACATAGGCATTAATCAGTATCTACCCTGTGGGCCTCATGTTTAAAAGGAAGAGTTTTATAGGGTTTCCATGTGGCGGGCCTCCAGGAAGGGCCATTCCTATTGGTGACCATTGGGAGGTTCCCTTGAGTTGTACAGTGAGCATTGTGGCCATGGGGTGACCCTGATCTTCTATGCTGGAAATAGGATTAGAAACATGGGGGCCTATGGAGCTGATACAGCTCCTCTCGTTGTTCACAACCCCAAATATACTTGATATATTGCTTACATGGCATGAAACAGATAAATTAGAGACAACAGAAAAGATTGTAAGTAACTCAGTTTGGTACAGTAGACTTTCTGTGATTCTATTCATCTTTCTTTTAATTACCTATCAATTAACTTAGCACTTTCTGTAAGCCATACACTGTGTAAATGTTTAATGCATGACTTCTTGCTAGAGAAGAGTGCTCACCATTATGGCAAGAAGTATCCAAAACAAAGCTTGCTTCTCTTCTTTTCCTCTCTCTCTTTTGTGTTTATTTTTTAACTTTTATTGTTTCTTATTTTAACTAAGAATTAATTAACATAGTTAACATAGTTAACATACAGCATGTAGTTAACATACAATGTTGTATTCATTCCAGGTGCACAATATAGTGATTGCACAATCCCACATATTATTCGATACTCATCAAGGTAAGTATATTCTTACTCTCCTTCACCTATTTCACACATCCTCCTACCTACTTCCCCTCTGATAGTCACCAGTCTGCTCTCTATAGTCAAGAGTCTAGTTTTCAGTTTGTCTCTCTCTTAATCTCTCTCTCTCCCTTTTTTTTCCTTGTTTGTTTGTTTTGTTTCTTAAATTCTACATATAATTGAAATCATATGGTATTTGTCTTTCTCTGAGTTATTTCACTTAGATTATACACTCTAGCTCCATCAATGCCCAAGTAAATGGCAAGATTTTCTTGTTTTTTTATGGCTAAGTAATATTCCATTTATATATGTAATTTTATCCATTATAAATGGATTTGTATTCCATATAATTTATATTCCATATAAATGGAATCTTTATCCATTCATCGATGGACAATTGGACTGCTCCCATATGTTGGCTATTGTAAATAATGCTGCAATAAACATAGGGGTGCCTGTATCCTTTTCAATGAGTGTTTTTGTATTTTTGGGATAAATACTCAGTAGTGTGATTACTGCATCTTAGGATAATTCCATCTTTAACTTTATGAGGAAGCTCCATATTGTTTTTCACAATGGCTATAGCAGTTTACAATTCTGTTAACAGTGCATGAGGGTTCCTATTTCTCCACATTCTCTCCAACCTTGTTTCTGGTGTTTTCGATTTTAGTCATTCTGACAGGTGTGAGGTGATACCTCATTGTAGTCTTGATTTGCATTTCCCTGATGATGAGTGATGTTGAGCATCTTTTCGTGTGTCTGCTGGCCATCTGTATTTCTTCTTTGGAGAAATGTATGTTCATATCTTCTGCCCATTTTTAATTGCATTATTTGTTTTTTGGTGTTGAGTTTTTAAGTTCTTTATATATTTTGGATACCAACCCTTTATCAGATACATCATTTGCAAATATCTTCTTGTATTCAGTAGACTGCTTTTAGTTTTGTTCATTTTTTCTTTTGCTATGTGGAAGCTTTTTATTTTGATGTAGTATCAAAAGTGGCTATGTCTAGTGTTGGGGAGATTGTTGCCTGTGCTCTCTTCTGCAGTTTTTATTGTTTCAGGTTTCACATTTAGGTGTTTAATCCATTTTGAATTTATCTTTGTGTATGCTGTAAGGCAGTGGTTGGATTTTATTTATTTATTGATTTTTTTGCATATTGCTGTCCAGTTTTCCCATCATTTAGTAAAGAGGCTTTATTTTTCCTATTGTATATTCTTTTCTCCTTTGTCAGAGATTAATTGATCATATAAACATGGGTTTACTTCTGAGCTTTCTATTCCATTTCATTGATCTATATGCCTATTTTTGTGCTGGCGCCATACTTTTTGATTACTTTGTAGTATAATTTGAAACCTGGAATAATAACCTCCAGCTTTTTTTTTTTTCCAAGATTGTTTTCGCTATTTGCAGTCTTCTGTGGTTCCATGCAAATTTTAGGATTGTTTGTTCATATTCTATGAAAAATGTTGTTCCTATTTTGAAAAATATTGCAGTATATCTTTAGGTTGCTTTAGGTAGTATGGCTATTTTAACAATATTTTTTATTCCAGTTGATGAGCATGAATATCTTTCCAGCTGTTTGTATTTTCTTCAGTGTCTTTCTTTTTTCAATTTCTTTCATCATTGTTTTAGTTTTCAGAGTACAGGTCTTTCACCTCTTTTGTTAAGTTTATTCTGAAGTATTTTATTATCTTTGGTACAATTGTAGCTGGGGCTGCTCTTTTAATTTCTCTTTCTATTGCTTCATTATTAATATATAAAAATGCTACACATTTCTATACATCAATTTTGTATCCTGCAGCCTTATTGAATTCATTTATCAGTTCTAGTAGTTTTTTGATGGGCTCTCTAGGGTTTTCTCTATATAGTATCATGTCATCTACAAATAGTTAAAGTTTTACCTTTTTTTTAAAAAAAAGATTTATTTATTTATTTGAGATAAAGAGAGAGAGAGAGAGAGAGAGAGCGGAGGGAGGGGCAGAGGGAGAGAAAGAGGGAGAGAAGAGACTTCCCACTGAGCACAGAGCCCAGTGGGGCTAATTTTATGACCCTGAGATCATGACCTGAGTTGAAATCGAGAGTCAGACACTTAACCAACTCAGCTACCCAGACACCCTGAAAGTTTTGCTCCTTTCTTACTAATTTGGATACATTTTATCCCTTCGTTTTGTCTGATTGCTGCGGCTAGGACTTCCAGTGCTATGTTAAATAACAGCAGTGAGAGTAGACATCCCTGCCTTGTTCCTGACCTTAGAGTAAAGTCTCTTGGTTTTTCACCATTGAGTATGATGTTAGCTGTGGAATTTTCTTATATGGCCTTAAAATGTTGAGGTATGTTCCTTCTAATCCTACTTTGTTGAGGGTTTTTATCATGAATAGATGTTGTACTTGGTCAAATGCTTTTTCTGCATCTATTTGAACTCATCCTATGGTTTTTATCTCTTCCTTTTTTTAAAAAAATATTTTATTTATTTAGAGAGAGCATGTAAGCAGGTGGTAGGGACAGAGGGGGACAGAGAGAGAGAGAGAGAGAGAGAAATCTCAAGCAGACTCCCTGCCGAGTGTGGAGCCCAGTGTGGGGCTTGATCCCACAACCCTGAGATAATAACCTGAGCCAAAATAACTGAGCCATTCAGGCACACCATCTTTTATTGATATGATGTATCACAATTGACTTGCAAATATTGAATCACACTTGTATCCCAGGAATAAATCCCACTTGATCATGGTGAAGTATTTTTTATTTTTTATTTTTTATTTTTATTTTATTTATTTTTTTTTAAAGATTTTATTTATTTATTTGACAGAGAGAGATCACAAGTAGGCAGAGAGGCAGACAGAGAGAGAGAGAGAAGGAAGCAGGCTCCCTGCCGAGCAGAGAGCCCGATACGGGGCTCGATCCCAGGACTCTGAGATCATGACCTGAGCCAAAGGCAGAGGCTTTAACCCACTGAGCCACCCAGGCGCCCCCATGGTGAAGTATTTTTTAATGTAGAGTTGGATTTAGATTCCTAATGTTATGTTGAGGATTTTTACATCTGTATGGGTGTTCATCAGAGATATTGGCCTGTGGTTCTCTCTCTCTCTCTCCTTTTTTTCTTTTTTCTTTCTTCTTTCTTCTTCTTCTTCTTCTTCTTCTTCTTCTTCTTCTTCTTCTTCTTCTTCTTCTTTTTGATTTTGGTATCAGGATAATGCTGACTTTATTGAATGAATTTGAAAGATTTTCTTCCTTTTCTAATTTTTGGAATGGTTTGAGAAAAATAGGTATTAACTGTTCTTTAAATGTTTGGTAGCATTCACCTGGGAGGCCATTTGGTCCTGGACTTTTGTTTGTTGTGAGTTTTTTGATTATTGATTCAATTTCATTACTGGTAATCAGTTTGTTCAAATTTTTTGTTCCTTCCTGACTTAGTTTTGAGAGGTTATATGTCTCTAGGAATTTATCCATTTCTTCTAGGTTTTCCAATTTGTTGGCATATCATTTTTCAAAATACTGTCTTGCAATCCTTAGTATTTCTGTGATGCCAGTTGTTATTTCTGCTTTTTCATTTCTGATTTTGTTCATATGACCCCTCTTGCTTTCTTTTCTTTCTTTCTTTCTTTCTTTCTTTCTTTCTTTCTTTCTTTCTTTCTTTCTTTCTTTCTTTCTTTCTTTCTTTCTTTTTTTCTTCCCCTGAGGAGTCTGGCTAAAGATTTATTGATTTTGTTAATCTTTTCAAAGAACGAGCTCTTAGTTTTATTTGCATGGTTTTTTAGTTTCTTTTTGGTGTATTGCTCCTCTAATATTTCTTTTTTCCTTGCTTCTACTGCTTTTGGGTTTTGTTTGTTGTTCTTTATTTCCTTCAGATGTAAGATTAGGTTATATTTGAGATTTTTTTAACTTCTTAAGATAGACCTATATTACTGTAAACTTCACTCTTAGAACAGCTTTTGCTATAGCCCAAAGATATTGGACCATTATGTTTTTATTTTCACTGGTCTCCATGCATTTTTAAAAATTTTCTTGTTTATTTCTTCGTTGCCTACCCTCATTTAGTAGCATGTTATTTAACCTCCATGTGTGCCTTCCAGTTTTATTCTTGTGGTTGACTTCTAGTTTCATAATGTTGTGGAATGAAAAGATGTACAGTATGGCTATAGTCTTTTTTAATTTGCTGAGACTTGTTTTGTGGCCCAAATTGTGATCTTTTCTGATGAATATTCCATGTGTACTTGAAAAGAATGCATATTCTGCTGTTTTAGGATGAAATGTCCTAAATATATCTGTTAAATCCATCTGGTCCAATGTGTAATTAAAACCCACTCTTTCCAGGGCACCTGGGTGGCTCAGTTGGTTAGGCGACTTCCTTCAGCTCAGGTCATGATCCTGGAGTCCTGGGGTCGAGTCCCACATTGGACTCCCTGCTTGGCAGGGAGTCTGCTTCTCCTGCTGACCTCTCTCCTCTCATGCTCTCTCTCTCTCTCTCAAATAAATAAATAAAATCTTAAAAAAAAAAAGCCGCTGTTTTCTTACGGATTTTCTATTTGCACGATCTATCCATTAATGTAAATGGGGTGTTAAAGTCCCCTACTATTATTGTATGACTACCAATTAATTCCTTTATGTTTGTTATTAGCTGCTTTATTTTTTAGGGTGCTCCCATGTTGGGTGCAAAAACATTTACAATTGTTATATCTTCTTGTTGGAGTATACCAGATATGATTACATAGTGTCCTTCTTTGTCCCTTGTTACAGTCTTTGTTTTAAGATCTATTTTGTCTGGTAAAAGCATTGCTACTCTGGCTTTCTTTTCACTTCTATTTACATGATAAATGTTTCTTTATTCCTTCACTTTTGGTCTGCATGTGTGTCTGTGTCTGAAATGAGTCTCTTATAGGCAGCATATACATAGGTCTTATTTTTTTTTAATCCATTCTGTCACCCTGCATCTTTTGATTGTAGCATTTAATCCATTTACATTTAAAGTCATTACTGGTGTGTACGTCCTTATTGCCATTTTGATACTTGTTTTATGTGGTTTTGTATTTCTTCTCTGTTCCTTTCTTCCCTTGTTCTCTTTTCTCATGATTGGCTTTCTTTAGTGAAATAATGGATTCCTTACTCTATTTTTGTCATATCTATTACTGATCTTGATTTGTGGTTACCATTTAGTTTATTTGTAATCTCTGCATATAGAAGTCCATATAAAGCTGATGGTTGCTTAATTTTGAACTCATTCTTTACTCCTCTCCCCTCTACAGTTCAGATATTTGATATCATCTTTTACATACTTTTATTTTGTGCTTCTCTTGACTGATTGTTGGAGATATACTTATTTTTTTTTCTTTTGTGCTCCCTAGTTTTATTTCTCTTACTTTTGGTTTTGTTTTCCACTCATAGAGTCTTACTTATGGTTTTCATTTTCCACTCACAGAGTCTTCCTTAACATTATTTGTATGGCTGGTTTAGTGGTCATGAAGTCTTCCCTCCCCCCACCCCCAACTCCCCTCTGGAAAGCTCTTTAGCTCTCCTTCTATTCTGAATGACAACTTTGCTTGATAGAGTATTCTTGGCTGCAGATTTTCCTTTTCAGCACTTTGAATATATCATCCTACTCCCCTCTGGCCTGCAAGATTTCTGCTGAAAAATCAGTTGACAAGGTTATGGAGTTTCCTTTCTATATAATTGTTTGTTTGTTTGTTTGTTTTTTTCCCTCTAGCAACCTTTCAAATTCGTGGTTTATCACAAATTTTTTTTGCCATTTTATTATCTTATTTATTTTTAATTGACTATTCCATAGGAAATGGCAGGAAGGACACCAAGGGAGAGACTGTCTGTCTTGAGGTAGTGCCATTTTAATTACTCTGTGTCTTGGTGTGGACCTCCTTGAATTGGGGGTTGTCCGTGCCTCCTAAATCTGGCTCTCTGTTTCCCTTCCCACATTTGGGAAGTTTTCAGCTATAATTTCTTCAAATACATTTTCCAATTCCTGTTTCTCTCTTCTGCTTCTGGGACCCATATAATGAGAATGTCATTATGCTTGATGGTATCACTGAGTTCTCTATGTCTGTTCTCAATATATAGCACTTGTTTGTCTCTCATCTCTTCAACTTGATTGATTTCCATTACTCTATTCTCAAGGTCCATTATATGTTCCTCTATTTCCTGCAGCCTACATTTGCTCTATCTGTTGAATTTTTAATTTCATTTTATTGAGTTCTTTCTCTCTGATAAGTTTTTTATCTCTTTGTTAGGGTCTCACTGATGTTCTCCACCCTTTTCTGAATTCCAGAAAATTAAATTCTCTATCTGACCTTTTGTTCTGTTCTTTCATTTGGGATATATTTTTCTGTCTCCTCATTTTGTCTATCTCTCTGTGTCTTTTTCTTTGTTAAGAAAGGCAGCTACAGGGATGCCTGAGTGGCTCAGTGGGTTAAAGTCTCTGCTCAGGTCGTGATCCCAGGGTCCTGGGATCGAGCCCCACATCAGGCTCTCTGCTCAGCAGGGAGTCTGCTTCCCTTCCTCTCTCTCTCTCTGCCTGCCTCTCTGCCTACTTGTGATCTCTGTCTGTCAAATAAATAAATAAAATCTTAAAAAAAAAAAAAAAGGAAAGAAAGGCAGCTACATCTTCTGCTTTTGAGAGTAGTGACTTTGTGGAGAAGAGGTCCTGGGGTGCCTTGCAGAGCAGTGTTCCCTGTTCACCAGAACCTGGCACTTCAGTAGCATCTCCTAGGTGTATTGCTCATGTCCTACTCTTGTTGTCACTTTTTCTTTCAGTCCAGATATCTTCACTGACTCTCTTCCTGTTGTGGGCTATGTTTGCTCTGTGGTGTTAGTGAGGCCCAGGCAGGTCAGCCCTGAGGCGGTCTTCCCACAAGAGGGCTTGGAGGCAGGGCCATGGTGTTAGCAAAATTTGCATTGAGCCACTACTCCTTGATCAGGTTTCTGGGAAGTTCTACAGCTGGGGTCACAGCGTTTGGTGACTGGGACCCTGTGTACAGTGGCTGGTCAGGGCGTGTGGGAACATGGCATTAGGGAAATCTGTGCTCAGCCCAGGGCCAAGGCCACCAGGCTTGGAGTGGGAGTATTCTCAGGAGAATGCGTGGGCAGGGTCCACTGCCAGCAGGTCAGGTAACAAGTGTCTCTGAAGTGTTACCTCCTGCAGGTGGCTTGCTGTTTATGCTGGGTGGGAGAGGAGAAGATGGCGCCTGCTAACTACTTCCTTTGTTCTGAGAGAAGTCCTCCAGCATGCTCCAAATCATAAACAGATCTTCCCCCCATTTTCCTGAGATGTGCAAACTGTCCCTTCTATGTTGCCTCTCCATGGGTTGATATCTCTTTAAGGGTGGGGACCCAGCTATCACTTACCCTCTTGGCTCACCCAGTGCGGAGTCAGCTGACTTTTAAAACTCCAAGCTCCTTGTCTGACTTATTATACAAACTCCTGGAATTTAGCTCAGGTTTTCAAACCTAGATGTTATGGGGGGTTCATCTTCCCTGGATGATTTCTCTGGCACAAGGGACCATTTCCTTCCTTTCTCCATGCTTACAGATCTCTCCCTCTGAAGGCAGCTCCCAACAGCTGTTTCAGCCCTTCTTAGCCTCTCAGATGTGGCTTCTTCTTTACATTTAATTGTGGAGTTTGTTCTGCCAGGCTTTGGATAGTCCTCCAGTTCATTTACATGGATATGAATGATAATCTAGGTGTAAATGTGGGTATCAGGTGAGCTTCCCAAATTCCTTTCCAAAGTTTTGTGTTTCAATGAACTATGAACTATAAGGGGAGAAAATAACCCAGTAGCTCTGCTCTTAGCATTGGGAGCTTCATTAGGAATATGCAGTTGACAAATTTACTAGCTTGAAAATTGCATCCCATACATTATTGACCTACCATCTGTGGCTGGTGGCTGTATTTTGGTGATACATTGTCAGGACAGTTGTTTCGGAAAAAGACCATTCCCTTGTTTTTAGTAAAACAAAGTTTTTATCATGCACGACTTCAGATATCCTAATTTCTAGACTACAACCAGTATTTTCAAGGAAGTTTCTGGTAATTGCTTGAAGAAGGTTAAATTAAGCATGAATACAAGGTTAGTATTTGTTTCATTTGATAAAATTGCCAAGAAATTAAATCTCTAGACTTCTGAGACTACCTTTTAGGATTTTTTGCAGAAAACCATTAAACCATTATCCCAGTATCAGTGGATGTGTGTGTGTGTGTGTGTGTGTGTGTTTTTATCTACATACTATTTTTAGAATATTAAAAATTCTCTATCTGACCTGTGATGAAAATATGAGTTTTGATTTCTTCTAAGCAAAAGAATTTCAGAAGGAGTAGATTACTTATTTACTTGAGGTCTTTGTTTATTGTTTAAACCAGGATATAACTAATTCATCTTATACAGGGGTTTAGTAGCTGCTTATAGATAGAATGACTATAAGGAGTACTGTGAATATTGTAGTGGCACAGAAATGCTTATTATCATTAATAATAGTAATGAGCAGTGAGGTATTCAGCTGAAGAAGTTGAAGGCAAGACATTGTCACATTGTTTTCTTAGGATTTTAAAAAATTTTGTCTTTTTTGTGCATGTGACACTTTCAATTGTGTTAGAGAGATTAAGAGCTATAAATGCAGTACTTCGTTGTCTAAGGAATTCTTCATAGAGACAGACTTCATATAAAGTCTAAATTGTGTCACTCACTGTCTGAGTTTTAGCATTAAGATCTTTAGAAGATAATTTGTTTATTCTTAATGTAACCTCAGGCTGAATTCTCTTAGGTTATCATAGAAGAAATGTCACCTGTAAGTAGAAAATATCCCTGAGATTGCTTCAGGCTTGAGCACATTTTTCTTGTCAAAAAATTAAGTCCAACCTTGAAGGTTACTAGTATTTGCATATTTACCCCATTCTTTTGGGTTCCCAGGGACTAAAGGATAAAGTGAGTAAGAGTGGGAGGAAAAGAGATTATTCTTACACTGAAAAATACTAAAAAATTGTTGCGAGTATATTCCAAGACTGAGTACAGTAAAGATCTCTGTGTATCTTCTTGTTATATCCCTGGGTGTCTGCAAAGAAAGATCGTAAGGTTTTGTCTGTATGGATGGGATCCCAAAACAATTGCTTATATTCAAATCCTTTCACCATTTCCTTTCCAAATGTTAGTTTATTTAAAGGAATGGGTACTTTCAGAGTATACGTGAAATTACGTAAGAAGTAGCTTTTTAAGTAATAAAATTACAGATCTTCCTTAACTTCTGGTGGGGTATATCCCAATAAAGCCATCATGAGATGAAAATATTGTAAGTTGAATGTAATTTAATACACCAAACCTGTTGAACAGTACAGCTTCATAGAGTTTACCTTAAATGTGCTCAGAACACTCATGTTCTCTTACAGTCGGGCAAAACCATCTCACACAGTCTTCTTTATCATAGCGTGTTGACTATCTCATGAATTTACTGAATACCATATTGAAAGTGGAAAATAGAATGACTATGGATATAGAATGTTTCTGAGTATATTTAGTTGTTTAGCCTTATGGTCACGGGGCTGACTGGGAACTGCAGCTTGCTGCCACTGCCCAACATTGAGAGAGAGGATTGGCCTACATATCACTGGCCTGGGAAAATAGCAAAATTCAAAATTAGAACTACAGTTTCTACTGAATGCGTATCACTTTGCACCATTGTAAAGTCAAAAAATTTTGAAGTCGCACCATCATAAGTTGGGGACTGTCCATATTGCAAAGGGCAAATCAATGATACTTTATTTAGATAGTGTGTTTGTGTGTGCTTTCCATGTGGAAATTAGAAGGGCAACATTCACAGTAAATTCATTTGACTTAACAGTATTCTTTCACTCATGAAAAGCAGCCTTGGTATACATTCTGTACATATTTTGGATAATTAGAAAGAAAAGGGCGAGAGAACAGAGCCTGGAGAGCTGCTGAGAGGGTACGGACTCAAAGCCCACCCTTTACCTCCCGAACAGAGAGGAAAGGGTTGGTTTGCATTCTGTAATTACAGTGTGGGGCTTGCCAGTGCTCCCATGAGTGCTGGAGTCCAAGACGTCTTGATGAAGATCAGAAATCAAGTTACCCTAGGGGAATTTTGTTTTTGTTTTTAAGCAGATGTTCACAGGGCTGCAATCTTTATTAAGCAACAGCACCAGGGAAATGTTACAGACAGGAATGCTTCCTGTCGATCACAGTTTAGATTGGCTTGGCAAAGGATTAGTAATGATTTGGAAAATTCCAGAACTAGTTTGATGTCAGAATGTTAGGAACACTTTATGTGAAGGCCAGAAAGGTGACTTTGTACCTCTGGGGGTAGTCAGTTACCCAACCAAACCACAAATGTTTTATTCAAGACACTATCCTAGGCCTTTAGAGGAGCACATAAAGAATTATCACATATAGTCTCTGTTCCAAGAGAACTTGCATTTATTTGCAGAAAAATTCAGAGATGTATGAAAAATTAATGGAATAAGGCAGTATATGTGAAGTGTCCAGTGAAAGGTACAGAAAGTAAAGGTTAAAGGGAAGAATATGTATGACTTAGGGTTCTTTGATTCAGATCAACAATATTGCTCTCAATAACTTGAAAAAAGAGCTTGAGTTTGAAGACTTTTAGGAACTCACAGACTTGCCAGAAGTCTTGAGAGTCTGGCTCTAAGGCCTTAGGAGACAGGCTTGCAGGAGCTGTCCAGAAAGTCTAGGTGCCTTGGATCCTGGGGTTGGAAGGAATTGTGTGTTAGGTCCCTCCAAGTTGTGGAAATTACTTGGCCATTTTCTAATATCCTACCATAGATGTAGAAGCGATGTATACAGTATGCTTAGGATAATGCACAAATTCTTCTGCTTCTAATGGACGATAAATGCAGAAGGAAAGGGAGCAGTTCACAAAGTAAGTGGGAACCAGATTACGGAGTGCCTTGCTAAAATTATCTTACTGGCAGTGAAGAACACTTTGCAATGTTTAGCAAGAGTATAGCATGGTAATAATAGCAAGGTTTTAACTCTGTTCTTTACAGTCGTGAGATTTCAAAGAAAGTAGTCCCTCCCTTCCTTATTCCTGAGGGTTTTGAATTCAGCCTATGGGTGGTCTGTTCCTGAACTGCTTCCTTTCTTTACAGCAGTCATTATCATGCCTCTCTTAGGGCAGTGTTTCTCAAAAGAGTAACCAAAGGCTACCTGCATCAGAAATGACCAAGGAGAGATGCTGGGTGGCTCTATAGATTAAGCATAAGACTCTTGGTTTCGGCTCAGGTGAGATCAGGGTCATGTGATGGAAGCTCACTTCCAGCTCTATGCTCAACATGGAGTCTGCTTGAATTCTCTCTCCCTTTCCTGCTCATGCTCTCTCTCTCTCAAATAAATAAATAAATCTTTAAAAAAATGACTGGGGAGATTTGTTAAAATGCATATTCTTAGGACCCTACTGAATTAGAATATTGGGGAGTCGGGGCAAGAACCTGCATTTTCAGCAGGCTTCCCGAGTGATTGTTCTGTGAACTCAGGTTCAAGAACCACTGTCCTGAACAGTACTTAAATGGACCAGTAGGCACAGGGGCAAGGGTAAGATCCTTCCTTCCTGCCTTTCCTTCTCCCTCATCTCCTTCTCTTTCTCCCCATCTCCTCTCATTCTGTATGTTTTGCTCCTCTTCTGTTCTCTCTTTCATTTAAGAAACACTCCACTCATACGAACCATGAGAGACTGTTGACTCTGAGAAACAAACTGAGGGTTTTGGAGGGGAGGTGCGTGGGGGGTTGGGAGGGCCTGGTGGTGGGTACTAAGGAGGGCAGGTATTAAGGAGGGCATGTATTGCATGGAGCGCTGGGTGTGGTGCATAAACAATGAATCTTGGAACACTGAAAAAATAAAATTAACAAAACAAAACAAAACAAAACAAAACAAAACACTCCGCTCACTGAGCACTCCCTGTGTGCAAAACACTGCTAGATGACTTTCTGAATGCTGGAGACTTAAAGACATACCTGGGGAGCTTAAAATATATGTCTGTTCAAAATAGACATTGGCAGGAAATCAGTTCTATTTCAAGGTGAGCCTTTTATGGGAAAGACGTTTAGAATTTGCTTTAAGTAAGGCTCACTTTGATTTTCAAGTGTGGTAGGGCTCTAATCAGGAAGATCTAAGGATTTTCAGCTGTTGATAAAGGGGCAGTAGCTGGTGAAATCAAATGGTAGGCATCAGGGTTAGAATCTCCATAACAATTCAGAACATCAGTGAGAGTATAGGGCCAGGCACTAATGCTTGGGTGGATTCTCTCTTCCCTTGTCCACTGCTCTTGTTTGAGATATCATAGAGAGAAAAAAAACATCTATTTAGCATACTTAATGCTATGCAGATATCATCTCATTTATTATTTATAGGAATCCAGTTAATAGAACAATACCTAGCACAACTAGGTTTTTTTTGAGTGGATATTATTACTGATTTGTTCTTTTAGTAAATGCTAGGCTATGTACTAGACATTGAGTTGCATCACTGAAGAAAAAGAAAAGAAGAATCTTTGCCTCATGTTGCAGGTGATTTTATACCAATCTTATTAGGTAGATAATGTAATTCCCACTTTACAGATGAGAAACTGGAGATTAGGTGAATTTATGAGGTCAGACAGCTAGGAATCTGTAAGGTTTAGCTCTAGGAAATGGATTCCCACACCTGTTTGGCTTCCAAACTCTTATTTTCTATGACACTGTTATAGCTTCAGGTAGATTTTTTAAAGCAAAAAACTATCTTCCTTTGTTTGGATATGTTGGTCATCCTCAGAAACTGAAGTGAATTTCCTGAAGAATAGCCTTTATGCAACAAAATGCTAAAGAGAACTGAAAAGACCCCAAACAATGCCTTGTCCCAGTCTCTTGCCCCCCGTGCAGAAATCAGAAGACTCCAGTTAAGCTCCTGTAAACTGACTCTAGAACTGAAAACTTAGATGCTGTTTGGAAATGTCATATCCCTTATCTAACATATACCCTCGCTTCTGATATTTCAGCCCATTACTTTTGGGAAGGGTGTGGTGCTCCTGCCAAGAAAGTGGTGGGTCAGCTGGTCCATGTGAATAGTCCTGCAGTTGGCGTAGTAGTTGAAGGTTATCCACTGTGCCTCTCACCTCCGTGTGGCTTCCTGTTCCCTTCCTGTTCTGGTGCTCCTTTCTTCTAAGGGCCCTGTGTGCTGACAGTCTCAGAGTCTGCTGACACAGCTGAAAATGATCTAAAAAATGAGATGTAATACCTTCCTCCTCCAGGAAGAGGTGTTTGCCATTTCAGAAGAGGGCACTGCTTCACCCAAAGGGATGATCCTTATTAGGGATGGCTTAGAGAGGGTACTGTCTCTGAGGGTCACTCAGATGCACCTTCCACTGTGCATTTGCCTCTCCTCCCAAACAGAATTAATTGCTTTTACTTTGAGTCTGTAAAATTTTGCTGTTACTTCTTTTATAATGCTTAGTTCAGTCTAATCTGTTTGTTAATTAGCTGTGATTGTAGCCTTGTTACAAGACAGCACTGGGCATGCATCTCTAAAACACTGGTATGCCTAAGGTGCCAGGAACAGTCTTTGCACTCTGCACGAGCTCCATAATGATTTGGTACATTGAACTGAATTGGAGTATTCTGGAGAGGGCACATTTTAAGGGTAGAGGGTGTACTTTTACTTTGAATTCACTCAGAATAATTTGTCAGAGATGTAAATAGGCATAGAGAGATGAGATGGGCATCTTAAGTCGTTCTCTAAAGAGATGAACTAAATACCATTTGTTTGGTCCAACTATACACTTAAACACTACAAATTTGGGTACTGTGTACTATCTGTCACTTTTTAACTTCCCAGGAGCCTTGGACATGCCACTTTCTGTCTCAGGGATTCCAGTTTCTTCACCTGTTAAAATGATACGTTGATCCTTAAGATACAATGAGATCATATGAAAAAGCACTGTGCACATTTCCTAGCACATGGTAGGTACCTCCTCATCACCTGTTCTTTATCGTTATTTTTTTCACAATGCTTTGAAGTTGATGATACCTCCATTTTACAGGTAAAATGTAACAATGACTCTTATGTGTAGGGTGCAATCTTCCACTGGATTTTTACAGCAAGCTTGTGGGGAGGTACCGTTATCACTGCCACTTTTACAAAGAGGATCCAGGTTGTGTTCGGGGTCACTCAGCTGGGTAAGTAGTGGTTACTTACATGCTTAGCTCCGATGAACTCCCGAGACTTCATTCTTTCCACTATGACAAGCTGCCTATAAGGAATGATTGCCACTTCAAAATTGCACTCAGCCTTCTTAAAATACTTCTGTTCTTCAAACGAAATACCTCACGTCAGTTCTAAATCTGTAATACTTGGGGAATTAGGGCCTCATCCCATGTAATGCTGCAGTGTGCTCTCTGCACTGCAGAAACCTCAGATGCAAGGGTTTTCACCCTTGAGGCATCTGCTGGTGGGCGGCTCATCCTTATGCCATCTATGAGGTGCTGTGAGAGCACTCTAGATGAAGAATGCTTGTAAATGCAAGCCAGTGTTTCTGCTCAAGACCTGTTTGTTGCTACTACTGAATATGTTAGTTCATTACACATCTTCCGAATAATTAGAAAGAATGTGCAGCATGCATTATAGAATGCATATATTTCAAACCCTGAGCTGGCATGTTACAAGCTTTCAGTTACTCACTAACATGTGAATTTTAACTCTAGTTCCCTGTCAGAGGTAACTGACGGCAGAATGAAAACTCTGGAATGTAACTTCATTCAAATGTGAATGGATAGGGCCGAAGGAAAATCTTCCGATTGGAAACTGGACTCTTGCCAGCTCTTGAATTCTGAGGGAGATCTGAGACCTGGGGAGAAATAGCCAAGTTATAAAATATGATTTCCTTTTGCTTTCACTTTGTTTCTTCGAATGGAACATTCCTTCGTAGTCCGTAGTTACGTTTGATCACATCAAAGCTAAGTTAGATTCATCTTCTGCAACACTCAAAATATTTTGCTATGCAACCTAGAGAGGTTATTTTCACTTCAGTATGAACAAAACCCATATCTATTAGAAATGATTACTAAGCTCTTTTTTTTCTTTAATTCAAGATTTGTACTGGTTCTTTACAAAATTTTCACAAATCTTTAGCAAAATGAAAAAAACGAAGGGCAATGTGGTATGTTTTCCATGAAGCTAAATTCATTTAATTGTAAGTGCTGATCTTCTATTTTGAGATTCAGCCATTGCAATTTTTTCTGTGTTGCAATGTCCCTTTTATTATGAAATGGTGGTAATAGTAAGCTGAAGTTTCTACATTTAATGTTTTTGGCAATATCTGAAGTTGCTAGCTCTATTTCTGTTTGCCAATTTTTGTTTGTTTTTAGTTTACTGACTTGTGTAATGTACGTCTGGGAACCGCTGGCATGGTAGAAAGAGCACAGGCTTTGAAATCAGAAGCCCCTGAATTTCCTTCCTTGCTAAATCTACTACAAGTCAGATGAGCTGGGCCATTATTGGTGCTCCTAGAATCTCAGCTTGTCCATTTGTAACGTAAAGGAACAGGGTTGTTGGGAGAATTCAATGTGATTGAATATGCAAAACGTCTATCTCACAGTCCTACTTAACAAACCATCATTTTTCCTCTTTATTTTTTTCTTCTAGAAGCACAATTCATTAGAAGAGTGTGACCATTGTCTGAGATACGGGAGAGGAGCAGATAAGGGAGACAAATCACAAAATAGAAAATGGTGATCCCAGAGGCAAGAGATGTTTGAGGTAAGTCTTTCTTTCTATTCCTTACAACATTTTCTTATATTAGACTCTTGGAGGGCAGTGATTTATCTTGTTTGTGATTCCCCAGCATCAGGCACAGAGGGCAGGCTCAGAGAGGCCCCTGCTAAAAGTGGTATGACCGGGGAAGTGGACTCTGATTTGGCTATTTGCATGCAGGAAATTTATTGGGGTGTATTTGCCAGTTTAATGGCTGTGGGGGAAGTGAAGGAAGAAGGACCAGCAGAGATCTCTGACAATGCTACAGTGAGTTTTGGAGCTGGGATAGCCATGCACTTGTCCTGAATTAGGGGATTCAGGCTTTTTACTCCCTCTGTCCATCAGTCATAGGATATGGGTTGAAATAGGGAGGGGGCATGACTTGGGAGAGGTCCCTCTCTTCAGCCAAGGCAATCTGGAGGAGTTTTAGCCGCAAGCTCTCAGTTGCTGTTACGCGTAGAATTGTGTCCCTCCAGAAGCTGTTGAAGTCTTAACCCCAGATACCTGGGAATAGGACCGTATTTGGAAACAGGGTCTTTGGAGAGGATCAAAGTGAGGATCAAGTTAAGATGAGATGATTAGGATGGTTCTAATCCAATATGACTATGTCCTTATAAAAAGGGGACATTTTGACACAGACAGAGACATATGTAGAGAGAAGACAATGTAAAGGCCCAGCTAGATTGCCATCTGCAAACAAAGGCATGCCTGACGCTCCCAGAAGCTAGGCTCCCAGAGGTTAGGACCAGATCTTCCCTCACGGCCCTCAGAAGGAACCTGTCTGCACGCACCTTGATTTTGAACTTCTACACTCCAGAACTTCGAGACAGTACATTTCTGTTACCTAAGCTGCCCGGTGTGTGGTGCTTTGTTACAGCAGCCCTGGGAAACATAGTGGCCAGTGCTCCGACAGCAGGGGGCCTGTGCTGAGTTCTGAAGGGGTGCGGCACGGCACATCACAGTGTTACTAACAGAACTCCCCGATGTTTGCGGGGTGAAGGAGCCTTCATGTTTTAGCTTTGACCAAAGTGGGGTCATGTTTCTCCCTGAAAGAAGTCTGCTAAGTAGGTGGACTGGTCCTTCCGTCTAATGATGTTTATACACCTCAATGCAATGAAATGCCTGGGCCTATAAGGCTGCCAGCAGGCTAACTACGTCCAGAAATTGACAAAGGAACAGGGCTCTGCACGTGCTCAGAGAACACTCTAAATCTGAGGTGCCCTAGAAACCAGGTAGATTTGTGTCCTTGGGTCTCAAGGTAGGCTTGAACTGTTCTGGGGCTTGTTACCGCTCTTGCATTGCCCGCTTGACGAGCTTGTTTAAGGAAATGAGGTTTTAAAATATAACAGGAGTCTTGGCTATGGAGGAGGATGGAGGAATCAAAAAGTGACAATAAGGAATTTTTATATCACAATATGGCTCAGAGTAAATGCTGATTTACTGAGCTGAGCAGTTCTATCAGGGTAGAAGAGAAATGGGGATGGATTCACATACTTTTGGATTGATGTTTGCTGGTTCTTTGTGTTTCTGTATTACCTTTGGATTTTGTCCAGCCTATCAGAGGCTGGGGCTATGTCTTATTCATCTCTGTAGTCTCAGCACCAAACTGGATGGACAATTCTGGGAAACTGAATATGTATTTAGAGCTGAGGAGTATATGAAATCGGCCTGTGTAATCCCCTTGTCTTTTTCCTGCAAGTTGTGAGCATTAGCTATATTCTTCTTCCATCAATAGAACAGTAGGAGCAGAGAAATCCATTATCTCTCTCATGCCATCAACTAAACTGTCATCAGAGCTTGCATTGCAAAATCTTTATTTCTGTTCATAGGCAGGAAAAAAACAATCTGCTTCCTACTGAACTCCAGATAAGTACTCAGGGTTTGAGGTTGAAAACAAAACGAAACAACAAAAACGATTGTCGAATGGCTATTGAAAGCATGAGTAAAGCCCTTCAATACTTACAAGTTTTTGTCTTTGGATCGTAAATGATAAGTTTATGTCCATTATGGAAACCACATGACTTACTGCAGAAAGGCCCCAAACTCCATCCTTGCCTGCAAATCAACACTGAGGATTCATGACAAGCATGTAGTAGATGCTCGGTAAATATCTTTGGAATGAAATTCCATGCTGCAAACGGAAACAGGTTCCTACAGAGTCTATGTCAGGTCTCCACTGAAACTTCTTTCAGGAGAGGACAGCCATCTCTTAACTGGTATACTTCTCAGCTTCCCTGCCATCCGTCCGTCCGTCCTTCCTTCCTTCCTTCCTTCCTTCCACTGTCTCTGTCTCTCTTTTTTTCTTCTTTTGGTGAGCTCCCCACTCACCCACTCACTTCCCTGGTCTTTCACTTCTAATGTCTTCTGGGAATCCAGAAATGCTTGGAATTTATTTGCAGTGTGTGTCTGTGGGGGCAGATGAAGGGGGTGGTTGTGAGAGCCCAGCATCCCCAGCCTCAGGTTTGGAAAGCTGAAGGTACCTTACACCACACAGTTCCTCTGATGTGTTAGGCAGAAGCTGCTGCCAGCAGGACCTTCCAGAAATCCCACCTTTGTTGGACCTCCTCCTCTCCTCATTTTGTTTCTCTCGTTCCCTTACTAGTATCCTAGGGGACACCGTCTTCATAAATTTCTCATACATGGGGTTCCTGGGAGGCTCAGTGGGTTGGTTGAGCGTTTGCCTTTGGCTCAGGTCATGATCTCAGGGTCTTGGGACTGAGCCCGCAGCTGCCTCCCTGCTGGGTGGGAAGTCTACTTCCTTTCTCTTCTCCTCCTCTCTGCCCATGTACTCTCTTTGTCTCTTTCTCTCTCTCAAATAAATACATAAATAAATCTTTTTTTTAAAAAGATTTTATTTATTTATTTCACAGACAGAGATCACAAGTAGGCAGAGAGGCAGGCAGAGAGAGAGGGGGAAACAGGCTCCCTGCCGAGCAGAGAGCCCAATGTGGGGCTCGATCCCAGGACCCTGGGATCATGACCTGAGCCGAAGGCAGAGGCTCTAACCCACTGAGTCACCCAGGCGCCCCATAAATAAATCTTTAAAAAAGTAAATAAATTGGTCATACATGAATTCTCATCTCAGGGAAACCCAACTTTAGGCTTTCCACAGTACGAGGGGAGAAAAGCCCTTTTGACTGAGGTCCCTCTCTAAAAACTACCCCGTTTCTCTGCTCCCTTTCAAAGCAGAACTTCTCAAAAGAGTCATGTAGTGCCTCTTACGCTTCTTTATTTCCTTCCTCAAACTATTCTAATTAGGCTTCTATACCAAACTCTCCATAGAAACTGCTCTTTTCAGTATCACCAGTGACCTCTATCTGGCCAAATTCAATAGCTACCTCTTGTTCTCATTTTGCAGGAATTCTCAGCAGTATATAACTCATCTGACCCTTCCTATGGAGACACTCTCTTTTCTTGGCTTTCCTAACATCACACTCCTAATTTTCTTCATACCTCATAGGTTATTCCTTCCTACCTTTTGAGCTTATTCCCTCTTCTCTCTTTGGCCTACTATATGTTGAATACCCCATAGCTTAGATCTTGGACCACTTCTTTTATCTATTTATGCTTCTCCCTGTATGTGCTGAAAAGTTGTGCCTCTTGCCCCAATTTCTCCATTAAATTTTAAGTTATATGCCCTACTGCCTATTAGACATCTCCACTAGTGTATTTAATTAATGCATCTCAAATGGAAACATCCAAGAACGAACTATTGTTTCAGTATGCCAACCACTTAAGGAACACTTGTGTTTCTCACCTACTCCACCTGGTCTTTGTAAATACGTCACTTTGCACTGTACTGCTCAAACTGGAGACAGAATAATCCTCCTCCATTTCTCTACTCTGTCCTCCCTACCACATCTAATTGATGACACGCTCCCACTGACTATGCCACTGCATTATGTTCTTTATCTGAACTTCTCATCGTCTCGGTTGCCACTACCACTGCTGCTATTACCTTTTATCACTCGGACTACTGAATCGGTCAGCTAACTGGTCTCTTACTTCCTCTGTCTATCCTTCTCCCCACCTGCCTTAAACCATTCTTGGAACACATAATGAGATCACATCATCCTCCTGCTTAAAACTCTGCATGGCCTCTTACTGCACTTACGATGACATCTAGAGTCCTTGCTACAATTTACAATCCATGCTTACCCTCCTGATTCTTCCCTGTTCTTAGTTTGAGCCATCAGCCGTTCCAGACTTCTGTCTTTCCTAGCACATGACAAGGGTTGTACTTGTGGCTCTTCCTTCTGCCTACAGTACTTTGGCCCTCAGTCTTTCCTTCATTTTAGCACGAGATAGATCTTCTGTTTTCCATCTTTATTGAGGCATAACTGACAAACATAGTTTTATGTACTTAGGATATACACCATGATATTTGATATACATACTCACGGTGGTGATTATTAAGATCCAGGTAATTAAGACCTCCATTACCTCACATGGTTAACTCTTTAGTTGTTGTTTATGGTAAGAACACTTAAGCTATACTCCTCTTAGCAAGTTTCAATTTTCAAATTTACAATAGAGTATTATTAAATGTAGTCAGCATGTTATACAGTAGAGCCTCAGGATTTATTCTTAAAACTGAAGTTTGTAACTTTTAACCTATGTTTCCAACTTCCCCATCCCCAGCCCCTGGCGACCAACTTTCTATTCGCTGTCTCTATGAAATTGATTTCTTTTTGTTGTAGATTCCACATACATCTGATACCTTACAGTATTTGTCCCCCCCCCCGCCCCCGGTCTGGCTTACCTTACTTATCATAATGCCCTCCACTCTCAAAACCATGTTGTCGCAAACGTTAGAATTTCCTTCTTTCTTGTGGCTAAATAATACCCTATTTTACCCATTCTTTTATCCATTTTTTCTTTATCTACTTACTTATCCGTTGAAAGGCATTCAGGTTGTTTCAGTATTTTGGATATTGAGACTAATGCTGCAATAGACATGGGAGTACAGATACTCTTTTTGGGATACTGATATCATTTCCTTGAGATATATACCCAGGAGTAGGATTGCTAGATCATATGGTTGTTCTATTTTTAATTTTTTGAAGAACCATCATATTGTTTTCCATAATGGCCATACCAACTTACATCCCCAGCAACAGTGTATAAGGGTATCTCGTTCCCCACATCTTTATTAACATTGCTTATCTCTTGTCTTTTTGATAATAGCTGTATTGATAGGTGTGAACTAGTATCTTATGTGGTTTTGTTTGGATTTCCCTGATAATTAGTGATGTTGAACACCTTTTCATCTGTATGTCTTCTTTGGGAAAATGTCTATTCAGTTCTTTGACCATTTAAAATGGATTTTTTTTCAACGCACCTGGTGGTTCAGTCAGTAGAGCATCTGCCTTTAGCTTAGGTTGTGATCTGGGGGCCCTGGGAGAGAGCCCCATGTCTGGCTCCCTACTCAGCGGGGAGTCTAATTCTCCCTCTGCCCACCCCACATTTGTGTTTTCTCTTTCTCTCAAATAAATAAATAAAATCTTTTAAAAAATGGATTATTGGCTTTTTTATTCTAGTAAGTTATATGAGTTCTTCTTCTTCTTTTTTTTTTTTTAGAGGGGGGATGGGTAGAGGAAGAGAGAGAGAAAAAAACCTTAAGAAGGCTCCATGCCCAGTGCAGAGCTACACTTGGGGCTCGATCTCATAATTCTGAGATCATAATCTGAGCTGAAATCAAGAGTCAGAGGCTTAACGAACTGAGCCACCCTGGCATCCCTGAGTTCTTTTTTTTCAATTAACTTTTTATTTACATTCCACTTAGTTAAAATGCAGTGTAATATTAGTTCCAGGTATATAATTTAGTGATTCTGCACATCCATGCAACACCCAGTACTCATCACAACATGTGCCCTCCTCATTCCCCATCACTTGGGGATGTTTAACCCATCCCCCCACCCACCTCCCCTCTAGTAACCATCAGTTTGTTCTTTATACTTAAGAGTCTGTTTCTTGGTTTGCCTTTCTTTTTTTTCCTCCAATGTTCTTTTTTTTTTTTTTTTGAGTGAAGTCATATGGTATTTGTCTTTCTCTGATTAACTTATTTCACTTAGTATTATACTCTCTAGTTCAATCCACAGCATTGCAAATAGTGAGATCTCATTTTTTTTTTTATGGCTGGGTAATATTCCATTGTGTGTGTGTGTGTGTGTGTGTGTGTGTGTATACACACATACCACCTCTTTTAAAAAAGATTTTATTTATTTATTTAACAGAAAGAGAGTGAGCACACAAGCAGGGAGAGCAGCAGAGGAGAGAGAGAAGCAGGCTCTCTGCTGAACAGGGAACCTGATGCAGGGTTCGATCCCAGGACCCTGGGTTCATGACCTGAGCCAAAGGCAGGTTAACTGACTGAGCTACCCAGGTGCCCCATATACCATCTCTCTCTCTCTCTCTTTTTTTTTTTCCATTCATCAGTTGATGGACATTTGGGCTCTTTCCATATGTAATTTGGCTGTTATAGATAATGCTGCTATAAACATTGGTGTGTTTGTATCCCTTTGAGAATTGTAGAGTACTTTATGTATTTTGGACATTAACCCCTTATCAGATAATATGGTTTTCAAATATTTTTTCCCATTCTGTAGGTTGTCTTTTCATTTTGTTGATGGTTTCCTTTGCTGTACAGAAGCTCTTTAGTTTGATGTAGTCCTACATGTTTATTTTAACTTTGTTGCTTGTGCTTTTGGTATCTTACCTAGGAAATTTATTGCTAAGACCAATATCAAGGAACTTTTTCCCTATATTTTCTTCTAGAAGTTTTATGTTTTCAGATGTTACATTTGAGTTTTTAACCCATTTTGAGTTTTTGTGAATGGTGTAATAAAGGTGTCAACTTCATTCTTTTGCATGTGGATTTCTAGCTTCCCTAGTACCATTTATTTAAGAGAATATCCTTTCCCCAAGATGTGTTCTCAATGCCCTTGTCAAAGATTCGTTGACCATATATGAGTGGGTTTATTTCCAGGCTATTTTGTTTTACTTGTCTATGTTTCTGTTTTTATGCCTGTACCTACTATGTTGGTTACTATAGCTTCATAATACAGTTTTAAGTCAGGAATTGTGATACCTCAATATTTGTTTCTCTTTCTCAAGATTGCTTTGGCTATTCAAGACTTTTTAAGGTCCACAGAAATTTTAGATAGTTTTTCTATTTCTGTGAAAAATGGAATATTGATAGAAATTGCATTCAGTCTATAAACTGATTTGGTAGTCTATCCTACCAAAATATTTTATCAGTATTAATTCTTCCAAGTTTCTTGGATAAACTCTTGGAAGTTTATCCAAGATAAACTTCCATTTATTTGTGTCTTCAATTTCTTTTCTCAGTGTCTTACAGTTTTTAGGGTGCAGGTCTTTTACCACCATGGTTAAATGTGTTCCTAAGTATTTTACTATTTTCGATGCTATTGTAAATATGATTACTTTCCGAATTTCTCTTTCAGATAGTTCATTGTTAGTGTATCGAAACACAACTGAGTTTTGTATGTTAATTTTGTGTCCTGCAACTTTACTGAATTATTAGTTCTAACAGGGTTTTTTTTTTGGAGGAGTAGAGTCTTTAGGGTTTTCATTATGTAGGATCATATCATCCGTAAACAGATAATTTTATTTCTTTCCTTCCAATTTGGATGCCTTGCATTTCTTTTCCTTGATGAATCCCCGTGTTTAGAACTTCCAGTATTCTGTTGAATAGAAGTGGCAAGAGTGGGCATCCTTGTCTTTTCCTGATCTCGGAGGAAAGGCTTTTAACATTTCTTCAGAGAGTATGATGTTAACTATAGGTTTGTCATATATGGTCTTCGTTTTGGTGAGGTACATTTCTTCTATGCCTAATTTGTTGATGGTTTTTATTATGAAAGAGTGTTCAGTTTTGTCAAATGCTTTTTTTTTTTTTTTGGTCAAATGCTGCATCTATTAACATGATCATATGATTTTTATCCTTCATTCTGTTAATGCGGTAAATCACACTCATTGATTTGCATATGTGAACCACCCTTGCATCCCAGGAATAAGTCCCACTTGATCATGGTGTATTGTCCTTTTAATATGCTCTTGAAGCTCTTGGATTTGGTTTCCTAGCATATATGTTCATCAGGGATATATCCTTGTAATTTTCTTTTCTTGTAGAGTCCTTGTCTGGTTTTGTTATAAGGCAATGCTGACCTTCTAAAAGGAGCTTGGAAGTATTCCTTCCTCTTCAGTTTTTTGGAGAGGATTAGTATTAATTCTTCTTGAAATGTGTGGTAGACTCCATCAGTGAAGGCATCTGGTTCTGGACTTTCATTTGTTGGGAGAGTTTGATTATTGATTCAATCTCCTTGCTATTATTGGTCTGTTCAGATTTTCTATTATTTCATGATTCAGTCTTGTTAAGTTATATGTTGCTAGGAACTTATCCACTTCTTTAAATTAGCTAATTTTTTAGCATTAATTTTTTACAGTAGTATCATATAACCCTTTGTATTTCTGTGATACCAGTTGTAATGTCTCCTCTTTTGCTTCTAATTTTATTAATTTGATTCATCTATTTTTATTTCTTAGTCTAGATAAAAATTTATCGTCAATTTATCTATAATAAAAACTCTGAGGGGCACCTGAGTGGCACAGTTGGTTAAGTCTCCTACTGTTGGTTGTCATCTCCAGGTAGTGAGATCGATTAGGACCCAGGGGACAGTCACAGAATAGCAGCCGCATGGCCCCAGCAATAACCTGTGGAAGCCTCATGTCAGGACTCAGAGGACAGGGTACGGAGCAGGGAGAGCTTGGACCTAGCTTTGGCAGGTTAAAGCCTTGACTTGGTATGCAAAGGGTGGACTGCTGTGCAGTGGCGGCTCTGTTCCTGTAGGTGGCGAGGTGCTACGGTGTCCTAATCTTGGAGAGTGGTTCACTATGGCAACTAGAGTCTCTTGGAGCAGGTCTCACTGTAGATAGAACTCCACCTCCGGTGAAGAGGTGCAGTGAGGGGGCCTCTGGCCAGCTCTATCAGCTGGATTCTGCATTGGTGAAGACTGGTGGGTGAGGGTCCTCAGTAGCAAAGGCTACAAGCGTTAACAGTGGTGATGGGACTTGCTGTGTTTCTCTTGCTCTCCTTTTCCTTTTGGGGTAAATCTCCCCGAGGAAATCCTGGGCACTGATTTGCTCTGGAAAATTCTGGGCACTGCGCTGCTCTGGACTCAGGGCTGGGGTTATGCCGGTAAAATGTTTTCTGTGCTTGTCTATGTAGCCGTCCTTATTTTTTGAGCTTTACAGGATTTCTGCTGCTTCTTCACTGGAGTCCAGAGCTTTCCCAAAGCTACTTTTTGTCAGTTGGTGGTTTATTTATTGTTTTTGTAGGAGAGACAAGAATTGGGACCTCCTAGCCCATCATCTTGCTGATGTTTGTTCTGGGTCTTTTCAAAACTGACCCTAATAGCCATGGGAAGCATTGACCTCAGTAAAATATCTCTAGATTGAGAGAAAACTGGGTAACACATGAGCCCTACATTCAAGCAACTTCCATCAACAGTCTGAAGAATGGAGAGACATTCTAACCAACATAGAATGAACTCCTAATTTTATTCTGAAACTCGGAGACTGGTTTCTATTATTTGGACTACTCCTCTAAACTGTGAAGCTAGACTTTATCCTATTGTTATATAAATCTGTAATAATTTTTTAAAGATTTATTTGTTTGAGGGGGGTGGGAGAGAGGGAGGGGCGGAGGGAGAGAGTGTCTCAGGCAGATTCCTTACTGAGCGCAGAGCCTGACCTGGGGCTCTGTCTCATGAGCCCGAGACCAGGACCTGAGCCAAAACCAAGAGTCAGATGTTCAACTGACTGTGCCACCCAGGTGCCCCTATTTGTGAGGTTCTGGAGAGCAGAAACTATACATCACTTACTTGGATAAGTGGCACAGTATATGGCATCTCTTCACAAGGTAGTCAACAGATGTTTGTTTGATGATGTAATGACCAGTGAGGATTGGGTTTTGCTATTAGCTTTGAAAATTTAGTCAACATTCAAAGTCACTCTGAGCCTAGTTTTTTTTATACCTACCAGATAGGACTGTGGTAAAGAGCAAATGAGATAGTGAATATGAAAGCCCCAAACACATGCTTGGGGTACATAGTAAGCATTGTAGGTGTATTTATTTTTCTCTTCCTCCCTCCATCTCTCTTCTCAATCCCTCCTTCCTACTATAGATTTACCTATGATCCCAAGTTCAACAGTAGGCATAATGACCACATTCCTTTGTCTTCCTTTATTCTTCCTTCAAACCCTCCCTTCTTTCTCAACTGTTTCTCCCTTAGCCTCTTCCTTTTTAAAAAAAAATAATTTTATTTTTTCAGAGTTCCAAGATTCATTGTTTATGCACCACACCAAATGCTCATGCAATACATGCCCTCGTTAATAGCCACCACCAGGCTCACCCAACCCCCCACATCTCTCCCCTCCAAAACCCTCAGTTTGTTTCTCAGAGTCCACAGTCTCATGGTTCGTCTCCCCCTCCAATTTCCCCAAACTCACTTCTCCTCTCCATCACCCAATGTCCTCTGGTTATTCCTTATGCTCCACAAGTAAGTGAAACCATATGATAATTGACTGCTCTGCCTGACTTATTTCGCTCAGCATAATCTCCTCCAGTCCCATCCATGTTGATATAAAAGTTGGGTATTCATCCTTTCTGATGGAGGCATAATACTCCACTGTATATATGGGCCATATCTTCTTTATCCATTCATCCGTTGAAGGACATCTTGTCTCTTTCCACAGTCTGGCGACTGTGGCCATTCTTAGCCTCTTTCTTTATCATATCCCCTCTCCCTTTTCTATCCTTCCCTTTTTTTAAAAAATAAGATTTTATTTATTTATTTCACAGAGAGAGAGAGGGCACACAAGCAAGAGGAGCTAAAGAGGGAGAGGGAGAAGCAGACTGCCTCCGAGCAGGGAGCCTGAAGAGGGGCTTGATCCCAGGACCCTGAGATCAAGACCTGAGCTGAAGGCAGATGCTTAACTGACGGAGCCACCCAGGCACCTCTCTATCCTGTCCTTCTATTCAACTTTCAGCTCAACCTGTACTTTTCTCCTCTGCCTTTCTTAAAGTTTAGCATGAATATCTAGTCTCTCTAGCCTACCAAAAAGTCAATAACGGAGGTTGCTCTTTAGTCAGACCTAAATACTCATTCTCAAACTCTCTATAGGTAAAGACTCTCTATGGAGCTTGTCTTTTGCTCCCTGCTGAGACAAAAGGGCTTCCCAAGCCCATGCAACCTAAGTGCTGAAATATTAATAGGAAAAGACAGCAAGGCAAGGGCACGGCAGTTTGGGTGCGAGACCAGCAGGTCTTCTGGAGCTCGCTTCTGCGTGGAGCCTGCGGGAGGGCTGACATTCAGCCTGCCTCCACACGGAGTTGCAGATGGCTGCTGAGCTTATTTCAGTGAGCGTACAAGGAAGGGGGTGGGAGAGACTGGCAGAACACAGCCACAATTCCTATCCATGACATCAAGATGCCAAGATCTAAAGACAATTAAAAATGGATAACTTGAGGGAAACTCACAGGGAGACAGTTTGAGCCTTATTAAAATGCATTGAAAACTTTTTTTTTTAAAAGGAGGAAAAATATTCTGATTTGTTTTTGAGTTTTAAAAAATAAACATCCCTCAAGATTGGCCTCTTCTAAATAAGGTTGGTACGGGTATGTCTATGTAAAAATAAATCCAATCGGACCTCCCACAGCATTTTCCTTAAAAAAACATGCCAATAAATTTGTAATACTGCCAAGTTCCAAAGAACAGATTGAAATACCCAAGATTAAATATTCAAATTTTTCCCCATTGAAGTGGCATTTTAATTTCCTTCCCTAGAATACCCTGGTCAGAGGGGGAGAGAGTCACTGTCTTTAGATACTTTCTTATTTTCGTTTTCTTTCAAGTGGTGGGTTCTAGTTGAAAGAGGCACAAATACTTAGGTAGACTTATTTAGAGATCTTTGGGATTCCCCAGTAGAGGCCCCAAATGGGAAGAATGTCCATATGTGAGGATGACAAAACTATTAGTTAAATATAGTTTATTATTTTCTGATAATGCATTCAGGGCCAGGCAAAGCCTATCTACTCCTTTTCATTGATAGGTTGTAAATGAGCCTTGCATATATAAAAGGGTGCTCTTCTTTTATTGTTGGACTTTTCTTTATGATTATAAAGTCCAGTAGCTCATCTTTTTAGGATAGTCCTTAAAGGCTTAATAAGCTCAAGATCTGGATTTCATTTTAGGGCCCATCCCATCCGTCACTTACTGCTGAGTGACTCTGAGAAAATTACCTCATTGCTTTGAGTCTTGGCGTAGTCGTCCATAGGATGGGGATGTTAATACCTGCCCTTTGAGGTCTTTGTGAGAATGACAAGGGACTCAGCTTATATAGCACTGAGCACAGTGTCTGGCATGTGTGCAAGGAGTCAATATTTCTTAACTAGTATTATTTCTGCTGCCTCAGGAGTTTATTGCACTGACATGACTTCAGATATTTTCCTAGCACTTTGCAAATTTCAAAGCATTTCCACTTATTATGTCATGCATCCCGTAAAGATGGTAGGGCAAGAGTCACCTAACCCTATTTAACATATTTGTATTTAGGCACTTCCCAAACTCATGCAGTTAGAAAGTATTATGTCAGGACTTGAACCTTAGTGTATTTGAGCCCATTGCTACATCTATGAAATATTAGTAAAACGTTTGGAATTCCATGAGTCCTTATTGTTTCAGCACTGTTCTTAGTGATTTATATGAACTATCTCATTCAATCCTCACAATATTATGATTTAGGTACTATTACTTCCCCATTTTACAGGTGAGCAAACTGATGTTTGAACATTAACATCTGGTTTCTTAGCACAGTATCTAGCTTTTAGGTAAAAACACTTAGGACTACCTTAAGTATGCCTGAATTTTCAGCTGTGTAATCTTAGGTAAAATCACTGAATTTCTCTGTATTCTCATCTATAAATTGGAAACAATAATTCAAGCCCACTTTCCGAGTTGTGAGGATAAGATGGAACATTTGAATGTCCTTTGGAAAGGTAACATGCATGTACTAATTATTATAATATGGTAATAAGTCTTTTAAGTGGATGTGTGTAGCTAAAATGATCACCAGTGATCTGGGAATAATTATTTTCTACTTTTTAAAATGCTGTGTTGGCAATAGGTAGACACAGATATGAAAGGAACTCACTAGGAGCATGTCAGCTTAATCACAGTTATAACAATTGTGGTTTCTTCCAGAAATGACTAAATTAGCAACATTTTCACGTTCAGATAAGCTGATTTTCTAAGCCCAAATTGTCCACAGCTGGATCTGTGTTGGGGCTGGTGCTTCCAGGTCATGGTTTCTGGACTGGTGGCCAGTGAATTCCAGACACCACTCTTTGGGTTAGAAGTTGATTCTAAATTCATGGAAGGCATTTTAATATTTGTGCAGATAGCCCATGTGGACCCTGCAACTCCAGTTGATTTTGTCTGTTCATTCCTCACCTCTCAGTTTACTTAATACCATTGTTTGAGGGATGCTGACTGAGTCAATATCTGTGTGGACAGACCTGGGAGCCTCTTCACCAGTGTTGCTTACCTTAGTATTAAAAAAAAAAAAAAATCAAACAGTGCTGAATTGAAACACAAGACTATGAGACATTGTACTGTCTTCTTGGAGCTGGTTTCCAGGCTCGTAGGATGTCATGTCCTCCTAAATGGAATAACACTGGTAAAGCCTGGGTTTGAGAGCACCCAGTAATGATAGTTCTCACGCCTCTCCCTTGGTCTGTATTTCCTCACAGCCTAGCACAGAGCGGGGCTTGCAGATGTGATGCTAAGTCCCCACTCCCCCAGTGGGGACTTAGCTCTGCAACCTGGCACCTTGGTGGGGCCCCTGACTCTAGTGCATATGGACACGGCAGACTTGAGTAAGTTCCTGAACTTTCCTGACACTGTTTTCTTCATTTGTAAAATTCCGTTGATAGTAGACACAGTTTTGGATTGAGGATAATGAAGAAGGTACAGATAAAAATGAATACCCTGTGTAAAAATAACATAATCATTAATTTTCTGTGAGTTCTTACCATTACCCCCTTCTCTCACAGTATGAAAGTTCTAAATGAACGGCTTTAAGGGAAAGGGTTGTGGGAGGTGGGGTGTTTCTTAAATGTGAGGTGCTTTATGTTCATTATCTTGGTTTGTCTTCCTACAGTTCTGTGCCATGGGTGTGCTATTACTGTCGCTTTCCAGATAGGGAAATGAATCCACAGAGAGGTTAAGTCACATGTCCAAAATGCCCCACTTAGTAGGTGAAATATGCAGAATTTGAATCCTGTGTTCTTTATTGGACAGAAAACTGGATTCGGAGCCAGGTGACTTTTGTTTAAATGATAATAGGGCTAATAATGTTAACTATGCCTTCGCCATATACCAAGTCTGTGTGAAGCAGTTTGAAGAACCAACTTGGTATATCTGCAATAACGTGATGCCCCTTTTACAGGTGAGTAAACTGTGAGGTTACCTGGCCTGCCACAGGTCAGCAAGTAAACCGCAGAGTCAGGATTTGGCCTGAGGCAACCTAGATTAAGAATCTCTGCTCTCTTTTCTGTGCAATATTATTTGGGGCTAGGTTCACCTTTGCCACTCTCAAGCATGACACTTCTCTGCTCTGGGCCTCAGCTTGTTAATTGGTAAAATGAGGAAGTCGTTTAGATAAACCATGAAATCCCTTCCCTGAGTCTATCCGATAGAGCGAATCAATGTTGTCATAATAAAAATCACATAAGGGCATGTCCTGCTGGTCAGACCCATCCTCACTGCTGAATCATGACGTGGGACTGCTCAGGGAGCAACAAGGCCTGTGTATCTTTTCCTGTGTTTGTGAGCTGTTGACACAGAGCTGAGGTGTATTGGATTCCAGAGAAATATGTTATCTCCACAGTAGGACTTTTCTTTCCTCTGAGGTGATTCCTCCTTGTTCTCCTTATAATTTTCTTCCCAAACTTGAGCTTTCTCTCACTATAGTATAGTCAGAATCAAAATATATGTGGCAAAGGCATTGGTTTTGATAGGGTTGTGACAGTCACCAGGAATGGCCTCATTTTGGTTGAGCACAAATGAGGTTTCTGCAGTTACTTCGGTTTCTTTTTTCCGTTGGAGGACGAGTCCTGCAAAACGTCAGTCGAAAACGTGTAAGCTGTATAGCAGAATATCAGGTACAGTATTTATTCTCTGGCGTTTTGATTTCAATCTCCTCTTATAGAAATTCAATTAATGCATTTTCAAAACAGTACAAGGAAAACTCAGCCATGGGTATGTAGGGAGTTCCCAGTGAGGGATTTCTGCTTCTCTGAGAAGGACCCTTTCTCTCTCACATAATTCTGTTTATAGCACAGACCCTTTGGAGAATATGATGAAAACTACGGACTATTTTCCCACAAAAATCACACTCCCATTCACACAGAATTTCACAAACAAATTCAGGGGTTCACAAGCCCCCCAAGCTTGTCCATGGTCAGTGGTTCCAGCTAAATACCCTCTTCTCTAGGGCCTTGATTTCTTTCTTTCTGTCTCTCTCTCTCTTTCTTCCTTCTTTCTTTCAGCCTCTCTTTGTCTCATTCATTTTCCTAACTCATTTTCTTACCACTGAAGTGCAATAGTAGCATCTCAGATGTGGAACGGACCTCAAAGACCAATGGAGTGACTCCTCACCAGCTCCGAATGACCCATTAGCTCAGATCATACCTCTCTAGTGATAAGGAATTCACCCCGTACTGGTGACTGCTCATTAAATTTTTAAAGTGAATTAGTTAATGACTAAGTAATTCTATTAGAAGTGTTCACATTTTCTTGAGCAGAATTCTACTTGCCCGTGTAATAGATGCTATTGGGTCCGGCCTAGAGCCCCTTTACCTCATTCCCCACACTCATCCCCAGCTGCTGTGATGGCTGGCTGATTACTGTTTACAGTTGCTCTTTCCCTAGAGAAGTACCATTGGATCAATGTAAGCTGCAGTTGCCCCATGCTTGCATGCGTGTACTGCATGCTGGGATAGCCTGGCATAGGTGCTTCAGAGGCTGGCCCACTTGCCTCAGGGTAGGAATGCTTCTGTGGTGCACTTTGTGCTCCAGTTCCAGAATGTCCCTATGGGATCAGATCTATGCTTCTTTTTAGCTGTGGTTACATTCTTGCTTAGCAGTTGTCCTATTCCTGACCCTGCTTCCCTTGCTCTTCTTTTGAGAGCAGTCCTGTCTTTGCTCTTGGGCTCTGCTTCTGGATCGGAGGCAGTTTGGACTACAGATGGTCCTGGGATGGGATTCTGGAGTTGGATCCCTCACTGGCTGGGTGGCAATGACGACTCCTATTACTGGTGATAAGTAGGGTCTTGATAGTCTCCGCCATGGGCAACAGTGCAGTTGCTAAGACATTCTGCTGAGTTGAACTGGGGTTGGGATAGATGTGGAAGAGTTGCTTTAGCTGATGCATTGTATTGTGCATTTGAGATGCACAAGGAAATAGTAACCCAAAGACTGTGGAATTAGGTAGCTGTTGTTAGCATAATTAATTCACTCAAAAGAGAAAAAGACAGTCTCAGGTAGAGCTATCAACAATTTAAAGCCAATGGAGAGGAAGGGAATTTTGTTGGAAGTTTTCAAAAAGAGTCTTATCTCCAACAGCCAGAGGGGAAGCACAGCTGAGGGGTCAGGAACAAGACTTACTCAGAAGAGGGCAGAACTTCAGAGAGCCCTGAAGTCTCAGCTGAGGCAAGTCTCCTAGGTGAAAATGAAGGCCCTCATAGGGAATGAGTGAGACTGTGAGACTTGGGATGGGGATAGCTGGTAAGATGCATTTAAGAATCCAGAACTGCCCAATTCCCTGGAACCCTCTGGGCTGGCAGAAGTAGGTTCTGGAGACAGAGTACTGCCCCCCTTCCCCCCTTGCTTAAAGACTATGAGAGGCTTCAAAGGAGTCTTATAAAGAGACTTATAAGACACGTGGGGATCTGTTCTACCTCTTCTGGTCCCATGCATACAATTAAGGTCAAATTGCAACAGAACTTGACCATCCTGCTGAGATAGGACAGGACTGTATGTGTGAGTGGCTGTAGGACTGGGCTAACAGGTACTGGTATGAACTGGAGATTGTGTCCGTGAGACAATCGATGCTACGTCATGGGGAATAGAATATGAAGTTAGATAAGGGAGGGTTTATCTGTATCGGCAGAAGTCTCTTAATGACACAGGATTTACCACCTTGGGAAGGACTCTGCCTGCCGGGATGACTTGCAAAAGCTTGGAAATCAGCAGCACATGGCTATGGCATCCATTGTTCCTACCTCATACTATACCATCCAGAAGATTATAATTTAGTAGAACAATGAAAATAAGCTTCTGCTGTCACAGCTGAAGCAGCACGTATGTGTCTTTGAGAAGAGACCATGCAAAGATGGAGTGCTATCAGTATACACATTAAACCATTAAGCATCATATGATATTACACTCCCAGTTGGTTGAATACATGGGCCTGAGAACCAAAGAGTGGGAGTAGAAATGGCGCCATTCGTTTTGACTCCCTGTCAACCATTGATAGAATTTTTGTAAACCTCTTCTGCAAACTGAGGCTCTGTGGATTTAGAGGTCTTAGGTCCCAGAGGTGATTGTTTCTACCAGGCGATGTAGTAAGAATACTCCTCATCTAAAGTTACGGCTCCAACGTGGACACCTTGGGATCCTTGAGCTAATTGACCATCAGCCAAAGAAGGGAGTCACCCTAGTGGCAAAGGTATTTAACCCTGCTTATCATGAGGTAGTAGGATTGCTCATATAAAATGAAGGCAAGGAGGGATGCGTCTAACATAGAGATAATCCACTTACGCATCTCTTGTATTTTCATCTTCACCTGTGATTTCAAAATGACACATCGAGCAACCACTGTCTGATAAAAGCATAGTAACCAGGGTTGCAGACCCCTTGGGATGAGAATTTGTGGTAACCCATCAGAGAGAAGCACCTAGACTAGTAGAAGTGTGGACCATGGGGAGGGAAATCTAACACAGACATTAGAAGTTAGGACGGATGAGTGTCAGTTATACCTCAGCAGCAGAGGCAGCAGCAGGGGATGTAGTTCATCCCAACTCACCATCTTCCTGTAAGGTCTCCAAGAAGTTGAGGCACATGAGAATTCTAGAAGCTGTACTCAAAAGGAGGAACTTAGGAAACAAATGTATCTAAGTGCTGTAAGCAGTGAACTGAGTCAATACAGGTGGGGCCTTGCCCAGATATTTTTAATCAATAAGGGTACCCAAACCCACCTTCTGAGATTGTTGGCTGGAAATAGTTCACAGCTATCCCCTTCTTTGGAGAATTGCCTTAGACTGTGGGGCACTTCACCTTAGAGGCTGTCCCTTATTCCCTCTTTTGGGTCAGAAGTCTCACTGGGATGGTCATATAAAGGCCATCCCACATGCTGCAAGGCGGAACTAACTTTGTGGTGCAACTTGTTCTCTAGAGCTTTCCTGTTACAGTGAAGCCAGTCTCTAGACGAAACCATTTCACTTTTCCCGCATTCACTCACCCCTTCTCCTGAGAATGCTTCCTGAATAAATCACTTGAAAAAATTTCTAGGGAACCCTATCTACACACCCTGTAGCTTTCATATTTCTTCGTACAACACAATGGCTGAAAGATAAAGGAAAGGAATAAAGCAAGCCATGGTAATGACAAAGTAAGTTCTGTCTTTTCAGTTTTACACTCTACAAAGCTGAGGCCTCTTGACACCCACTTCAAAGTTTATTTCCTCACTAGTCTCTGAGGATAATCCTAGTTTAATTCCAGGACCGTTTAAAGAGGGATAGCTAAAAAACAGCTAGAGCATGTCATCACATTTCATATTTTGAAGGTTTCTTTCTATTAGACATTGTTCTGCTCCGACCATTTTGAATGGTTACTGTATCCCAGTCTCATTACCCATACTTGAGTTTCTCCTTTACTGTCCTTGCTGGTACTTAAGTTCCTTCAAGACTGGGCCTCATCATGGTTTAGATGAACTCTGCAAGGATCTGTAGTTTTGGCCCAGAGAGAGGTTTGCATGACTTGGAAGGACTGGGAAAAGAAGACTAGGAGAGCTCCTGTTGGATTTCAGATCACCCTGATGTTCAGGTAGGGAAGCCACTACCTGTGGTCTCAGCTGCCAGTATCATGGAAGTGGGGGGTTAACAGGTATTTGCCAGAAAGCATTTGGATAAATACTATAATGTCATGTCCACATGCCTGCACATAGCTTAATACAATGACCTCCTTTCTTCTGTTTTACAAATCTTGTGCGCGTAAAGGGAATCTACTGAGAGGGGAGTCAGAGGATATGATAGCTGAAGGTGGACACCACAGCCTTTCTTGAGAATTTCCAGTTGGGTGCTTAGTTGGATGATCCGTAGTGAGGAATGGGCAAGTTCCAAAACAGAGTTCAGTGATTGGCTTTGATAAGGACATGCCAAAGCTTGGACATAGACATTCTTGGATAGTTTATTGCTAGCCCTTTCAAAGCAGTTTAAAAAAAGAAAGTGTGAAACAGAGATGCACCTGTTGGAGAGGACATCATCTCATGTACTTTTACTGCTGACAATGCACCCGTTTCATCTTATCACACTTGGCTCCAGCCCTGATGGTTCTCTCTGTTGCATTCAGAGCTGGCGTCGCCTACACAGAGATCCAGACACAAGGTATTATCAATCACAACACTAATGCTGGGAACTAGGTGTAGGAGGGGCTAATGGCGAGTGACTCCTATATTTCCAGTGGTTTATACTGTGCCTGTCATTTAGAAAGTGCAATAGTAAGGTTAAACGAATGAAAGAGTATTTAATCCAACTACCCACACTTCGAAGAGGCAGCTCATTCCAGTGACGGTTCTGATTAGTCACAGGAAAACTAAGTAGCAATGTAAGCTTTTGTGGATTGTGACCATGAAGTTAGGGAACATTGAATTGGGAACTCCGAGGAGCTGCTTGGACAGCTCTCAGTCTATCTTGCCTATAAAAACAGTGAATTCAAGGTCACTGTGTACATGTTGAGCAAATAAATAATGGGAGGGGTTGTCTGGGCTCTAAGCAAGGGAGAAAATGCCCTTTAGGGATGCTGAAAGGCTAGGCTAAGTGCTCTTCATGATACTCCAGGAGAGTGGAAGCTAAACCCAAAGGATACTTAGACCACTTCTGCACTTTGCAGAGGATAAGCAAACAAATCCCTTTCATACATCCTAGGGTCACAGAGTTTCAGAATCAGAAGGTGTCTCGGAGGCTATCTGACTGTGCTCTTATCTGATAACTAAAATTTCTTTTTTAACAATTTTCAAAAAGTGAATGTCCTGAGACTATTTGAGTCCTTCCATGGACAGAGAGCTCACTGCCTTCCTACTCATTTAATTTCCTTTTTTAAAAAATTTATTTGGATCTAACATCTCCCCTATAGTCACCGGTGTTTTGATTTATTACTCTATAGAGTAATAAATTTCCTTTCCAATGCCTTTACCTCCATTTCTCTCCCTTATTATATCTTAGCTAGAGAAAACCTGTTGTCCAGTCCTCTTTAACCCTCCCTTTGTAGGGTCCCATGCAATTAACAAGTGATAAAGTAAAAATATGATACCAGGGTTGTTTGATACCCAAGCCTGAGTTCTTAACATTGCATTATAATATTGGGCAAACATGCACACATGTGTGCTCCCACAAATGCAGTTGCATATTTTTGTATCAAGTCAGTGCTCCTGGTTAAATTTTGGTCCCGAGAAGCATCCTGCACATGAACCTTGCAGACTAGAAGTAGTTCTTTAAAGAATAGTCAGACCCTGAGGGCTGCTTGTGTGGTCCTTTACCTTTCCCGTAGACTCATTAACTAGACCATCTGAGCCTTGGTGAGTGTTAAATAAAACTCCCTCATTTACTAAAGGGGAATATAAGGACTACAGTTGGCCCAAGTTGTCTCAACTAAATAGCTGAAAAGTAAGGCCTTAACCTTAGGGCTCCAAAATCTTTCTTGCATGAAAACCAATCTGCTGGTCAGAGTGAGTAGACAAATCACACATACTGAAAATTAAAAGACTGATTGATACATGTCTTTAAAAGGTCTGTAATTTGGCTTTTAACCTTTTTTTTTTTTTTTTTGAAACCTAGACTAATATATCATTATACTTTCTTTTGGCTCAACAACTCACATCATTCACAGCTGTGGGAATATAAATTATTGCCAAACAAGAGAACAGAGGTAGAGGAATAGATGGTGGGGGAGGGGGAGTCTCTGTTACTAAGTGAAGACAACACAGATCTAGGGTAAAACTAAGCTACCTTTGTAACAAGAGACCAGATCCCCCAAGATCTCTTGAAGTCAGAAGGTGACAGTGATAAGAGCCATGCATGTCTGGATTCAAATCCTACTTCTGCAACTTTCTAACTGTGGGTCCTTGGATGAGTTTCCTACTCCTCCTGGGCCTACTTTTCTTAGCAGTAACAATGGGCTTTGTAAGGATAATGAGAAGCCTATGCATAAAAGTGTTTTCCTTGGTAACTGGGACATAATAAATTCTCATTAGATATCATACTTCATTATTATTATTATTACAGCTTATTTTACCCCTTATTCTTTTCCCATAAAGTAAGTATTCAGTAGATTTCTGTAGAATTAATGTATAAGATTCACAAGATCTTGTTTTTACAGGAAGGGAAGAAAGATGGTATCTTTCATTCTTACCCTGATAATTAGAGGAAGTGGGCTTCTAAGATCAAGAGTAGGGAAGACACATCTGTCTAGATGAGAGTTTGGCCCACTGGCCAAATCCAGATCACTGTCTGTTTTTATAAATAAAGTTTTATTGGACCATAGGCACTTACTTTTTCCATATTGTCTAAGAGTGCTTTTGTACTACAGTGAGAGCTGAATAGTTGCTATAGAGGCTGTATAGCCTTCAAAGCTATTTACTGTCTGGCCCTTTACAGAAAAAGTTTTCTGGCCCTTGATCTAAAAAGAAAGAAAGCAATTGAGTGCATGACAGAGTTCACAGAATGACCATATCTATGACTTAAGGCATGTGAAGGACAAAAATGAAACAGGGCAGTTGGGGTGCATGGTTTAGTGGAGCAATTGTGGCTTAAGGTCAGGAGATTTGGGTGATAGTCTCACCCTCACATAGTCGTTAGCTGAAAGACCATGGGTAATCATTTCATTCCTCTAGGTCTTTATCTTCAGAATGAAGGAGTTGGGTTAAACCAGCCCTGTGGTCACTTGATCACTAACATTCTATGATTCTTTGGAAACTGAGGCTAGGGCATCATCTCTTTCGGGTGTAGGAAAGTCTGGAAAGGGATCCTGGATTGATACTGGGATGGACTTGACTTCAGGAAGAATTAAAAAAATATTCTTACTTTCCCCCAAAATGGAAGTGAATGAAACTTTATTAAGGCTTTTCAAATTCTAAGGGGAATAAAAAGGCTGCATTTTATGAAGCTATTTTTGGTTTTTGTCAATTACAGTAAACTCATGTTTCAGATATAAGAGCCAAGGACTAAAAGCATTAGAGGAAATTCCTTTCCACAGCACTGCTAACATGAGATTGTGGAAACAGAGCAGTCAGATTGAAAAGTTTAAGTAGCTTTTAGTATATATATATATATATATACACACACACACACACACACACACATGAATGATATTAAATATACATGTATACATATATGTATGTACATATATACATTCATATATAAGTATAATCACATATATTTCAGTATGTCATTACCTGGTACCTAGCCTGACACTTAGTAGTAGTTGACTAAATACTTACAGGTGCATGAATAAAACCCCTTGGTACCTCTGCATTATACTACTTACTACTTTAATTCGACGAACACTCTGTGGCTATTATTTGGATCATTGAGTCCTTTTTCACCTTACTGAGAGTAATGAGTTACTTTTAGCACTCCTGATGTTTTTAATAATGTTTCTGAGATGAAATCCAAAAAGGGAATCTCAGAATCATAGTTTTAGAGTTAAAAGGGACTGGATGAAACCCTTTGCTCTTGGATGTATTCTTCCTCAGGCTCTTGTCCAAGGTTGCAGGGCTACTGTAAGGCAGTGAGGAATAAAACCCATTCCTTAGATTCCTAGTTCAATGTTTTTTCCTACATAGTACCTCAACTTATATTTTAGAATTGTACTTATTTTTTCTTTCTTTCTTTCTTTTTTTCTTTTTATCTTCCTCCTTTTCTCCCTCCCTCCTTCTCCTTCCTCCCTCCCTTCTTTCCTTTTAAGATTTTATTTATTTGAGAGAGAGAATGCACACTAGCAGAGGAAGAGGAAGAAGCAGATTCCCCAGTGAGCAGAGAGCCAGATGTGGGACTCGATCCCAGGACCCTGAGATCATAGGTCGAAGGCAGACACTTAACTCTCTGAGGCACCCAGGTGCCCCACATTTTAAAACTTTATAATGAAGTTTTAACATACTATCCTTGATGGCAAGGAATTTTGGTGTTCTAGTTAATGGTAATTTCATTTACTCCATTTATCTTTTCATTTTCTTCTTCAACAAGTATTTATTAAACACTAATTGTACTGATTGCAATACGCTATGCTCTTCATGGTTAAAATGGAGTGAGACACAGCCCCTTCTCTGGGGGGGGGGGGGGTCTCCTGTAAGAAGATTTCCCCGGGCCTCTTCTGCTGCCCCACAGGCTCACCTCTAGCACTGCACCTACCATATTATATTGGAATGTCCTGTTGAAAATCTATCTCTTCTAGTAGTCTATAAGATGCTTGAGGTCAGAGACCATTTCTTACTAATTATTGGATTTACTCTGTCCCCTCTCTCCCAAAATGCATTCATCTGAGCTCATGATATATTTGAGAGAGGTGTGAATAATATAGATCTTGCTAGTTCAACGCATACATTATGAAGTAAATATTTATGTCCCTGTCATATTCATATATGGAAGATCTAGCCCACAATACAATGGTATTTATTTGGAGATGGGGCCACTGGGGGACAGGTTAGATGAGGTCATGAGGATGAGGCCCTGGTCTGATGGGATTAGTGGCCTTCTAAGAAGAGACACCAGAGCTCTTTCTCTCTTACATAGCACCAAGGAAAGGCCATGTGAGGATAGCAAGAAAGTGGCCATCTCTATGCCAGGAAGAGTCTACCAGAACCTCACCATATTGACACCTTGATCTCGGACTTCCAGCCTCCACAACTGTGAGAAAATAAATTTCTATTTCTAACTTTACTATTTTGCTTTGGCAGCTTGAACTAACTAATGCAGTATTTGAAAACTTGTAACTGTATTGAAAACCACAAACTCTTTCACAAAATTACAACATTTAAAACTTTGTAGTCTTTCTAGATTTTTGTGAACTTTCCGACTGAACCAAAGCATCTCTAGTTAGTTAGGACTAACAGTTAATAAAATGCCTGCGAAATAGACTCTTTTCCTCGTATGTGAATCATGACTGTATTAGTTTTTTGTAGCTTCCATAACAAAGTACCAAAAAACAGGTGACTTAAGCTAACAGAAACTTAATTGCTAATAATTCTAGAGGCCAGAAGTCTGAAATCAAGGTGTTTGCTGGACTGTGCTCCCTCTGAAACCTCTATGGGATGAACCTTCATTGCTTCTTCCAGCTTCCAGAATCCTCAGGGAGTTCATAATGCCAGTCTCTGTCTCCAGCTTCATATGGTCATCTTCTCTCTGTGTGTCTCTTTACTGTCTTTTCTCTGTGCATGTATGTCTCTGTTTCTTCTCTAGACGTAAGGACTCCAGTTATACTGGATTAGGGCTCACTGTCATGATCTCATGTTCACTTGATTGTGTCTGCAAAGACTCTGTTTACAAATAAGATCACGTTCTCAGATATCAGGGGTTAGGAGTTCAATGTATATTTTTTGGGGGGGAGCATAGTTCAACCTATAACAATGACCTTGTCTAAAATTGTATTTTTTCTCTTCCTCACAATAATAGCATCAACGTCTGCCATTTGGGACCATGCATTACATGCTAGTTGTGGTGCTAGGTATTTAATGATTTCATTTTATTGTCTCAACAAGGCTGAGAGGTGGGAAGAGTTAGCGTTGGTTAGAGCTATGAAACTGAGATTCAAGGAGGTTGAACACCTCACCAGGACCTGTGCTAAATAGCGGATGGGATTTAACTCAGATTTCACCTACATGAAGGTTCATGTTCTTAACCATGATGCGAGTATTTCTCTTTTTATACTTATGAGCCTATTAACCATTCTGGGATTCCTTGTATCTTAAAACTTCAGAAACCCTTTCCCTAATGTCTACATGGAGCATTATTCTATCATATATTCAGCTGCAAGCCAGCTGCAGCCAGACATATGGGTCTATATAAACTGTGACCTGGTTAGGTTTGCTAAGAGTATCTCGCCCCTTTTTTAGGCTGGCTCATCTGTCAATGTCCCTTCTCTTTTTTCCCTTTGCCCTGGTAAGCCATATCATCCCTGAAACCATTTCTAAATGCTAGGTCAGGCCCAAAGAGAAACTCTACGATTCTTGTATATGCTGTTATTCCAACCTCGGCCTGAAGTCAGTTTCTGTACGGAGAGATTCTAACATTCATACTGCTGAGTTCAGTCACGGCATCTTTAAAACTGACGTCAAACACGAGTTCAGTCCATTTTCCCTGGATTTGGAATCCAACATGCATTGTGCTGGCTTCCTCATCCCTTTGCCTCAGCCAAAGGCACATCCATGTACCAGCCCCACTTAGTTCTGCATGGATTTTCCCAAGGTACTTGGAAAAGTCATCAAATTATTTGCAGTTGTATTTCTACAGTTTGCAGCTGTTTGAAAAATTCCGGATTGATTTTCAGCTGAGCAATGCAGCCTCAATCCTAATAAGGTTCAAGCACTGAAAAAGTACAGCGATGAACCATTGATTAAGTTGACACTGCAATCTATTTTCCCTGCCCCTGGTAGACTGAGCTGGGTTCTTAGGCTGCTTACACTTGCATTTGTTAAATATTCCAGGCTTTTGTCTTTATGAATAATCTTATCTGAAACCAGAGATGGTTCAGTGCTTAGTTGTTCTGTCTGGATTTTTGTGAGTGCCTCTTTCTAGGGATCTGAAAATGAAAGCTGAGGAAATTAAGTGAAGTGCACAGGGAATTCACCAATCTAAAAACCTAGTGTCCTGCCCTGCTACCGTGTGCAATCCCAGTTTTAGAACTGGAAAGGAAGACTAGTTGGAAAATGAACACGTCCACAGGGAAATAACAGAGCAGGAATGTGTACTACTGAGTGAGTGTCAAGTTTAGAGCATGAATGGCCTTTCCACATAGACAAGTGTCCCTAGACAGTGGCCGTTCTGCTGCAAGCATAAATCATTAAAGTATACAACATCAGATTCTCTTCCCTCCATCATAATGCACCCACTTCCCCGGCTTCTTTGAAATGATGTGCTTCATATTGAACCAGGGTTTTAAAACTTACTGCTACCCGATCTTTGGAAAGAGCTTAACTTATCTCAGCTTTAATATCCCCATCTCTATTATGGGCATGTTACTGGTACTGTTCGTGCACGACATTGTCAAGATCAAATAAGCTGAAGGATAGAGTGAGCCTAATATACAGTAAACATTCAATAAATTAGTAATAATGAAGCAAGGTTTACAATTGAGGCAGATAAAAGCACATTGAAAATCAACCGATTTCAATAAAAACTTTTTTCCTTATCATTACACTGGTATTTAAATATGTTGATAAGGGACACTCGGGTGGCTCAGTCAGTTAAGCATCTGGCTTCATCTCAGATCATGATTCTGGGGTCCTGGGATCCAGCCCAACCTTGGGCTCCCTGCTCAGCAGGGAATCTGCTTCTTTCTCTCCCCGCCCCCTGCTTGTGCTCTGTCTCTCTCTTCCTCTCAAATAAATTTTAAAAATCTTTTAAAAAATATAAATGGGCTGAAAAAAAAAGTGGTGTGGTTAATTCTTACATTGGGAATGGGTAGGAGGGAGCAGCCTGACAATCAGAGAGCTCCCCCGACGAAGTAGACAGCAGGACTCAGCAGTGTCACCACGATGAAGCTGTGCATCCGCAGTGGCTTGATGAAAACAGCAATGGCTGGAGAAAAGGCATTTTGCTCACTAGCTGCACACCTCTGGCTGCTCTGCCTCGGCAAAGGCGTATTCCCTGCTCTCATTCCTTCAGAGTGATTTCTGGTTGCATAACAGTTGTTCCAGTATGGCAAACATTAGGTCTTTCAAGTCTAATGTAGATGAATTTTAACCATGTGCATAGAGTAAATATACATATACATCTATACAGGTATATTATCTTCTATAAATATTTATGGGGAGCATATAAATGATTCACACACAATCCCTCACATCCTAGGAGAAGAATAGAGAGATGCACTCTGTTTTGTGACCTGACCCCCCTCAATCCCATCAGAATGCAAATCATCTAACCCTGGACATGTAATTGCTCAGATAGCACAGGTCCTAGGGAGCTGATTCTCATGTGGAGCATCGTCACATTCTAGACACTTTCATCAGTCTATTCCTTTACCAATAGTCCCCTAGACATTTCTTACCAGCTCTGTGCCTGCCTCAGATTATTCTGAAAAACCACAGCAGTCATGTGTTTGCATTTTAAAACATAGATGAGTGCTGGGGAAAGCTTGAGTCAGACTCTTGATAAAGGTGTTGCCTTAAGAGCGGGGGTGGGGGGGTGGGGGGGTGGGGAGGTGGGGTGGCCGGGCAGAAGGAGGTTTTTCAAGCAGTACTATCCAAGAGAACTTTCAGCGAGGATGGACATGTTCTCTATCTGTGCTGTCCGTATAGAGGCCATTAACCCCATGAGGCTCTTGGCCACTGAAATGAAGCATGTGGAAGGAAGTGTTGAGTTTTTAATTAAATGTTAACTAGTTCAAATGTAAACAGACATTTGTGACTAGAGGCTACTGTACTAGAAAGTAGAGCTTTAAAAAATAAGCAGCCCAATCTGCTTAAGAAGATGATCAGGAAGTCGGTGGAGAAGATTGGATGGATTGGGGTGGGAGCAGCAGGGAGGAAGCTGGCAACAGGTTAAATCCTATTTTATTCTTTTGACTAAAATACTCAATCTCTACTGAGGCAAAAATGGATTACTTAAATATTCCTTAACTTATCAATTTCTCAGTCATTTACTGAGAATTTTCATGTGCCTTTTTATATCTTTATTATGCAGGAAACTAGGGATGAAGAAATAAATAACATTTAAAAAGCAATATGCCTTTGCCCATAAAGTGCATATATTTGGAACATCAGACAGGCACACGCCCGAAGACACTTTATACGTATGGTATGTGCATGGTATACAGTACAGGAAGGCTGCAAGGAATAATGAAAGTATTATTACATTTTCTTTGACTGGTGAAATTAATTCTAATTGGTGTTAATAATTCAAAGTCATAATGGTCTTAAGGAAATGGAAAATATGACTTCATGAAATCAAAATGCTTTTTTAAAAAATGATAATTAAATACTGACCATTGTTTCTATTTTCTAACTCTTTGGTCATTCCTCTGACCTGTGTTGTTTGTGTTGCCCTGACTATCTGGCTAAGGTCAGCTGGAATGGAAAGCCCTTGCTTTATGATGCAGACCTAGTCTCAGAAGCCTGGGATGTTTGGGGTGAGATAAGTCACCCAAGAGTGCTTTCTCTGAGTAGCCTCTGGACTGTCACCACATTGCTATTATTTATAGACTAAAAAGTACGTAGGAGTGAATACAGCTGTGTATTCAGGCTGCCCTCTTTAAGATAAATCAGAACTCCAAATATTTACAAATATATTGCTCTTCAATGTCTGCTTCCTGAAGACAATAGTCCTACCACTACCACGAGCCACAGGAATATATCATTCTGATTTTCTGATGGATGATTTTTTTCCTAAGTCAAAGAGCCTCCTTTTTTTTTCTCCCTTCCTATCTTATTTTTATCCCATAGTAGTTATTGAGTGCTTGGCGTTTGCCATGCACACTGTAAAATGCTGGAGATGTAAAACTAAATAAAATTAAGCCTGAATTTCTTCATTTATGGAGTGGGTAGGGTCTTCTATTGGTTAGGGTTATAGGCTTTGCGGTTGGTGGACTCATCATTAATCACCGGTGTGATCCTAAGAAAGCTTGTTCACCCTTTTATGCTTTAGTATTTTCTGCCATAAAATGAAGGTAGGGAAGTATGTTCTTTAGAGGTTTCTCTGATAATTAAGGAGATAATATATGTAAAGCACTCAGCACTTTATCGTGGGAAGTACCCAGTAAGTGTTAGTGTATACTATTGTGGTTATTACTATGATTAATGTCTCAGTTTTTTAAAACGATATTATGTTAATAAGACCATGTTTGTGAAAACTTACATGTGCTCCGCACTTCTGTTTTAATTCACCGTATTTTCAAAATTCTCGTATAGCACTGAAGAGGTTATTTTCTTGTTACTATTTACATTTCCAATTTCCCAAGTATTCAGTGTGCTACTTGAAGGCAGGCACCTTAAGGCATTTGTCTTTGTTTAGTGACACAGTGTCTGGCTCTTGGTCAGTGCTTAAGAGGTATTTATTGAATATTCCTTGCTAGTTTCAAGAATCTTACAATGAATTAGGAGAGACAGAAGTTTATGACCCACTCTAATGACACTGGACATGCAGAGCCCACCCTTCTCTCTCTTTAGATGTGAGATGCCCAGTGGAGACATGCAGTCCTCTCCCATCCTTCCTGTGAGACATGTCCCCATCCAGTGCTGCTGCCACCTGCGTTAAGTTAGAATAATTTAGAAGTTCAGTATACATGTTCAGTCTCTTCTCCCAAACTCACCAATCAGGTGGGTCACTCCTTGCCTGGCATGAAAGAAAATGGGGAGAGAAGCAAGGACTGACCTGTTAAAGAAGCTACTTTGACACAGAAAGAAACATCAGAATTGCGGAAGACTATTTACTTCCAACAGGATGATTAAATAATCCATTTCAGAGATAATAAATCTTAAAGAGTTTTAAGACATTGCCCAAGCTGCAAAGTGGCAGGTATAGAATGTGAACTTTGGACTGAGAGAATTCGTATCTGAAACACTGTAGGGAAGGACTGTACTATAGCCATCTTTGCATTAATGACTTCTCCTTTCATAGGCTAAATATTCTTTGAAATGTCTACCATGTGCTGGGCACTTTCATAACATACAAAACACTGGCAGAACAAGGAATAAGTTCTGGGATCCTGTCAAGATGAAGTAGCCTCCTTCCTCCCAGGTCCTCCCTCTTACAACTAAAAACCCTGGCCATAACCAGACAAACAAGGTTTGTTAGAAGAAGACTCTCAAAGTAGACAGAAGGAGATGGGTTGCTTAGGAACATGAGGTCTTGAGGAATGGCATTGTAGTAAGTTCCCTGGGTTTTTCCTTAGTGCCTCCAATGTATCAACAGGGTGCTACAGAAGCATCCATGTCAGAAGCGTTAAAGGGCACAGCCAAAAATATGCAAGCAAGGCCTCTTCCCCTAGCCAAAGGACCAGGAAAAGGGTGGCCTAAAAGTAGGAAGTCTTTTTGGCAATACCCGCCTTACTCCAGGCAAACACTGACAGAAAAATCATACTACTCCTTCCCTACAGTTTCAGCCAGAGAGGAGCTGATCTTTCACTCTATCTTTCAGTCCCTTCCCTGTGGAAGCAGATATTGTGCACCAATTCCCCACGTCTCTTCCATTCTCTACTTTGCAGAAGCAGGTGGCGGTACTCTGCCTCTCTCACCAGATGGTATTTGTGGACTGAGCGGGCAGCTGGTCTTCCATCCCCCACCCAGCAGAACTAGGCAGGACTCGGGTTCTTCCACCAGATTGGTGTCATTGGATCTGTCGCTGAGCTGAACCCCCACCCCTATATGGCATCAATGACAGTGAACAAGATGGAACAAGTTGAGGGTAGTAAGGACTTCATTTTCCCCTATTCCCCACCCCATGTCAGTGGGACCCATTGGGGAGCTGAGTCTCTACCCCCACTCTACAGCAATGGAGTGTGAGTCAGTCCTCTGCTTATCCCTACTTGATGGCAGCAGGGCCCAAGTTGGGACTCAATCTTTACTCCCACTTGGTGACAGTAAGGCAAGTTGACTATTAATGCATCATTTTTTAAGGAAAGGAGTCAGTAGAGACAGGGGAGCTGAATGTTCACTCCACTGGTCTGTTACGGGGCATTGTGAGTCAGAGTCAGTGCCCCTCTTTTGCTGGATGGTATTGGTGGGGCCCATTTGATTCTCATACTACACCTTAATAGAGGTACTGAGTACCAAAAAAAAAAAAAGGATCCAGAGTCTTATAATATAATATCCAATTTGTCAGAATAAATAGAAAATCACTCCTCATACCAAGAACCAGAAAAATCACATGAATGAGAAAGGATACTCAACAGACACCAATACCAAGCTGAATCAGATGTCAGAATTACCTGATATTTTATTTTATTTAATTTATTTATATTTTGAGAGAGAGAATATGCATACATGCATTTTAGTGGGGCGATGCAGAGGGAGAGGGAAAGGGAGAGAATCTTAAGCAGGATCCATGGAGCCTGACTGACGCAGGGCCCAATCTTCCCACCCTGTGATCATGACCTGAACCGAAATCAAGAGCTGGATGCTTAACTGACTGAGTCATCCAGGTGGCCCCCGCACTGACAAGTATTTTAAAGCAGCCATCAAAAAATTATTCAATAAATAAATAAACAAAAAGAAGAAATTCAGAACAAACCAGTAATTGCCAGTGGGGAGGGGGATGAGGACATGGGTGACATGGATGAAGGAGAACGGGAGGTGCAGGCTTGTAGTTATGGAATGAATAAGTCATGGAGATGAAAGTACAGCATAGGGAATATAGTCAGTGATCCTATAATATGTATGGTGGCAGATGGTAGTGACACTTGTGGTGAGAGCACAATATAACACGTAGAATTGCCTAATCATTGCATTGTATACCTGAAATGAATGTAGCATTGTGCGCCAACCATATTTCAATTAAAAAAAGTCTCAACAATTATCCTGAAATACATAAAGAATATAGAAAATCTCAACAAAGAAATAAATCTTACTAAAAAGAACCAAATAGATATTAGCTGAAAATACAGTAACTGAAATTAAAAAAAAAAAATCACTGGATGGGCTCAGGAAGTGGAATGAAGATGACAGAACAGAATCAGTGAACTTGAAGACAGCTCAGTAGAATTCACTTAATCTGAAGAGAGAAAGTAGACTGAAAGAAAATGAGCAGTCTCAGGGAACCTGTGGTGTAATAACAAAACCGCTAGCATCCATATCATGGAGTTCCAGCGGAGGAAAGAGTGGTATAAAAGCATTTTTTAAAGAAATAGTTGGTGAAAATTTCCTTAGTTTGGCAAAAGACAAAAACCTATAGGTTCAAGGTGAGCAACCTTCAAATAGGATAAACCCAAAGAAATTTATGAAAAGGAACATCATAATCAAACTTCTAAAAATTAAGACAAAAATGGAATGCAACAGAGAAATGCTGTATTCATTACTTATGAGGGAGCACCAATTAGAATGATAGTAGATTAATCCTCTGGAGCCATGAAGGGCAGAAGGAAACAATAGTGCAATAGTCTCCAAGTACTGAAAGTAAAGAACTGTCAAGCATGAGTTCTGCATTCAATGAAAACATCCCCTAGGAAGGAAGGGGGAAAGAAAAACATTTTCGGTTGAAGGAAAACAGAATTTGTTTCTAGAAAACCTCTCTTTGAAGAATGGCTAAAGGAAGTTCTAAACAGAAAGAAAATGATAGCAGAAGAAGGGTGGGAGCTTCAGAAAAAAAGAACATCAGAATGGATACAAATAGACAATATAATAGACTATCCTCATGAGATTTTTTAAATAGTATTTGATGATTGAAGTAAAAATTATAAACATCTGCTGTCATTCTCAATGTATGTAGAGGAAACAATTATATTTATATTATTTAAACAATTATATTTAACAAGGAGGAAATGTAAAGAGACCTATGTGAAAATAGATTTCTTGTGTTATTTGAAGTGGTAAAATGTGGATACCAGTAGACCAAGAGAAATTATGTATGTGTATTATACACCTAAAACAGCCACTAGGAAAACTAAACCAGGTGGTATACTCAAAAACACTAAAAATGAAAAAAACAAAACAAAACAAAAAAGACAAAAAAACCCAAAACGCTAAAAATGAATCAAGATGGAATCCTAAAAAAAAGTTTGAATAACCCATAGGAAAGTAGAAAATGGAAACAGGAACAAGGAATGGAAGAAACAAACAGAAAAAAAAGGAAAAAATGGCAGACTTAAGCTCTGCCATATCAGTAATAAACATAAATAGTTTAAACATAAATTAAAAAACAAAAATTGCCAGAGGGGATACAAAACATAACCCAATAATACACTGCCTACAGGAAATTCACGTCAAATATAATAACATAGACAGATTAAAAGGGCAAGATGGAAAAGTTACACCATGCAAACATTGATTAAAAAGAGAAAAGCAGGTGCTTTTCTTGGTGTAGTACTAATATTGGATAGACTTTAGAGCAAAGAAACAGTCTCTGCCCTCAGAAAGCTTAACATTTACATGTTACTTGAATGTAACATTTTCAATTTTTATTTTTAATTTTAATTTTTAAGAAGATTTTATTTATTTGAGAGAGAGCATGTGGGGGAGGGGCAGAGGGAGAGAGAGAAATGGACTCCCAGAGGAGGAGCCCAATATGGGGTTTCATCCCAGGACCCTGGGGTTATGACCTGAGCAAGGCAGACACTTAACTGACTGAACCATCCAGGAACCACATACACTTTCAGTTCTTAGAAGGAAGCTAGAAGTATCTGCCTCCAAAGCCAGATCCTGGGGTTGCAGAATGTAATTAAGCAGTGATTTCAAAGTTAATTCCTTTTCAAATATAATCAGCCCACGATATTTACTTCTAATGTACATGGAGCATTCTGCTTTGTGCTCTTGGCTGATGCAGCTGGTAGAGAAATTCCATGTAAAATGCTGTGTAATGGGGTTTTGAGCAATCTCTGAGGTATAGGGAAGGGAAGTTTTGAGCGGCAAACCCTTTCAGGTGATTTATTAAAGCATAGATGAACGAGACAGATATGGTCCCTGCCCTCATAGAAATTAGGGCGAGGTTGATTAGGCAGTGATGTACTTGCAGGGTTGGGAAGTAGAATAATGCTGAGGTCAGATTCAGGGGCATTAGGAAAGAGATTGGTAAGAGATTGCCCATTGCCTTGATTTTGTCTCTTGCCAAATTCGTAGTGAAAATGGACTATATTTAATGATTGGATTCTATTCTAGTATCTGCTTAATCTTGGTAACAGTGATTGTTTAGAGATATGTTAAAAATTATTCTATAATATTTAGTAAAATAAAACTGTTTTTTCCTGTCCGGTAGTTACAACTATGTAAAAAATGTTCATGCATAAGAACAAAGAGATATCAGACCTACAAAAATAGTTAATCTCCTAGGGTGCTGGGATCGAGAGTGATTTATGATTCCTTCTAAGTGACCTTTTATTGGTATAATGTGATCTTCAGAATAAGTAGAAAAGGGCAGGAAATGGGTATGCTGAATTCAGAGGATGAACAGAAGGTTCCATGTATGTGGCTGAGATCTGAAGATAGGAGGGAAAGCAGAGACCCTTTCCTCACAGGAGCGTGGACTCCTGGCTGATGCCTACTGGGGGATGTGGCTCTAATTGGTAGAGCCTGTTTTTGTTTTGTTTTGTATCTTTTAAAGATTTTATTTTTAAGTAATTTCTACCCCCAACATGGGGCTTGAACTTACAACCCATAGATCAAGAGTTGCCTGCTCTATTGACTGAGCAAGCCAGGTGCCTCTGGTACGGCCTGTTGTTGGCTGAAGATCACACTTTACAACCTGCTTTCTGACCCTGCATGTACATTGGTCTTTTACTCCCTTTATCAAAAGGACAGATATAATATCAAAGGTTCTTCCTATTTGTACTTTTCCAAGCATTTTTAAGAAGATTTTATTTATTTGAGAGGGAGAGAAGGAGAGAAAGAAAGAGAACGAATGATCATGAGCAAGGGGGAGGGGCAGAGGGAGAGGGAGAAGCAAGTTTCCCCCAGAGCAGGGAGCAAGATGCAGAACTCCATCCCAGGACACTGGAATCGTGACCTGAGCTGAAGGCAGAGGCGTAACTGACTGAACCACTCAGATGCCCTAGCCCAGCACTTTTATTTCATTATCACTCTTTGTGAAAGTGTGATGAGGTAGGCATGAGAGGAGCTATGTCTACATTTAACAAGTAGACTGAGGCAAATATTGCCACTTAGGTCTGTGGAAACTTTGGTAGTAAACTTCTGTGCCTTAGTTTCCTCATCTATAAAGTAGATGATACTACTTAAATCATAAAGGAACTTCTGTAACTAAAGAAATTACATGTAAATTAATTTGAACAGAGTCTGGCATATAGTAAGGACTCAACAAATGTTATCTATTATTATTTAATAATATAATTATTATTATATTACCTAATTTCCAGGTTTTTTTTTTTTTTTTTTTTTTTTTACTCCGCCAGTGCAGTTAGGACTAGAGCTCTGTTTTCCAGGTTTCCTATATCCTATACTTCTTGAAAAAGTATCATGGTGGAAAAGGAAAAAAAAAATAAAAACTTTGTGGTTGAGGAAAAAATCCTGTTTCAGGAGTGCCTGGGTGGCTCAGTTGGTTAAGCATCTGACTCTTGGTTTTGGCTTAGGTCATGAGCTTGGGGTTGTAAGATCGAGCCCTGCATTAGGCTCTGCACTTGGCAGGGAATTTGCTTGGGATTCTCTGTTTCCCTCTTCCTCTGTCCTTCCCCACACTTGTAGGCATGCTCTCTCTCTTTCTCAAAATAAATAAATAAATCTTTTAAAAAATCCTTATTTCAAATACTGTTTCTCACTCAGCCATGAGATATTGGAAAATTCTATGAATCTTAGTTTCCTTGTATTTAAAATGAAGACAATGAAAATGTGAATGGTTTCAGTCTTAGCCTGAGTTCTTTTAAATACAGAGCCTGGGTAAAGGATTTGTTGCTGTGTTTTATTTAGGAGATGTCATTGCAGAGCATTGAAAGTGAGAAAGGAAGTGTAGCAGGTAAGAAAAGGAATTGATGTAACAGGACCCAGGACTCTGCCGGCCACTACAGCATGATCCACAGAGATGCAGTCAGTCCCCTGGCAGGTGCACCAGTTTGGCCTTGCAGAATTTCTCCAGACAAGTAATACTGCGCTTCCAGACTGACTGTCAGTGGGATGAAGGGAGAGGGAATTTATCTGCTGGTTCCCTTCTGTATCCTGTCTGCAATTGGTCACAATTTGTCCCACGGGAAATTAGTTTTGGCAGCCACTCAGAAAGTCAGATCCCATATCCTGTTACATGGGAGTTTATTGGAATCTGGAAGTAGAAGTGGTGGGAGGAGTTAGCAACCAGAGGAATGAAGCTTATCGGCTTGTGCAGGCAGACACTCCCAGGTCTGCATATTTGTCTTTGCTACAGCAGTACCGGTTGACAACGAAGGAGCCTGGAGTCTAGGAATGTGAGGAGGTCCATGAGATGTGCCTATTATATCCTCAGAAGGTGAAATAGCATATAGAACTTGTCTTAGTTTGAGCTTCCACAACAAAATACCAATAGACTGGGTGGTTTATAAACTACACAAACTTGAATTTCACCATTTGGGAGGCTGAGAAGTCCAAGATCAAGTGTCTGATAGGTGTGTTATTTGTGAGGGCCTGTTTCCTGGTTCATAGACGTCTGTCTTCTCGCTGTGTGCACAAATGGTAGGAGAATCAAGGGAGCTTTCTGGGGTCTCTAAGTTCGCACTAATTCCATTCATGAAGCCTCAGCCTTGTGACATAATCATCTCCAAACAGCCCCACCTCCTAATACAACTCCTAATCACATAGGAGATTGGATTCCAACCTATGAATTTGGAGGAGACATAAGCAGACAATATATAGCTGTGCCATATTAATATTAGTTATTAAATTTGGCCACTCTATATTGAATAGTGGTAGCAACAGAGAGATAGAGCTGCTGTGTGGAATTCTCGAATGCACTTCTAAAACCACAGTAAATCACATGTGTCATCTGAGACACAACATCATCTACCAACGTGCACCCTGAAGACAAGGCCATTCCAGTGTTTATATGCAACGCTTTATTCCCCTAGCAGGGGCACCTAGTGGTCTGACACAGAGAGAACAGTAGCTGGTGGCTAGCAACTATTAGTAAGAGCATAAAACCTTTCTATTATTTAAAAAATGCTTACAAATTTAGAAACCTCTGTCTCCTAGAGTGCAGATTATATTTCCTCTGATGGCCGCACCAATATATATCTTCAGATGATCTACTTACAACAAATATGCCTGACATTAATGTACATCTGTAAGGACCTTGAGTCTATGTTCCCACCCCCTTAAAACTGGGTGGGGGGGGTGCTTTGTAACTGACTCAGCCAATAGAATGCAACAGAAGTAACGCTGCGTTTTTTCTAAGACTGGGTCATTAAAGGCAAAATGCCTCCCCCCCAGCTCTCCTTCTTGGGACATGCACCTGGAGACCATTGACTGACATTAAGAAGTCTAGCTCCCTAGCAGTTGCCTGCCTACTAAGGAGCTTATGCAGAGAAACCAGAGAGGGAGCAGGTATGCATGAAAGGGAGAGACAGAGACAGTGAGAGAGGTGGGGAGAAAGGAAAAGAGAGAGGAAGAAAGATTCCCAAGTTGCTGTAGCTGTTCAGCCCCTGCTGTTGGGTTCTTCCAGCCCAGGTATCAGACACGTGCATGAAGTCTTTGAGATGACGCCAGCCCCACCAACGGTCTGACTGCACCACATTCCCACCCCACAGAAACCATGAGTGAAAATAAGTGATTATTGTTTTAAGCTACTAAGTTTTAGAGTGATTTGTTTGCAGCTATAAAAACTGAAACACCTGTGAAGCCCCACGTGCTTTGATTAAAAGGCTATCATGACAGTTGTTTTAGGTGTTGCCTTGTCTTTCATTTTGTTTACAACTTTTAACCCTAATTACTTTGTTAATAAATAAAATACTTACTGAGTGCCTACTCATTGCCCAAATGATGTAATTGTAAGAGGTACAGAGTGAGCAGTAACAGTCCCTGACTTCCTGAGGTTTAAAGCTCAGTTGGGAGGCAGGTCTACCTGCATATGAAGAAAAACAGGGATGGCGACCAAGATGTCAGCTAATGCATGATGCAGAGATGCCGTGTCATGCACTTTTGCAAAACTATTCTCTGTTCGAGGAACAACAAAACATTATTGCACTCCCCAGAGGCTGATTTACATTGAACTAATGACGCTTAAGCTTCAGAGCCCTCGGCTTTCAAAGGGCTGGTTGCAATCACCCGGTTGCAGTGCACCTTTTATAGACCTCATGAAGTCATGGACCATTACTGCTCACTCTGTACCTCTTGCAGCCGGCTCAGTTTTGAGCAATGAGTAGGCGCTCAATAAATATTTTATTCTTTAACAAAATGATTAGGGTTAAACGAAAGGAAAGAAAAGGCAATACTTAAAAAAACCTGTCCTGACAGCCTTCTAATCAAAGCACCTGGGGCTCCATAGGTGTTCCCGTTTTTATATACTATACTATATATAATAGAATTTTGAAAAGTAAGATATTTTAACTGAACACGTTTGTATCCTTTTAGATACTTTAACCCAAAGCATTTCTGCTCCGGCTTCTCTCCATCTTTCTTTCCCTCTTGTCCAGTGATGTTGGAGAGGCTCTGACGCTTTTGGTATCTCATTAAGAGGAGGCTAAGTTGAGGATACTTTCAGTTTGAATTCAGTGGGTAATATATAGGTGGTTCACAGTTAATTCTCTGTAAGGCCAAGTGATTGCTAGTCACCCTGGTGTGGGAGCAGTTCCCAGGAATTCTCCTGCTGCCACAGTGCGGATTAACTGATACTGTGAAACCAAAGCTCAGAATTACAAGTGGTCTTGTAAGAGCATACCCCAAACACCCAGCGTCCGCTGCTGGAAGTACATGGGGAGTGGAAAAGTAGCGAGGCTTAATAGACCAGGAGCTGGTCTGTGGAAAATTCTTCTAAAAATGAGCCATATGAAATTATAACTAGACGATTCTTTACTCACCGATACCCCGTCAAAAGGGAAGGCTTCGCCTACTGGAAAGGTTCTTAATGCAGTGTATACAATTTTAAGCACAAATGACTAAAAGCTGAGAAATAGCTCAAGCATTATAAATCCAGAAAAAAAAACCATGTTAGTTTTGTTATTTAAGTATCAAATCAGCAGGAAATAAAAATCTTTTGCCAGTGTTTTCATATGATTCACTCCTCTTCATTAATAGGATTATCAAACAGCCCAGAAGTCTGTTTATTGCTCCTATTCAAAATTCATCTCTTTCTCTTAATAAATTATTGCCTTGGGTATGATCTGAAAAAAATAAATTTTCAATTTTCTTCTCCATGCCAAAACAGTTTCTATTGATTTCAGTGCCTATCTTGTTTGCTTTCCTTTTATATTTCATTAACTTTTAATTTGATTTTCTTCATTCTTTAATAAGTAAATATAAGACAGCAAAGAAGATAGGCTTCCATGTTGACCAAATTGTATATAATTTCTGACTTGCTTTAAATTTGTAGTGATTGTGATGATTTTTCTCATTGCAAATAGTCACTTTTGTAGCTATTAAAGAAGAGCATCCAAATTGTAGAAGCTTCGGGCCTCATGCACCTGGGTTCATTCCTGACTAGACCTTGGGAAGAGGTGAATGGGCCTGTTGAAGCTTGTCTTCTTTTGGGAATTCTGTCCTGATATCCCATGTCTGAATTAAGCACCCCCTTGATTCCCAGATTGCCCTTTGCCATGTTGAGAACTTACCACCTTGAATGAGACGCACACTTTTTCTTCTAAAGCTAACAAAAACTCTGTGAAGTAGCATGATAAGCAGTTTCATGTATCAGCTTGGCTAGGATTTGGTGCCCAACTGTTTGGTCAGATACTAGTCCAGATGTTACTGTGAAAGGATTTCGTAGATGTGCTTATCATCTACAATCAGTTAATTTTAAGTAGAGGACAGTCCCCCCAATAATGTGGGTGGAACTCAGTCAATCAATTGAATGGTTTAAGAGGAAAACCTGAGTTTCCTGGAGATGAAGGAATTCTGCCCCAAGAGTAATATAGTAATTCTACCTACTTTTCTAGCCCACTGCCTTACCTTGTAGATATAGGACTTGCAGGCCCCCACAGCCTACTCATGAAAATAAATCTCTCTCTCTCTCTCTCTCTCTCATTCTCTCAACACACACCCATGTCCACACCCTCCCCTCCTGCCCCGCACCTTCATAACCTGTTGGTTATGTTTCTGTGGAGTACCCTGACTGGGAAAGGTAATATTTATCAGTATTTTTACGTAAAGTAAACAAGGTTAGCAAGTAACTTATCTCAGGAAATGCAGCTTGTATGTGGCAAACCCGGGATGTAGACAGACCATGCTCTTTTCTACTCTGGAGCCCTTTCTGGAGTTAGGAAATCTTTCTAGTTGAGCTTTGTTTCATTGAGTTGCATGATCTTGGGGGTTTGGTACCACCCTCCCTCAATCTTTCTTTCCTCTTTTTTTTTTTTTTAAAGATTTTATTTATGTATTTATTTGTCAGAGAGAGAGAGAGAGAGAGAGAGAGAGAGAGCGCGCAGGCAGAGGCAGAGGGAGAAGCAGGCTCCCCGCCAAGCAAGGAGCCAGATGTGGGACTCGATCCCAGGACGCTGGGATCATGACCTGAGCCGAAGGCAGCTGCTTAACCAACTGAGCCACCCAGGCGTCCCCCTCTCTCTTTCCTTTTATGTCCAGTGTGGTAACAGTGGATCTTGACCTATATATATTGTAGGACTCTTTTGAGATTCAATGAAGAGGTGTAGGTGAAAGCAAAAACAACCACAGGGATATAATTAATTGTTAAGTAAAAATCAACTTCATGACTTTTCCCAAAGAAAGTGTCAGGCTTTCCTCTTCTGAGTATTAGTTTCTTTCTCTTCCTCTTGCTACCTGTTTCCCCCACCTCATGCCCCTTATGTTTCTCAGTGGTGATTATACTAAAACCTTTGTACTCTCATATACTCTTTTATTTAATCATCAGAGCACACTTGGTTGAATAAATATTATACCCATTTCGCAGATGAGAAATTGACACGACATGTAGAGTTGCTCAAAGTAATGTGGCCAGGTAACAATAGAGATGGAACATTCTCTCACTATATCAAAGTAAAAGAAAGAAAATGCTATAAAATTTTAATCAATTTGAACCCTGAGACCATTGCCCTAAAAAATGAATCCCTTATGTTGCAGGAAGATATGTCTTTAATTCAGGTCCCCTTCCTGCCCCAAAGGGAGCAAATTATAATTTTAGTGATTAAGCTTTTAGAGTCAGTATTTCCATTGGAAGACTCTGTGTCTGATTCACCTGCCAGTACAAAACTGAAGCTATCAAGCATTTGGTGCCCAGCTGGCTGAAGAAGATTAAACTCGGAGAGTATTTAAATAAAATTTAAATAATTCATAATTTGCCTCCCTCTGAAGAGTAGGCCTCTCTAGTGCAAGGGGAAGTAGCGGTAACATCTTCAATAGAAGGCTGAATTATGAAAGGAAGAATATTTGGGATCTGATTTTCTATGTAGATTGTGGCAAACAAGAGGAGTTGATATCTTTCCTTTATAAATCAGTAAACTAACTACTCTTACAAACTAGTTAATTTAAAGTACCCAGAGAGTGCATTGTATATTGAGACAAGAATTTGGTTGTCATATTTTTCAGGGGGATATTCACAAGTCAGAGCAGTTTAGGAGCGTGGACACTGTTGAGGAGAAATAGTTGTGGAGCTTGGGATGCTCAGCCTGATGAAGGGTTAGAGAAAATAAGCAACTGCTTTTCACTATTTGAAGGGTCAGTGTTTAGCTCCAGAGGACTGATGGGTAGAGTATAAGGGGAAGTAGATGAAAATTCTTTGTCACAAGGAACACTGTCCGAACATGGAACCAGGCTGGTTTGTTGGGCTGATCTTTGTGGTGCTAGAGATGGTGACCAGGACGGTGATCCATTGATGCTGATGTTTGAATTCCTACTTTAGGACATGGGGTCTTAGACTCCACAAAATTTAAGGCCTCTTCTGCTGCTAATATTCAAAGGTAAAATGCCGATTAAAATGGTCTTTCCATTTCCAGACTTGTGTCTGTTCAGATAAGAAATCATAACTTATTCATCTGATTTGTCTTCAGAGGAATTGCTATGTATTGAAGATCTTTTATTCATCTCTACGAGTCTTACTTACTTACTTATTTTTTAGAGAGAGAGAGATGGAGACGAAGACCGAGAGTAAGGTGGGGAGGGGAAAGGGGAGAGGGAGAAAGAGAGAATCCTTTTTTTTTTTTTTAAAAGATTTTATTTATTTATTTGACAGACAGATCACAAGTAGGCAGAGAGGAAGGTGGGGGGGGGGCAGGCTCCCTGATGAGCAGAGAGCCCGATGCGGGGCTGGATCCCAGGACCCTGAGATCATGACCTGAGCCAATGACAGAGGCTTAACTCACTGAACACCCCAGGCACCCCAGAAAGAGAATCTTAAGCAGGTTCCATGCTCAGCCTGGAGCCCAATGTGGGGCTCCAGCTCACAAACCTGAGATGGTGACCTGAGCCAAAATCAAGAGTCGGCTGCTTTACCAAGTGAGCCACCCAGGCACCCCAACAAATCTCATTTCTAAGTCTCAGATTCTTAATATATGGAATGGGATAAATATGGTGCCTGCTTAGTGAGGCTATTATGAAGATTGGTTTGAGATGATGCACATAAAGTGTTGAGTGCCTGACACATAGTAATTTCCCAGTGAGTATTAATCACTATTATTACTGTTGTTGTTGCTATATGTAAATTGATTCTACCTTATGATCTTGTGAGGTTGATGATGTCATCCACATTTTAGAAATAAGACATCAGAGGCCTAGGTCAAATAAATTCCTTGAGTTCCCATCGTTGGAAAGATGTGGCAGTGGAAGTCAAATCTATGTCCTGCTCACACCAAAGCTACAGCATTTCCTTAGTACTCTATGTGGCTATAGAGCCCTCTCTTGCTTGCTCAGAAATTTACTATAAAAATAACCCTGTTGTTTCATTTTGATGTTTAATCATTCTGCATTCCAATAGAAGCAAAACTGTGGCTTTGTTGTTAAATACATACACACACATCCATACCCATACATACAACCTCAGTGACTAGAGTAGAAACTGTAGGCCTCTTTGTGACTTTATTATTTGAAACATCATTTACTGGTGGCTCCAGCAAAGCTTTTGATCATGCCAAGCTGTGTGGCTCAATGAAATCCATGTATAGAATCCTATCTAGCTGCAGAAAGATTGCATCAGAGAAGGCTGAATGGTTCAATTGCTGTTATTCTAAAGCCAGCATTCTGGGGAGAGCATTAGTATTCACAAACTTCAAAAGAGTCGCTAGAATGGAAATTGACCCTGTCTTGTAATATAAACAGGTCAGCTGTTCGAGGGTTTTCAAAGACAGTTATGATGTAATAGCCTATATACAGTACTCACAGTCTAATCTGTTTTAAGCTTCTCCTCTGGCATTTCTCTTTCCCAGGAATGAAATAAAAGGAAAAGTGAATACAGATAAAGAAGAGAACTCATCCCTTTTGCCATTTAAGAAACAGCCCTATTGTCCATCCTCCGTAGGGATATGGCATGGCTGGTAAACTCAATATTTACATCACGGGAGCTGTTTTCTCAGAGACTTTGTTTTCATGTGAGATGTTATCGTCTTGTGATTTATGATCTGTGTATCTTTGCTGGCATTTTTTCTGAAGTTTTCATTGTTCATAAATGGACATGACACCAGGCAAATAGCTAATACTGATCAAGTCAGCTGCAGGTGCAGTAGACATTTTAAATAAGATCACAATTAAATGGAAATCTGAATTCTAGCTAGCAGGATGTTAACAATAATATAGCACACTGGGGTGCCCTGCAATATTGATCCTGTGGTGTCTCTATAAGCAACAACTCACAGTGCATTTGCCACAAAAAGATGTATGTGTTTCAAAGGAGCCATCTCCCACTCATTGCGGTACATTGCAGGAGGACTTGAGTTGAGGCAATCCATTCAGAGGTAAAATATGAATCAGGGATGAAATTATATTTGATTTTATCTAGATTTTCCTTTCCCTTTAAATTTGTGACTTTCATCTCATTTCTCTTGACAGTCCCTCTCCCCCACAGAATCCTACAATTGTTGGTGAGCATAAAAACTAGGAGTGAAGAATTAATTTGCACCGAAACATATAAAATCACAGTTTTTCTCTGAGTGACTTTTTCTACAATCGAAGGTGAAAAGCCACCAATAAATTGCATTTGGCAAAAATGCAGACTGATGTAAAGTGTCTCTATTAAAAGAATTAAAGTTGAACACAGAGCTATAACATCATGTGTGTTTTACCCAGGCCAGTCTTTTCTGGGGCATGTTTGATCTGTAAGACTCAGACCAAATGTCACATATCATTCAGAAACAGGTTTAGAGGTCTGTGATTCCAAATCAGATCAAAAGACTGGTGAATTTCTCATATGGCTGGAGACTTTTCAATTCTGCCCTTATAATCCACACTGTAGACTTCTGAAGCTTTTTTTTTTTCCCCCTATAAACACTTATTTCATAATGGATGGTGTGCAAACATACTAACAATTTGGGAAAATATATCAATATATAGGTTTAAAAACAAGAGTTAAATGGAGAGAAGAAAGTACCTCTAGTATATGCATTTTTCTAATTTTTCTAATTTTTTTCCTAATTTTTCTAATTTTCTAATTTGTAGTTTTCTAATTTTCTAATTTGTAATTTTCTAATATGTAGTTTATTGTTTCTGTAAGAAACAGCATTTGTCAGCAAGCATCATCTTCTAAATTAACTACCCATAAGCCATCTTCTAGTCACTTGGCCTAGAGCATTCTGTGGCCAATGGGTTTGGTAACCACTCCCCTTCCTCTTAGAATCCCCTAATCCTCCCAGATGCCCACTAGCAGTTCAGTCTCCTGTCATGGCCCTGCCACACCCTTAAGTGTGCCATGTCATTCCTGTATTACCATGTCATGTACCCTCTTTCGTTTTACAGCTCCATTCTCTCAAAGATGAGGCAGCATAAAAAAGTAGAAAGAGCTATCAATTCAGAAATACCAAATCCAGAATCCCAGTTCTACTATTTCCTGTTTGATTTTGTTCAATTTCTTATCTCCTTTAAATTTTGAGTTTCTTATCTGTAAATAAATATTTTACAGAGTTGTGAGTACTAAATGAAGGGATGTGTGAGTGCCTAGTACAATGCCTGATGTGTAGATGTTGGTCTGCAAATAATAAGTTTGCTTTTTCCCTGCACAGAAAAGATAAAAGAGATAGAAGGGATCACTTAAGGTTTTGCTTTTCCTGACATGAGTCATTTGCATTTTAAAAGAGAGCCCTTGCTGACCCAAAGAAATAAGATACCAATGCTGGAATTTTAGTGAGTTGATCAGGCTGGTGTGAAAGTTATTTTTAAATAGACTTCCCAGTTGCACTAAATCTTGCAGTGAGGATACCTAGTCCATCCATGTCTCCTCTAACACAGAAATAAGAATGTCATCATAAAATTGCATTAAATAAGGCCTCTTGTATGCTCAGTGATCCCGATTTTAAGAAATTAAAAATCATTATTATTTGATTAAATTTAATTAAAGGGCACCCACCACCTTAGAGCCCCTGGGTTTCTATAAAGAGAATATGAATGTAATGATTAAATTAAGTCATAACTAATAAAGATTCTCATCAGAAAAGAAAATGGGAGGAATTATCTGATTGAGAACCCTGAGTCAGTTATATGCTTTGGATAGTTCATGGAAAGTCACTGAAGTTTACCTGTGCCAAAATGGAAAGTAGATCACTTAGCAAATGCTTCTTACCCCTTCATCCATCCATCCACTCATTCTATGTTTATCAGGCCTCTTGTCAGGGTAAAGAGTGTGCTGGACATCTTGTGAGAAACGCAAGGATAAATGAGATGCATTTCCTGCCACTTCACCCCAAACGTGGAGTAGGACATACTCACAGATGAATATAATCCATAGAATTGGGAGGCCAAAAAGTATATCAGTTTTGAGCTGAAAAGACATTTTGAATAGATGGCATTGAATCTAAGCCTCAGAGTTCAGATGGCTCAACCAAAGTCATTCACCCATTTTTTTTTTAAAGATTATTTATTTATTTATTAGTCAGAGAGAGAGAGAGAGAGCGAGCGAGTGCACAGGCAGACAGAGTGGCAAGCAGAGGCAGAGAGTACAGCAGGCTCCCTGCCGATCAAGGAGCCCGATGTGGGACTCGATCCCAGGACGCTGGGATCATGACCTGAGCCGAAGGCAGCCGCTTAACCGACTGAGCCACCCAGGCGTCCCATTCACCCATTTTTTATTAGATCCTTACCATATGTCCATCTTCCAATTTCAGATGGAATGGGGTTGTGTTCCAACTCTGCTATTTTCTAGCTGTGAGCCATAGTAAAATTTAGCCAATCTCTCAAATGCATAGTTCCTTAATTCAGATCAAATAAGCTTTGACCTCATAGGTGAATGTTGAATGAAACAATACACATAACAGTAATTATATGTTCAATAAAAGTTAGCCATTGTTATTATGACATTCCATTGATCTCCTCTTTTCCATTGTCTTTCTCTAAACTTTCCTATCTCTAGCTGCCAGTTTCAGTCTCATTAAGCAGCACTTTAATCAGCAAAGCCAAGCAAAAATACTGGTAGCTTTTCAGCATCTCTTGAGAAATTCTAACAAACACTTTGCTTTTATTTTCACGGAGTTTCATGCTCTGCTTCTACCCCTCCTGTTATATGTACCATCTAAAACCTGGATAAACTAGATTCCAGGATGTTGTTAGAATGTGACCTGGGCTCTGCTGCCTTTGTGTCTACTCATCTTTGGGGAAGGGACTTTGCCTTTCTTTTGATTAATATTCTTATTTTTTGAAATAGTATTCAAGACTCAGCTGAAAATTCATCTCCTCTCTTATGCCCTCCCTGGTTTTCCTGACTCATTACATTTGAAAATAGTGTTGATTATGTTGTGACTGTGCTTAAGAACTTTGCTGGTTTTTCATTCCTTCATGAATCAAGGCCAAACATTTTAGCCTGACATGCCCTTCCTAACTAAGTCATCCACATGATTTTTTGCTATATACTTCTATACTGCTACATACTATATACTTCTGTGCCTTTCTTCTGCTGTCTTGTCTACATGGAGTGTCCTGTGCTGCTTTTCAGTCTTTGGCCTTTTTAATGTCCAGATCTGGGAAGCTGTTCTGGATGTTCAATAGGGATTTATCTGTCCATTCTTTAGGTTGCCTTACCACCCCATTTTCATTCTATTATAACCCTCAGCAGCATCTCAACCCAGAGAGCTAGCTGTGTGTTCATACCACCTTAAAAGAGTCTGAATTTCTTAAGACACAAAATAACTTTTAACGATCATTGAAAGCTCCATTTGTATCACAATGCCTGACACATTGTACACATTGTAGACTCAATAAATATTAACTGAATGGTGTAGAAAGCATAGACTGTCCCAGTGACAGAATAGTGACTCTTGATGTGCTCATTTTGCTGGTTTCATGGAGGGACTCATCTGGGGTTCTTTGCTTCATTTTGGTGTCACAAGCATGTAGGAGGAATTCCTCTAGGATTTCTTTATCTCAGCATTATGGCTTGTGTTAGGTTGCTTACATAAGTCAGTTTGCTTGCAGTGGCTTTAAGACAAGAGACCTCCAGCGAGCCAGGGGGTAGCTGACGCCTGTTGGTCTGACTTGTCCGTCTGGGGACAGTGAGCACCAGAGAGCACTTCAGTAACTAAGCCGATTCTTGAGTTTTGACTCAGTGCCCAGGTCTTAGTTCCATCTCTAGGTTTAGTCATTGCTTTTGCAAGGAGTGAATAGTGGTATGTCTGGCACCAGGCCTGGCATATTGTAGTTTCTCAGTAAAAGTGAGATTGATTTGTCTTGTCTTTCCTTCAGTCAACCAGTTCAGGACCATTTAATATAAAGTGTAATTAAAGAAATCATGTGCCTCTCTCCCAATCTAAATGAAATCCTAAAACAGAGTGATAGGCTGTGTCGTTGCTCGGAATCTTCTCTGGGTGCTCATCCATGCTCTGTCCCACATCTCCTTAAGGCCCCCTCTCAAGGGCAAAGGCTGGATTTAACTCAGCCTTCTGAGTTGTGCCACTCAAATCATCAGACGGTCAGAGCCTGGTGCTTTCTGTTTCTTGGATGAATTTTGCAGATTTTGTTTATTTATTTATTTATTTCAGAGATGGGGGAGTGGCAAAGGGAGAGAATCTCAAGCAGACTTCCACACTGAGCATGGAGCCTGACATGACCCTCAATCTCACAGTCCTGAGATCATGACCTGAGCCTTACAAGGGTCAGATGCTGAACTGGCTGAGCCACGCAGGAGCCCCTCATGGATAAGTTTTAGATGGTAGCGAGCTCGGGGCGCCTGGGTGGCTCAGTGGGTTAAAGCCTCTGCCTTTGGCTCAGGTCATGATCTCAGGATCCTGGGATCGAGCCCCGCATCGGGCTCTCTGCTCAGCAGGGGAGCCTGCTTCCTCCACGCTCTCTCTGCCTGCCTCTCTGCCTACTTGTGATCTCTCTCTCTCTGTCAAATAAATAAATAAAAAATCTGAAAAAAAAGTATATATATAGATGGTAGCGAGCTCACTCCTTAAGAATGTGCAGGGCTTCTTAGTGTTTGCTAACCAGCTGCTCTGCACTATTGTTTGGGCACTTGAATTCAGGGCTTGAGGTGGGATGAGGTCTAAGACAGCCTTTCTTTCTGTCTTTTCTATCTGATCCATGATGCTTTGCTGAGAGGGAGGATGGGAATAATGACAGAAAGGGAGTCGTGGAAAAATAATAGTAATATTAATGACGTAGTAAGAGATAAAGCTACGACTATAGTCTAAACATTTTTTTAAAAATATTTTATTTATTTATTTGACAGACAGAGATCACAGGTAGGCAGAGAGGCAGGAAGAGAGAGAGGAAGGGAAGCAGGCTCCCCGCTGAGCAGAGAGCCCAATGCGGGGCTCGATCCCAGGACCCTGAGATCATGACCTGAGTTGAAGGCAGAGGCTTTAACCCACTGAGCCACCCAGGCGCCCCTACAACTATAGTCTAGACTGGAACATGCTCTTCATTTTGGTTACATTAATCCTCAAATAAGGAATGAAGTTCAAATTATTATTTTCCATGTAGTGAGCTTCTCATTAATGGTACTATGCAAATGAGGGCTAGATAATTTCTTTTGGAGGAGAAATACAAATCTTCATACTTAGTTTTCTCACAACTGTGAGATTCTGTATTTTCATGGGAAGATGACCTCATGTCTCATGAGCCTCTACATGTGCAGACATCACTGAGACCACATGTGTGATAAGTGCTTTAGGGCTCCAGATGATATCTTGGAGCTGCCCAAGGGTCTGCAAAATTCATTGTCCCTTGATCTACCTGTCGTCATAACTTTGGCTATAGAAGTTAATGAGAATCTTAGAATCCACTTGCCTGTCTGTGGTAGTCTTTCCTCTTTCTGCTGAACTGGATAAAAGAACCAAACATTCTGGACTCAAAAAAGGACATTGAGGAAATCAAAGGGTCTATTTCCTTCTTCTTCCTGCCTGGCAGGTTTTGGCTGATGAGGGTATGACATGGAGAATGAAGGGAAGGCTCTGGTTCCTGAGAAAGGGTGAAGGTGGGAGAGATCCTAGTGTCCTTCAAATGTTAATCTTTAAAGCTCTCCCCACTGATGTGGTTAATGAAAACGAGGATGGGAACATCAGGAGATTAGAGTTCGTTTGAAGCCGATAGTAGATGTTGGGTTTATTTTTTGTCTTTTGGTTTCATTTTGTTTTGTTTTGTTTTTTTCAAAATACAGTTTTCCTGGTAATCCTGAAAGGATTTGAGCATTGATGTAGAAAGAAAAGAAAACAGGTACTCTTAGTGTAGGCAAAGAGTTTAAAAAATTGCAAGAAAAGCGTCAGAGATATTTGATTAAATAACATAAGGTTGTCCCTTTTCAGCTTTCAGTTCTGTCTAGTCTGATTCTATGACCTCCCCAGGCCAGTTCATAATGGGTGATATTCTAAAGATGTGGCCTCTTGAGGAAAGCATACACACACCTAACTCTGTGAACAGCAGAGAGGGAAATCTTGCCAAGCCTGCAGTCCTAAGTGGGCAGGCAATGTCAGCCGCAGAAACCATGCCTGGTAGTGACAAAATCTCTGAGTGAATTTGTAATCACTCTATTACCCATTCAAAGATAAACAATAATACTTTGAAGATATGGTACCAAGAATGATGTGAGTAGTAGTGGATCCCATCACTGAAGGAAGTAAAATACTTTAAATGTCTTTTTTTAGTAATAGCTTTACTGAGATAGAATATGTATTCCATGAAATCCCTTATAGGTGTAGGATTAGGTGTTTCCTGGTGTATTTACAAAGTTGTGCAACCATCAGCACTATCTAATTTTAGGTCATTTTCATTACCCCCTGAAAAGAAACACATTCCTATTTGCAGTCACTCCTCATTCTCTCTGCCGCCGCTCTTAGCACCAGTGAATCTACTTTCTGTCTCTGTGGACTGCCTGACTCTGGACGTTTCACGTAAATGGTGTCATACAATGGATGTCCTTTCTGGTATAGCTTTTTTCAATTAGAATAAAGATTTCAAGATTCATCAATATTGCATATATGGTGCATTTTCACTTCATATGGCTGAAAAATATTCCATTGTATGGATATACCGCATTAAATCATTCATCAGTTGCAGAAATCTGGGTCCACCCCCACTCTTTGGCTGTTCGAATAGTACTACTGTGAACACTTATGTACAGGCTTTTGTGTGGACAGACGTTTTCAGTTCTCTTGCATATATACCTAGGAGTGGAGTGACTAGGTCATATGACTCTGTTTAGCCTCTTGAGAAACTGACAAACCTCTTTTCAAAGTGGCTGTGTCTTTTTTTTTTTTTATTTTATTTTCAGCGTAACAGTATTCATTGTTTTTTCACCACACCCAGTCCGTGCAATCTGTGCCCTCCCTAATACCCACGACCTGGTTCCCCCAACCTCCCACCCCCTGCCCCTTCAAAACCCTCAGGTTGTTTTTCAGAGTCCATAGTCTCTCATGGTTCACCTCCCCTTCCAATTTCCCTCAACTCCCTTCTCCTCTCCATCTACCCTTGTCCTCCATATTATTTGTTATGCTCCACAAATAAGTGAAACCATATGATACTTGACTCTCTCTGTTTGACTTATTTCACTCAGCATAATCTCTTCCAGTCCCGTCCATGTTGCTACAAAAGTTGGGTATTCGTCCTTTCTGATGTAGGCATAATACTCCATAGTGTATATGGACCACATCTTCTTTATCCATTCATCCGTTGAAGGGCACCTTGGTTCTTTCCACAGTTTGGCGACTGTGGCCATTGCTGCTATAAACATTGGGGGTACAGATGGCCCTTCTTTTCACTACATCTGTATCTTTGGGGTAAATACCCAGCAGTGCAATTGCAGGGTCATAGGGAAGCTCTATTTTTAACTTCTTGAGGAATCTCCACACTGTTCTCCAAAGTGGCTGCACCAACTTGCATTCCCACCAACAGTGTAAGAGGGTTCCCTTTTCTCCACATCCTCTCCAACACACGTTGTTTCCTGTCTTGCTAATTTTGGCCATTCTAACTGGTGTAAGGTGGTATCTCAATGTAGTTTTGATTTGAATCTCCCTGATGGCTAGTGATGATGAACATTTTTTCATGTGTCTGATAGCCATTTGTATGTCTTCATTGGAGAAGTGTCTGTTCATGTCTTCTGCCCATTTTTTAATATGATTGTCTGTTTTGTGTGTGTTGAGTTTGAGGAGTTCTTTATAGATCCTGGATATCAACCTTTTGTCTGTACTGTCATTTGCAAATATCTTCTCCCATTCCGTGGGTTGCCTCTTTGTTTTGTTGACTGTTTCCTTTGCTGTGCAGAAGCTTTTGATCTTGATGAAGTCCCAAAAGTTCATTTTCGCTTTTGTTTCCTTCGCCTTTGGAGACATATCTTGAAAGAAGTTGCTGTGGCTGATATCAAAGAGGTTACTGCCTATGTTCTCCTCGAGGATTCTGATGGATTCCTGTCTCATGTTGAGGTCTTTTATCCATTTCGAGTTTATCTTTGTGTACGGTGTAAGAGAATGGTCGAGTTTCATTCTTCTACATATAGCTGCCCAGTTTTCCCAGCACCATTTATTGAAGAGACTGTCTTTTTTCCACTGGATTTTTTTTCCTGTTTTGTCGAAGATTATTTGACCATAGAGTTGTGGGTCCTTATCTGGGCTCTCTACTCTGTTCCACTGGTCCATGTGTCTGTTTTTATGCCAGTACCATGCTGTCTTGGTGATCACAGCTTTGTAGTAAAGCTTGAAATCAGGTAACATGATGCCGCCAGTTTTATTTTTGTTTTTCTTTTTTTTTTTTTTTTTTTTTTTAAAGATTTTATTTATTTATTTGACACAGAGAGAGAGATCACAAGTAGGCAGAGAGGCAGGCAGAGAGAGGGGGAGAAGCAAGCTCCCTGCTGAGCAGAGAGCCCGATGTGGGGCTCGATCCCAGGACCCTGAGATCATGACCTGAGCCGAAGGCAGAGGCTTAACCCTCTGAGCCACCCAGGCGCCCCTATTTTTGTTTTTCAACATTTCCTTAGCAATTAGGGGTCTCTTCTGATTCCATACAAATTTTAGGATTATTTGCTCCAGCTCTTTGAAAAATACTGGTGGAATTTTGATCAGAATGGCATTGAAAGTATAGATTGCTCTGGGCAGTATAGACATTTTAACAATGTTTATTCTTCCGATCCAAGAGCATGGAATGGTCTTCCATCTTTTTGTGTCTTCTTCAATTTCTTTTATGATTGTTCTGTAGTTCCTCAAGTACAGATCCTTTACCTCTTTGGTTAGGTTTATTCCCAGTTATCTTATGGTTCTTGGTGCTATAGTAAATGGAATCGATTCTCTAATTTGCCTTTCTGTATTTTCATTGTTAGTGTATAAGAAAGCCACTGATTTCTGGACATTGACTTTGTATCCTGCCATATTACTGAATTGCTGTATGAGTTCTAGAAGTTTGGGGGTGGAGTCTTTCGGGTTTTCCATATAAAGAATCATGTCATCTGCGAAGAGAGAGAGTTTGACTTCTTCCTTGCCAATTTGGATACTTTTTATTTCTCTTTGTTGTCTGATTGCTGTTGCCAGGACTTCTAATACTATGTTGAACAAGAGTGAGAGTAGGCATCCTTGTCGTGTTCCTGATCTCAACGGGAAGGCTGCAAGCTTTTTCCCATTGAGGATGATATTTGCTGTGGGTCTTTCATAGATAGATTTGATGAAGTTCAGGAATGTTCCCTCTATCCCTATACTTTGAAGCGTTTTAATCAGGAACGGATGCTGGATTTTGTCAAATGCTTTTTCTGCATCAATTGAGAGGATCATGTGGTTCTTCTCTCTTCTCTTATTGATTTGTTCTATCACATTGATTGATTTACGAATGTTGAACCATCCTTGTAACCCAGGGATGAATCCCACCTGGTCATGGTGGATAATCTTTTTAATGTGCTGTTGGATCCTGTTTGCTAGGATCTTGTTGAGAATCTTAGCATCCATATTCATCAGTGATATCGATCTGAAATTCTCCTTTTTGGTAGGGTCTTTGCCTGGTTTGGGGATCAGGGTAATGCTGGCTTCATAAAAAGAGTCTGGAAGTTTTCCTTCTGCTTCAATTTTTTGAAACAGCTTCAGGTGAATAGGTGTTATTTCTTCTTTGAAAAGTTGATAGAATTCCCCAGGGAATCTGTCAGGTCCTGGGCTCTTGTTTTTTGGGAGGCTTTTGATCACTGCTTCAATCTCATTACTAGATATCGGTCTATTCAGGTTGTCAATTTCTTCCTGGTTCAATTTTGGGAGTTTATAGTTTTCCAGGAATGCATCCATTTCATCTAGGTTGCTTAGCTTATTGGCATATAACTGTTGATAATAACTTCTGATGATTGTTTCTACTTCCTTGGTGTTAGTTGTGATCTCTCCCTTTTCATTCATAATTTTATTAATTTGGGCTTTCTCTCTTTTCTTTTGGATTAGTGTGGCCAATGGTTTATCGATCTTATTATTCTTTCAAAAACCAGCTTCTAGTTTCATTGATACGTTCTACTGTATCTCTGGTTTCTACCTCGTTGATCTCTGCTCTAATCTTGATTATTTCCCTTCTTACGTGTGGAGTTGATTTGATTTGTTGTTGATTCTCCAGTTCTTTAAGGTGTAGAGACAGCTGGTGTATTCTGGATTTTTCAAATTTTTTGAGGGAGGCTTGGATGGCTATGTATTTCCCCCTTAGGACCGCCTTTGCTGTATCCCATAGGTTTTGGAGTGAAGTGTCTTCATTCTCATTGGTTTCCATGAATTGTTTAAGTTCTTCTTTGATCTCCTGGTTGATCCAAGCATTTTAAGCAAGGTGGTCTTTAGCTTCCAGGTGTTTGAGTTAATTCTGAACTTTTCCTTGTGATTGAGCTCCAGTTTCAAAGCATTGTGATCTGAGAATATGCAGGGAATAATCTCAGTCTTTTGGTATCAGTTGAGCCCTGATTTGTGACCCAGTATGTGGTCTATTCTGGAGAAGGTTCCCTGTGCACTTGAGAAGAATGAGTATTCTGTTGTTTTAGGGTGGAATGTTCTGTATATATCTATGAGGTCCATCTGGTCCGATGTGTCATTCAATGCTCTTGTTTCTTTATTGATTTTCTGCTTCGATGATCTGTCTATTTCTGAGAGAGGCATGTTAAGATCTCCTACTATTAATGTATTCATATCAATATGACTCTTTATCTTGATTAATAGTTTTCTTATGTAATTGGCTGCTCCCATATTGGGGGCATAGATATTTACAACTGTTAGATCATCTTGGTGGATAGTCCCTTTAAGAATTATGTAGTGCCCTTGTGGCTGTGTCATTTTACATAACATCTTTTTAATCTCCAGTGTAGACGAAGAAGTTTATTCTGCTCTGGAGACCATATTGTTGCTGTAGTTGTATTTTTATTTTTATTTTTTAAAAGATTTTATTTATTTATTTTTGTGTAAGAGAGAGAATGAGCGGGGGAGGGGCAGAGACACAAGCAGACTATCCACCGAGCCCCATGCGGGACTCTGTCCCAGGACTGGAGATCATGACCTGAGCCGAAGACAGACGCTTAACCAACTGAGCCACCCAGGAACCCAACTATAGTTGTAATTTTGAAAAATCTGTCACATTTTGAAGGTTTTAAATCTTACCAACCTGACATTCTTCCTTCTGTCTTGGCAAGGTCCCCCTCATGAACATTTATAGACAGTCTGATTATAAAGAGAAAAAGTCCATGCCAGAGCATGAAACAAGGCCTTGGGCTACTGCATGCCACTTAGCCTTAAAATTATTTCCCATACTCTTTCTCCACTGGACGTCATTGTTTCCCTTTATCATAATTGTATCACCTGACTTCAATAGCAATAAACAAATGATAACTGAGCACCTACTTTGTGCCATGTACTGTATTCTCTCCTGGAGAGAGAAAACAAGTTAGCAGAAAACCAGCATTTAATGGTTTCACAATTCCCTACAGGTGCTGACAAGTGCATCAGTTGAGATGCAAATATATGTGTGTGTGTGTATATATATATATTTTTTTTTTTCAAAGGCAGAATGGTGTAAAGCAGCGTTTTTCAATTTCAACAGTATTGATACTTTGGGTCTGATAATTCTTTGTTGTAAGTGCCTGCCCTATGTGTTACAGGATGTTTATCAGCATCTTGGGCCCCTGCTTAGTATATGTCAATAGTACCCTCCCCCAAAGCTGTAACACCCAAAGGTGTCTCCAGACATGGCCAAATATTCCCCTGAGGACACAGTTGGTCCTGGATGAGAATCACTGGTGTAAATGTTAGAGCGTTGGCTCAGGTTTCAGGACTTGGGTAAGGTAACTAAAACTTTCTGTTCCTTATCTTAAAAATTAGAAGAAACAATAGCTACCTTGAAGGGTTGTTGTATGTATTGGATAATATAATGTATATAAAAGCTGCAAACAAGGTGCCTGGTACACTGCTCTCCTGTAGTGTGATGGTGGTAATAATACAGGAAGGTTCATAGCTCAGTTTGAAGACATTGGAGAGGGTGACTCTCTCTTTTTTTTCTTTCTCTCTTTAATGTTTCCACTCCCTAATTTAAACTTGAATTCTATTTTATTTATTTATTTATTTTTAATGATTTTTCTTTATTTATTTGACAGAGAGAGACACAGCGAGAGAGGGAACACAAGCAGGGTACTGGGAGAGGGAGAAGCAAGTTTCCCACTAAGCAGGGAGCCAGTTGCCAGGCTTGACCCCAGGACCCTGGGATCATTACCTGAACCAAAGGCAGACTCTTAACAACTGAGCCACCCAGATGCCCATTTATTTTATTTTTTAAAAAATATTTTATTTATTTATTTATCAGAAAGAGAGAGCGAGCATGAGCAGAGGGAGCGGCAGGCAGGGGCAGAAGCAGACTCCCTGCTGAGCAAGGAGCCTGGTGCAGGACTGGATCCCAGGACTCTGGGATCATGAGCTGAGCTGAAGGGAGACCCTTAACCAACTGAGCCACCCAGGCATCCCTAAAACTTGAATTAAAAAAAATGTAGACTGGGAGAAGTCCAAAGGACTCATAAGCAAGTGGAGTTTGCTCGAGTATCCTTGCTTGAATGAACGGCTAGAATGCCAGAGGCTTGTGTAACTGGACGCCTCTTCATTCATGGCTTCCCTCATCCATTATTTGCTCACTGGCAACACTGACTGAGGGTCTGCTTTGGATTCCTTTCCGCCCTTCTGCGCTTCAGTCCCTTGGGTCGCATCCTTGACTATCTTATGTTCCTTCCTATCTCAAGGCTTTTCCATACTCTCTTTCCTCTGCCTGGGGGCACTCATCCTACATCACTCCTATTCCTTGTCGAGATCTCAGTTCAAATTTAGCTTTTTCAGAGCTGGGTTTGCTGACCATCCCTACATGCACTCTATCCCGGATGGAAGTAGAGCCCAGTCTTAAGCACTCAAAGCCCCTGAATTATTTTACTAGATCAGTACGTGTTGATCCCACTCAACTGTAAGCCCCGTCAGGGTAGCAGTCATGTCTGTGTTTCTCAGCACAGTGCTAAGCACATAATGAGTGTTTGGTCCATGTGTCCGGGTGAATTGTCTGCTGAATGGCAGACAGAATGAATGAATGGGTGTTGGGCATAGTTCAGGTTTCTTCTGGCTGTTCTTTCAGTGTTCTGAAAAAAGCTAAACTAACAGTCACTCTGCCCTGTCTCAGGAATGATGGACACTTGCTGGGAAGGTTGTCTGAGATTGATGAGTGAGGTCCTCTGATCATAGGAGGGAGGGTGAGATGGCACTGAGAGTGTAGACAGGAAGGCCTGGCTTTCTGCAAAGGTGAGGTCTACAAGCTTCTTTGAAAGTAACTGCCATCTTCACCATCAGGTGCTTCAACAACTTTGGCTACAGAATAAAAATTATTCCTTTGCTGCCACATGACGCATACACTTTTTGTTTTACCATTTGAAGCTAAAATCCTTCTGTATCATCTGGTGTTTTTTTTTGCCTTAGGATGTGGTGATTTTTAATTCTTGAACATATTTTTTTTCTATTCAAAACAACTTTCTCTTAGCTGGTTGGGGGTTAGGTTAGCCTTTGTGTTGGCTTCTTGGTGAAGGCATGGTTGGTGGGATGGTGTGGGAAGTGATGGCCAAATATATTTTTAATATACACAGAATTTATTCTTTAAGTCTATAAAAAGCAAATTTAAAATGTGCATATTTGTTAAACAGTCCTTAGGCTGCTGAGAAGATTGAAATTAAAAAAATAAATAAATAAATGAAAGCAGGAAGCCTTTATCTGGGCTTGCAATGTGCCCAGTGAAATATCAACCACTCGTCTTCTGTGAATACTAGCCTTGCTCTGCATGGGTTGAGCATTTCTGCTGATTTGTGGCAGTGACACTTTCGGTTCACCAAAAGAGAGGTGTCTTGCTTGTTTCTCTGGTGAATGTGAAGCGAGGCCTCATTCCCATGATCCCTGCTGCCCACCAACTCTGAAAATACATCTTGTCGCACCTGGCTAGAGGCCAGTGCAACATTATGCAGTACGTTGTAAAGCTAAAGACTGAAACTCAGTGCGAATATTTATTTGTTATTTTGGAAAGCTTACTCCTTTTTCCTATGTCTGAGGTTGGAAACAAAGACTGGAGACCAGCCTGGAGTGGGGCAGTGAGGAGGGAGAGGAAAGATGGAGAGAGAGGTGGTGTCTATATGCCTCCATCCATTGCCTTGATTGCTGACGCAATTCAGACGAATGGGTCTATTTCCCACCCCTTTCCCAGAGGCCGGTGACTCTGAGGTGAAGGTAAGTACAAGTGAATCTCCAAGGCTATGTTCAGCATCATATATTAGAGGTATCATCTGTGGTTGAGATTTTCATTTCTCTGTCTATAACAACCTGGAATTAGATTTGTTTTGTTATTCACAACAGTTGTTTGTACAGTGGTCTCAATAATTAAACCAAAATGTCACTACATCCATATGCCTTTCCATATTCTATTTCCTTATGAAAGGTTTATCCCATAGGAAGTACCCCAGTTTCAGTCAGGTACCGCTTTGCCTTGGGGAAAAAAGACACAGAAAAACAACTTGTCTTTTCAAATGTTTCACATAAACTGTAGAACGATTAAAATTATTTATATACAACTATGACACAGAAGTAATGAGATGATTAAAATATTCTTAATGAGTTTGCATTTTCCAATTGTTTGGCTTGATGTAGCAATACATATTTATGATTTTAATTATTGTTTTGGCCTCAGAAAATGTCTGTTTTTTAAAGATCAGCAGGGTTCATGAGAGAGTTGATAGGTTGACTTGTTGACTTCTTGATTCTTTCCTTAGACTACTAGCAATTAGAATAACATGCTGTGGTTAGGAAATAATTTAGGAGATTTATTTACATATGTTATGGGCTTTAGAAAACTAATGCTAAGGTCCTCTTCTTTTTTTCTTTTTTAATGTAATCTTCAAGCCCACAGGGTCTGGTGAGTGCAGTACAATCCGTGTAGCATGAGAGGCAATTAACTTGTATATGGGGCAAGAGTTTTATCTCCTCCCCTCTCTTTATCTCATTCTCATCTTGGTAGGTGAGAGGGGACTCCAAGAAGTGGAAGCTAATCCAACCATTTGTGCTCTGGCACCTCTTTCCCCCCCAGGGACTCAATTCATCACTATTCCTCTGGTCTGTTTCTCCAACTTCTGCCATTCCTTTTCTCTCAGGAAAAAACTCCAGTCCCTCCATGAATATAAAACAAAATCATAAGAAACTCCTTCCTTTCCTTTATTTTGCTGATTCTCTATCTCTTGCCCTCTCTCTTTTCCTTCATTTCTTTTTTAAAAAATATTTTATTTAGTTATTTGACAAAGAGAGCGCGTGCAAGCACGGGGAACGGCAGACAGAGGGAGAAGCAGCTTCTACACCGTGCAGGGAGCCCAGTGAGGGACATCTGGATCCCAGGACCCAGGGATCCTGACCTGAGCCAAAGGCAGACGCTCGACTGACTGAGCCACTTAGGCGCCCCTTTCCCTTTACTTTTAAGTTGCCCGCCCCCCCCCCATTTATTCCTCAACCTTCAGCAGTCTGCCTTTCTTCCCTGTTCCCTGTGGAAAAGGCCCTCCCTGGGTGACAGCGGACTCCAGTCAAGGGAGACTTCTCAATCCTAGTGTTACCGCTTTCTGTGGCAAGCGTTCTTACTGAAACCCTAAAGCTCTTCATGTTCGTGAAACCGCATCTTCCTGGTTTCCTTTCTCTTCTTTTCTGCATTTCTTCTACTCAGCCTTAAATGTCGATGTTCCTCAGGATTCTCATGTATGTCTTCTTCTCTTTTGCCATTTATGTGTATTTCATAAATGATTTAATCAGGCTAAGAGTTACTCTTGGTCATGATGGCATGACTGGGAGTGAGAATATTTGGAAGAAAGAATATAACATTTAGAGTCAAATCCATCTGTCTTTGAATTTTGGTTCTACCATTTACAGGGTTAGTAGTAGATTTATCAACCTTTGCTCTAATAACTCCCAACTTCTTTTGTCCATCATGTTCTCCTGAAGTCTAGTCGTGCATAGCTCGACTAGTCCTTGGAAATTCCAGTAAGATGACCCTCAGCCGTATAAACTAATCATGTATGAACCAATACTCGGTTCTTGGTCCCGCTCTGCCTTCAGCTCTTCTCTTCATTCTGTGTCCCTTCCCCTAGTGAAGGTACTATCAGATGTTTAGGAGCCGTGTTGCCATTCCTTATTTCTCTCCTTTTTTGCTAATTTTATATGATGTTAATCAATATATCCATCCCTTTCCATCTTTATCTCCACTTTAGGTCATCGTCACCACTTAAGGTCCAACCTCATTAACCAATCCGGATTATTGACTTGATGTAGCAATGCATATTTATGATTTTAGTTATTGTTTTGGCATCAGAAAAATGTCTGTTTTTTAAAAGATCAGCAGGATTCATGAGAGAATTGATTGCTGACTTGTTGACTTCTTGATTCTTTCCTTAGACTGTTAGCAATTAGAATAACATGCTGTGGTTAGGAAATAATATAACAAATACATTTACACACATTATGGACTTTAGAAAATCATAATATTAAGGTCTCTTCTTTTTTCTTTTTTAAGTAATCTTTAAGCCCACGGGGTCTGGTACTCATAAAGGTCTGTCTACATTCTCGGTTTTCCCCTGGTCTCTACAACTCTTTACAAAACTGGAAAAATAGTATTTCTAAAGCACACATCCTTCAAAATATCTCATTTACTTTGTGGAAACAATTTAAGTTCCTTAGTAAGAGCACAGTACTGTTCACGAATGCTCTTTGTCTTTTTCTACAGCCATTCCTTAACTATTGCTTGGTGTTGATCATCTATATTGAACTTCATGTGTTTCCAAGAATTGCCATACTTTATTTCATCTTTGTGGCTTTACATTAAAATCTACTTTTAAGATTTTATTTATTTATTTGACAGAGAGAGATCACAAGTAGGCAGAGAGGCAGGCAGAGAGAAGTGGAGGGAGAAGCAGGCTCCCTGCTGAGCAGAGAGCCCGATGAGGGACTTGATCCCAGGACCCTGAGATCATGACCTGAGCTGAAGGCAGCGGCTTAACCCACTGAGCCACCCAGGCGCCCTAAAATCTACTTTTATAAGGAATGTCCTCCCACTCATTTTTCACCTGGGTAATACCTGCTTCTATTTCAAAATTCAGTTACCTTGTGGGAATGTGAATGTAAGATACTGCAGCCTCAATACAAAACAGGTTGGGTTCTCAAATAGTTAAACATAAAATTATCACATGACCCAGAAGTTCCACTCAAATATAAATATATAAATATATAAATATATATATAATATAATAAGAATTGAATTATATTATATAATAATATAATAATAATTGATAATATAATATCAATTATATTATTATAATATAATGTAATATAATGATATAATATATAAAGTATAATATAATATATAATAATATAATGTAATTATATTATTGATAATATAATAAGAATAGTTAAACATAGTTAAACATAGTTAAACATAAAATTATCATATGACCCAGAAATTCCACTCAAATATAAATATATATAATATTATATAATAGTATATAATATGATAATATATTATAAATATAATATAATAATATAATAAGAATTGAAAACTGGGACTCAGACAGATACTTATACAGGAATGTTCATTGCAGCGTTATTCACAATAGTGGAAAGAAAGGCGGAAGCAACCCAAGTGCCTATTCAACAGATGAATGAACAAACTGAATTAGCATATCCATACAATGGAGCATTATTCAGCCATAAAAAGGAATGAAGTTCTAGTACCTGCTGCCGCATGGATCAACCTTAAAAACATTGTGCTAAGTGAAAGGAGCTAGTTACAGAAGGACAAACGTTGTTTGTATATTTTGAGATGTAAGATATCTAGAGTAAGCAAATTTATAAAGAAGAAAATAGACCTAAATTTACTAGGGACTTAGGGAAGAGAAAAAGGACGTTATTGCTTAATGGGTGCAATGTTTCTGTACGGGATGATGAAAAAATTTAGGAAATAGATAATAGTTGGTGATGGTTGAACAAAAATCTGGCTGCAGTAATGCCACTGAATTTCACTAAAATTTATTTCCTAGAAGTTTTCATTCATTGCTAGTGGAAATTCAAAGATGGTACAGCCACTTTGGAATACAGCTTGGCAGTTTTGTTTTTTTTCTTTTTAAACATTTTATTTATTTATTTATTTTTAAGATTTTATTTATTTGTTTCTTTATTTTTAAGATTTTGTTTATTTATTGGAGAGAGCAAGACATAGAATAGTGAGAGAGGGCAGGAGCAGGGAGAAGCAGGCTCCCCACTGAGCAGGGATCCCGATGCGGGACTCCATCCCAGGACTCCGGGATCATGACCTGAGCCAAAGGCAGTCACCCAACCAACTGAGTGACACAGGCACCCTAAATATTTTTATTTGTTTGAGAAAGTGTGTGAGAGAGAGAGAGAGCACAAGAGTGAGGAGGGCCAGAGGGAGAAGCACACTCTTGCTGAGCAGGGAGCCCGCCATGGGGCTTAGTCCTGGGACTCCTGGATCATGACTTGAGCCAAAGGTAGACCCTTAACTGACTGAGCCACCTAGGCGTGCCCAGTCTGACAATTTCTTTTCTTTTTTTTTTTTTTTAATTTATTTATTTGTTTGACAGATCACAAGTAGGCAGAGAGGCAGGCAGAGAGAGAGAGGAGGAAGCAGGCTCCCCACTGAGCAGGAAGCCCAATGCGGGGCTCGATCCCAGGACCCCAGGACCATGACCCGAGCCGAAGGCAGAGGCTTTAATCCACTGAGCCACCCAGGTGCCCCCAGTCTGACAATTTCTTAAAAACGTTTCTTTCTTACCATCTGATTCAGCAGTTGTATTCCTTCACTCAAATGAGTTGAACGTTTATGTCCACACAAATGTTAACTGCAGATTTATTCATAATTGCCAAAACCTGAAAGCAACCAACATGTCCCACAAAAGGTAAATGGATTAATAGACTGTGATACATCCAGCCAATGGAATATTATTTATCACTGAAAAGAAAGAAGTTACCAAGCCATGAAAAGACATGGAAGAACATTAAGTGCATATTACTAAGTGAAGGAAGCCGTCTGAAAAGCCTGTGCACTTCATGAATCTAACTGTATGTCATTCTAGAGACGGTACAGTTATGGAGATAGTAAAAGGTGCAGTTGTTGCCAGGGGTCATAGAGGAGAAAGTGATGGACAGGTGGGGCTCAGAAAACTTTTAGGACAGTGAAACTACTGTGTATGATCTTATAATGGTGGATACATCTTATTATATATTTGTCAAAACCCATATGATGTGCAATGCAAACAGTAAACCCAGATGTAAACAATGGACTTTGGGTGATAGATTCATCACTTGTAATAAATATACCACTCTGGTTGAGGATTTTGGTAGAGGGAGAAACTTTCTATACGTTAGGGGCAGGGAGTATGTGGGAAATTTCTGTATCTTCTGTTTGATATTGCTCTGAAGCCAAAACAGCTCCAAAAAATGAAGTCTTTTAAAAAATTACTGCCTCCCTTCAGTTTCCTCTGTCTTTAGATTAGCTCCTTCTCTCCAGCTAGAACCTTTTGTCAGTATTCTGCCGGCCCAGTAAGACAAACCAGCAAAACCGCTGCTGCTACTCTCCTACCCTACTGGTTTATCTCACTCTCCTGATTCTTCTTCTTATTTTTTTTTTTAAAGATTTTATTCATTTATTTGACAGAGAGAGATCACAAGCAGGCAGAGAGGCAGACAGAGAGAGAGGAAGGGAAGCAGGCTCCCCGCTGAGCAGAGAGCCCATTGTGGGGCTCGATCCCAGGACCTGAGATCATGACCCCAGCCTCCTGATTCTTATGCAAACATCTTAGTAGTAGGAGTCTTGGTGTCCTTAGCTTCACTTCTTTCCCCTTGAAGCCTCTGTCATCAGCAGTGTCTCTTCCATCCTTCCTACACGTTGTTGACTGCACTATTTCGATCCTTATCTTACTTGACCTCTTATCAGAATTGTTGCTTTGTACTAATCTTCCTAAGAACTGCCTTTGTCTGTTTTTGTTTGTTTGTTTGTTTTTTGGTATCTTTTCTCCCCCAATTCATTGACTCTTCCTTTGCAGTGTCCTTAAAAATTCTCCTCCACATCCCTCTAATGTTGTTACTTCACCAGAGGCTCTGTCTGTAACCCACCTTCTCTCACACTATTTCACCCACATTAGCAACAATTTGAACATGGTTTTTTCTAAGGAATCCTTATATACAAATTATTCTCAAATCTACATCTTTACCCTTAATTTCTCCTCTCGTGTAAGACTCTAGCTTCCTCCTGATGATGGACATTTCCATCTCGAGGCTCTGTATTTCCTTTGAGCTCAACATGGTTAAACCTGATTTCAATGTCTGCTCCTCCCACACAGCCTGTTCACCTGCCTCTGGTCACTATCTCCTAACATCTTAGCATCACCCTGGCTCATAAGCTCGCTGTGAGGGTTCAGTGAGTCATATGTGAACGTGTTTAGCACAGGTCCTGACAAATATTTAGATCTCAAGAAATGCACACTATTATTACTGTTACTATTCTTATCTCAGTGAGAGGTTTCACTGAACCACGCACCCAAGCCAGGTATTTGAAAGGCATCCCAAATCTCAGCACCTGTTCCAAGCCCCTCCTTTTCTTCCATAACCAAGTAACTACAAGATCCAACCTTTGCCTACTTGTCCAGGCTGTGTCCCCATCACTACCTGCATCATGAGTTATGTTCTAGCAGGACTTAGATTTTGTCTTTTTAAAAATTCCCTCTCTTTCCTTTTTTCTTGTGCAGTCCCCCATGCCTGGAGTGATCTTCCTTTTTCTCTTTACCTGCTTCATTTTCTACTGATTCTTCAGTTCGGCATCATCTCCTTCGGGGAATCTTTTTTGCTTCTCGATCCTTAATATGATTTGGATGCCTGTTTTCTGATTTAACACAGTGTCTTTTGCTTTCCTATAGTATACACAGCCTTCCATACTGGACCGTGAGGTTCAAGAACAGTCTTATTCATGTTTGTTTTCCTTTCACCCAGCAGAATGCCTGGCATATATCGTATGTTCAGTAAATATTGGTTGAATTAAGCTAAACTGTTGATTCAACTTAGACTTTGAGTGATAACCTTAATACCTTATGCTGTATCCCTTCATACGTTTCAGTCCCAACTCTTGAGTTATAGAAGTATAGATAAATCCTCATTACATGTTCATGTTGAAGTCCATTGGTATTTTGCCAGTTAAAAAGAGGCCTTTTCAGATGTGATATTCCCATTTTGAACTTGATGATCAAAGCATCAAAATGTGTACTTAACCTGGTGCAAAATTTGACAAGTTCTAGAAGACAGTACCCAGAATCCATATGCTCCTTTAATCAATAAGTACTACTGGGTGTGGTCTTTTCACAAAATGTGGTTTGCAGCTTTTCCCTAATTACAACTATAGTAAAGCTCAATATGATAATATTGGAAAACCTGGAGATTTACAGAGGAAACAAAACCAAAGGTAACTACTGTTAAAGTTTAGTGTATGATCTCTCAAGATTCTCCGTAGTTTTTCTTTATAAAAGTACTGTAATTTAAGTACTGTTTGAAGCCTGTTTTATTTTTCTCTTAGCAATAGAAGAAAAATATTTTATATGTTAATAAAGATTTGGTTCTATTGCTATTTTTAATTTTCTACTTGATATTTTATTAGATGGATATAAGCTTTTACTGTTAAACATGAAAGTCATTTCCAAAAATTGTAATGAAAAATTTTATGCGCATATTTTTGCTGTATCATCTATATAGATATTTGTGTGATAGGGTAACTAAATACATATACTAAGTATGGAGGTTAACCATACAAATATATTTTAAAATGTTCTCTTGTTTATATGGATGTATGGCTTGGAATACTGACAAAAAAGAATAAAAGAAACAATGATTTCATGTCTTCCTGTTCTGCAGTTGAGATGAAAATAATACTTTGTTTTGCAGATTTCTGGTGCTAATTTGCAAGTGATTCATTTATGTAGGATTGGTAAGAGTTGTGACTTTATGGTCCTCAAGGTTTTACTCATAAAATGGAACTAATAATACTCTGACCTTTGTGGAAGATAAGAAAGTATCTTAAAGCATCTAGAAGAATGATGCCACATATAGTTTCCATGGCTATTATTTTCTGATTTTTCTCATTGTTCTTCCTTACTGTGATTTTGTTTGGTATTGTTATCCTCCCCCTACCCCTGGCCATCTTATCATAAATCAATGATGACTTCTAACTACAACTTCCTTTTTCTTGGTGCCTGTTGTATGGGGTTCTTTTTATATATATATGAAGCAACATTTTGTACTACACAGAGACACATAATAATAAATGTATTTCAAAATTACATTTCAAAATGAGCTATTGTTTCAAAGTGGAACTTAAAATATGGGAAGTCTCTGAAGTGGAGGAAAAGATGAAACGGATGGCTTAAATGAGATGTGGCCACCACAGGGGACATTCCACTTCGTAGAAGTCCTAGAAATCTCAATGAAATCACTACATAATTTACACATGTTCATAAATAATCCATCTCAACCTTTTTCTTTAAGGAGCCACTTTTCAAGTGCATAAACTAAGCAATCCTGGTGACCCACCTCCAGCATGAGATATTTCAAGTTCAAAAAATGACTTCGTGGGTTGTGGTTAATGGAATATTTGCCAGTCTCTCTATTGAGGCCAAAGGGACATTAGAAAATGCACACCCTTTGATCATTTATTAATGCACCATGCTCTGAGCCTGTTCAAATAATTTTAGCATTCAGGAATTGGCTTATGAGAGTGGAAGAAGCTTGAGAGAATGGTTGAACTCTATTTTGAAAAATGCTTTTACCATCCTGCTTGAACTGTGCTACATAATCCTAGTCCTTGCTATAATTAGACACAGGTCTCACGATTACAACTCCAGTTTTATTAGTGGGATAAAAAGTAGCAGAGGAGATAAAGAGTAGTGTTTTTTCCCTTGAATGATTCAGAGTCTGCATAAGGGGAGGGAACACTAGGGTCTGACGCAGAATCCTAGCCACCCCACCATGCTGCATTCCAAGCTTCAGAAGTAACTTCAAGTATTAAAGAACACAGATTTCCCTCCATTGATGGATGAGGGGTCTTGCCTTAGCCAAGAAAGGAGCCTCACATGTGCCTGAAAACTGGGGATTAGCCCTGTGGTGACCAGACATGCTCGTCCCTATCTTCCGTGTGAGTTATTCCATGGGTGAGGAGATCATTCATCATCAGTGAAAACACAGTTCTTCCAACACACAGGATTGGTCTCCCAAATGTGCACATCTGGAAATCTTATCTCGGCCTGCATAATGACCAGTGTTTAAGCATAATCTGTGTGTAAGTGAATTCAGCTGAAAGGGAGTTTGCCTTTCAGCTTTTGCTGTCTGAAGCCTTGGCACTATCAAGCTCTCTTCTGTTTTATCGTCTGCACAAGAAAATTAATAGGGGCTGGGTAAGAGGCTCTAAACTGATGATTTTTACGAAGAATATGGCTGTACTTCTCGCCATAACATTGTATAGAGTGTACGGTACCACTGGATAGCTCAGCGGCTTTCAGGGCTGTGAGTCAGCTTTTGTGGGGTTTTAGACTAGAATGTCTTTGGATTTCAGGGATGCGTGTTCGTAAGGAAGGGTGGCTATTGCAGGAGAACTGAGACTTTGTGTTCTTTGTGTATCATGGTCAAAGAGTGTTCCAGCTATCTCGTGTAGATGATCTCAATCTCTGCACGGCCTTGAGAGGGGCGTTGTTGCCCAGATTTAGAGAGGACAAACCTGATAAAGGGTGAAGTGACATGTGTAAGCAGTGGTATAACAGAGTTTGAAACCCATTTCTGTAACTTCATGAGGTTTCCTTATCATTTCTTTCACAAACATTGTCTATGGAGCTCAAGACTCCCATCAGTGGGCGTTTGTTGACTTTTCTCCTCTGTTAATCTGCTGGAGAAAATGACTGGAAGACCATCTCGGCCAATGGAGAGACCTGGTGTGAATGGAAAGACCACATGTAATCCGTGGAGGGCAGCTTCTGGCTTGCCTCGTAGTAGTCGTAGATGATGTCGTTAAGGAGCCAAACTGAAGGAATCACTCTCTGTGCCTTCCTCTTGAGTTCCAGGGGGCCTCCACGGGGACAGGTATCAGTGGTCTATTGATGTTTAAAGCTGTGCTATGTGTGGTTTCCATCATAAACCCCTTTGTGACCAGAGCTTCTTGTCATCTTGTCTGTGGTTTGCAGAGGTCCTAGGCCTTTACTGGAAGTGCAGAGTCCTTGAATAATGACAGATTAGAATGGAAAGAAATACCACTTCTGGAGGGAGTCCCATTACTTCTTGCTGTCTCTGCACCTTTTAGAAAACTGAGAAGATTTTAGTGTTATCAGAATGGTATTCAATGTATTGCTTTAGTTAAGAGCTTGGGCTCTACAGTCAGGCAGATCTGAGTTTAAATTGTGGCTCTGTTATATCTAAGTGCCATCACCGTGGTGAGTTGTTGAACCTCCTGGAGTTTCTTCCTTTATCTATAAAATGAGACATTCATAATTCCTCTCCTTACAGGATGATTTTGAAGGTCAAACAAGAGAGTGATGGTAAAGCAGTTAGCATAGCGCCTGGCAATGTTGATGTTGTTTGTTATTTTTGTTTTTAAATATGAATTCAAGTGCTTCCAGAAAGTGTTTAGAGAAATATTAAGCAAAAAAAGCAGAATCTCATGCTCACTGTTGTTGAAACTATCTAAAAATATGAATGACTATAGATGAAAGCAGAATAACTCAAATATTTAGACCCTGGCCTTTAGAATCTGAAAGGCCTGGGTTCAAAACTTGGCTGAAGTTATCTGTGTGTGATCTTGGAGATTTTCTTCCTCTACTAGTCTAAGTCTTACTTTTCCTATTTGCAAAGTGGAGTTAATCATAACTCTAGTGTCCTCAGGATGCTCTAAGGATTAAATGAGATCCTATGAAGGTCCTAGGAAGTTCTTTGCGCAGTGCCTGACACAGCAAGGCATCAGCACACATATTGCAGGGCAATAAATGTATTTGTGCCAGTGCAATGAGGTTATCAGCATTTTAATTTAAACAAAATTTCTCTAATACTATTTTTACACATATCATTTCAGTACAAATGTGGGAACCCTTTCCTAGGAACGGTGCAATTCAAGTCTGCCCTTAGAATTAGGATTCAAAATGTTATTTATGATTTCAATATTTACAACTCCTGACTCTTGTGATCATTTTTAGTGGATATGGCCTGAAAATATGCAAGGAAGTCTACCTTGTGACAACCCAGACTGAAGATGACAAATCAAAGGAAGCAAAAAGAGGAAATGAATTATTCTTTGTACATATGGAAACATGATTGGTGTTTGGGAGTATACTTTTCCAGATGAGGAAGTTGAATTATAATGAGAACCTCATTCAGCTCCCTATGGGAAGAGGGAGGACAGGGCCATCCTTGCGAATGGAAAAGTGACGGAAGCAGGGTGATGATCCCAGTAATGTCATCACTATTGGTTAGGCCCACTGAGGTCCCAGGAGACGTGTATGCTTCTCTGTCTCCAAGCCTGTCGCATGGAATCCGTGTGTCAGAGCCAGGAGTGACCTTAGCAAACACCTTGTCAACCCTTCTCATTTATAGAGTGGTGAAGTGAATTGCCCCTTTGTGCAGCTGGTAAGTGGAGTGACCACTGCTTAAACAGTCTCTCATGGCTCCTCATCCAGCTTTCGGTCCACACGCGGGGGCCTCCCTGCTCTAGGCAGGTTTGATGAAACTGCCTGATGGAGGGAGGTGCTGTGAGTAAAGAAGTTAAGATAGTGTGAGCACCTAGGACACTTCCTCAACTTCTCTGAATTTCAGTTGCCTCAACTGCTCTGGGCTGAAAGGATTGCGTTAGAGAAGTCTCCATATAGCATCAGCTATATAACAATAAAAAGGAACAAATGTGGAGAGCTTACCATGGGCTGGGTATTACTCTATCTGCTATTTTACATAAGCATCTCATTTAATCTTCAGGACAACTCTGCAAAATAGGTACTATCATCATTCCCATATTATAGATATTATAACCAAAGCTTGCGGAAGCAAAATCAAGTTTCTGGAGTCATATAGTTAGAAGGGGATGGAGTAAAATTTTAGAGGGTTTCTGACTCCAAATACCACATTCCTCATTCCTGTGGAATTCTACCTCCCTCTTCTGTGCTCCATACATGGAAGCCACTCCTATCAGGACCAGCTTCACACAAGTACTCTGACAATCTAATTGATAATGGCATCGCTTTATGGTGGGAACTTTTGAGTATCTCGGATATAGTCAAGACGGGATGGGTGATGTCTCTAACAGCTAAGCAGAAAAGTCACCCTGGTCGTTTGGGTTGTTAATGGAGTTCTTAATGACTTACGTTACGGCAAAAAGGGCTCTAGATGAATGGAGAGGAGAAGGCTCCCAAATTACAGAGCATACTAGCAAGGGGTGTTTCTCCTTTCAGAAGGGAGAAAAAGGAACGTAAGTCACTAGTGTTTGTGAAGTGCCAAGTCATTAGATCTGCATAATTCTTTCCATTTAATCTTACCATAACCCATAGAGGTATGTGCAATTGATCTGTTTCACTTAAACCTGTCCAAGTTCATACTACAAAGTAAATGTCAGAGGTAAGATTTAAGCTTAAGATAAACTTATACCTGTTGGTCACCAAAGTCCATGCTTTTCCTGTATTGTACTACATCTCTGACGTGTTTATTTTTTCCTTTTTACCTCTGGAACGCATTGAGACTAACACTCCCCAGGGTACACCCACCCTTCTCCCCACACATACACACCCTGCCTGTCAGCTTTCCCTTTACTGCTCCACCCCCATTCTCTTTCACATCCGGTGGGTCCTCTGCTTCTTCACCACGACAGTTAGATTGATGCTTAGGAATTGATTGGGCAGAGAGACAGCATGTGCTGATGGAGGTTCTGAATCACTGCACTAATGCACTACATCATTTATTCATCTGTGCTGACCTATAAACTAGATATATATAGACAGAAAGCAGTGACTCCTTCTAATAAAACCCAGATGAGCTTGCAGAGCATACTCAGGGCTGCTGGGCATTTAAATTCTGAGGCAGGCATCAGGGCTGCCCTTTGAACAGGTGCTGCAGCTGAGCCCTAGGGAAATTATATGAAGATACCGAATTCACCTGGAAAACTGGGAGTGTTCCCAGGAGGTATATGTAGGAGCTTCTCCATCAGAGTCCAGGGCTTACTCTGAAGCCCACCCTCTGGCCTCAGATCCTCAGAGAAAGAAAGACCTGACTTATAATTTGCATTGAGATACATGGATTTTTGTATGCTGCTGTCATTCATTTCTTCAGCAAGTATTGAAACTCTGTTGTGTGAAAACACTGTGTTAGGTGCTGAGCTCACAACCGTGAACCAGGTACAGACCCTGGACTTGTACACAGAGCTAACAGTTGAGATGCAGTGTTTCACCACCTTTTTATCTGTCCTTTCATTCATACCACCTTTCATTCACTGTCGTGTCCATGTCATCATGTCCATCACGTGATGGACAGTCTTAGGCACGACCGTGATTGCCATTGCTGCACCCTTTTGGGTAATTAGAGCTACTCCAGTGTGTTACCACACTCTGGGCAAGGAAGGATGGCAAGTTAGTGCGTGTGGTCCATCTGTTAGCTGACACCTTCTTTCATACACCGAGCAAGGCATGGTCCTGTATTAAAGTTTTGAGTCACTCAAGTCACTTGACTATCTTTTCTGCTGTAGCCAATTTGATCGACTTACTGTGTCTGTCCTCTGAAGCAGGACTCAGAGTTCTCCTTCCCAGAAGCTCAGGCACTGTTTAGACACAGCCTGGTAGTCCTACCGTTGAAGGGGAGCCATGTGGTACAACAGAAGGAACCAAGCTTTTGAAATCAAATGTATCTGGTGAGCATCCTAGGCCTGCCACATATTAGCAGGGGATGAGGGACAATGTTTCAGCCATGGAGTCTCTATCACTTCCTCCATGGAAGGTGATAACAATTCTGCCTCTGAGGTTTGATGTGAGAATGAAATCAGTTATATAAATGTTTGTTCCCACACCTCCAGTAATTACTCAGTTTTGCATCAGTTCTCTCGCTACCTAAGAAAGCATATTTGGAAATACGTTACTCATTGTATAAAAATCCTCCTGAACTGGGCCCAGTTTACTCCCCATCCTCAGGTATGGACAGTGTATTGCACATCTCCAAGCCTGTCCACCACACTGGGAATTCTTGACGGCTGGAGTCACGGCCAGTTGGTTCTTTTATCTCTCAAGTCTAATTCAGTTCTGGCCTGCAATGTTTAGGCACTCAATAAACGCTTGTTAAATTAAAGGGTATCTCAATATCAGAATACCACTGCTATATGCCAAGTGCCTTAATAACTTTGTTTTTATGAAAACATTTGAATCCCTTCACCATCAGATTAGATCTTATCTCTTGAGTCTTTTTTATTTTCAGAGCTGTTATCTTTTAAAATATAATAATTTAGAAAGGCTTTGTATTAAGAATGCCTTTTAAGACCGCTTGACTATCTTGGGGTATAGCCATTTGATTATACAGCTAAAAGTGATACTATGAAATCCTGCAGCTTGCTGGGAAAACCCATAAGGCTAATACTTGATTACAAAATCAAGTTTGCCACAATTGGAACAGAGCTTATGTCAGCAGAGTATCTTTAATGAGAAGGTAATTTTAACTGAAATGTCTGTATTACTTTGTTTACTCAAGGTCTAAGTGCATGACTGTTTCTTCATGCCTCATTCAGTCACATTAAACTTACTGTAAAGCATATTATTCAAACACAGCATTTTTTTTTCTTATTTAGTGAATTCCAAGTGCCAGGAAATAAGCACTCTTCCAATATTCCTATTTTTGGGATAAGAAAACAGAGGCTGTGATTAAAGTGAGTATAAATAAAAACGACCCATGAATCAATACAACATTACGTAGGATTAACTAGGGAAAAGGCCCAGGTAAATAAGTGAAAGTCTGAATACCTATTATGAAAATACAGTATTATTATTTCTGATGACACACAATTATACAGAGAAAATCCTCCTTAATATGTCCTACATTGTAAATTATTTGATAATAAGAAAGAGGGATTTAAAATTGGTTTTTATACAACATTGTTCCTATGAGAGCAGTCGGTTAAAATTGTAAAATATGTAGATAAGCTAAATTCCTGAGTTTCCCCCCATATCAAAGAACTTAAGAATAGGAGACAAATAGTGGATTAATAATTGTAACAGGTAATGAAATAATTGTGAAGATTATTATGGTGATCTCTGGCCAAACACTAAGGATTACATGACTTCAGCTTTGGTTCAGCCTTGCTTCCTTGGCATAAAGTCTCTGAGGGAGATTCGTGTACAAAGAAGTCAAAGCAGGGCACACTAACCCTTTATTACTCAGGACTTTGGTTAATATATTGGGCTGGACCATAAGGAAGGCTATTTCTTTCCTAAGCTTTTTAAGACTAGGTAGCCGAGAAAGAAAACAATGCAAGACTTGTTCTTGCTACTTTCCCCAAACCCAAACCAGAGCTTTCTATCTTTCTCATTAGTGGAAGGAAAGAACATCCAGAACAAATTAGGCAGGCACAGGTAGTAGTGCTAGAGACAAATCAAGAGAGTTGGCATCCCCAGCTCTCAGAGCTGAACTGGCCTGGGCTCATTCCCTCACCCTTGCAACATGCAGGAGACTAGGACGGTGGTGAGAGGGACAAAGAGAAGGAGAGAGAGAGGAAGGAGGGGAGGGAGGAGGGAGGGAGAGAGTGAGGAAGAGGGAGAGGGAGGGAGGCAGTGAGGAAAAGGGGGAGAGAGAGAGGAGTGGGGAAAGAAAGTAAGAGGGAGGGAGAGAGAGAGGGAGAGGGAGGGAGAGAATGATAAGAACAAGTAAACCCTGGGTGTCCTTCCCACTTAGATTACAACAGAAGAAATAGAGAAGAGAATGAGGTCAAACTAGGAAAAAGGGTCATTTAATTCTAAGTGACTCTACTCAATGGCTCAGTGTAAAAAAAAAAAAAAGTTGTAAAAACTGATCTAACAAGAGTGAGTCTCCTTCCTCTTGGGATGCAATAAATGGTAGGGCTCCTAGAATCCCCCCTGAAGGCCACTACTAGAACCATTTATGTACATTTTCTCACCAGGTATGCACTGGGTACTATTATTAAACCCATTTTACAGATGATTAAGCTGAGTCTCAAAGGATTTAGGAAATTCGCTCTGTTCACTAAGTTACTAAATTAAGGAGATCCTAACACAAGTCAGTCTGACTCCAAAATCAGATCTGGCAACAATTTCAACTATTCATGGGGTGACCTCCAGCGAACCAGACAAATAAATAGTCGTCAAATGAATAAATTCCCAGATGAAGCTATCTGGTTTTTCAGCCTGAGGATACTTAATCTGTATTTTTTTAAGGTTGCTGGAAGGATTAAGTGAAATAGTTAAATGGTGAGTTATGGAAGAAAATATAATAGAACTCTTAAAGGGATGAAAGAAATTCTTACTGAATTAGGAAAAGGAGCTAGGACCTTTTTTTTTTTTTCCTTAATTCATCAACTTTGAGGAAGATGTCAGAAGCAGCAAGTATTTTTTTTTAACCGTCTATTCTTAGTAATCTAATGAGGAGTAAAACTGAACATTCCTCTTTGATTTGACAGTGACCACTCTGACATTCTTATGTTAATGTACAACTGGGTGCTTTTAAAGTGCTTGCAAGCATTTAGTTCCCTAGAGTAAAATAAAAATTCTTTCTATTTTATATACATGATTATTTTACCTGCCTGATTCTTTTCTTTACTAAGTACAAAGATGCCAATTCAAAGATGAATAGTCACACATTCAAAATAAGTAACGAATGGGTGAATTTTTGCTTCCTCTGTAAGTAGAAATTTACCCAGCACTTACTTGCAAACAAAAGACATGATTCTCGGGTGAAGCACTACAGAACTGCTCAGGAGGTCAGGTTGATCTCAAGCAAACCTTGGGTATGAAACCTCAGTGAGGTTCTTGGCAAGGGTGGGTCAGAGTCAGCTTACATTGAACCCCTTCAGTGAGACTAGGTGCCTTTTGAAATTGCTAGCTTCTCTGTAGTGTTTAAAATATGACTGAATTTGGAGAGATTTGGCAGAATTGTTCAAAAATACTTACAGCTTCATCAAGGTTTATCTAGATAATTAAACCCAGGAGTCTAAACATATATTTTATTTGTTAAACTTAATATCCTCTCTCTTTCTATAGAGCAATATTCCACTATTTTCTCCACCTACCACATGTGATCCCAACATATTACATTGCATTTTCCATGCCTTACTCCCTCTAAATAAAGCCAAGAATATATCTTGGTTCAAAGAAGAATTTGATTTTAACCAAAATATCCTCTTTTCACTTGCCACACTCTGTCTCTTGAAAAACCTATTTTATCTTCATTTTTTCTCCTTATCTTCTGCTCTATTAGACACCTCCATTTTCACAACTGAACTCTGAGAAAACACAGAAAAATTAACACATTTTATTTGGATCCAACTGATAACAACGCCAACAAAATTCAACAAACGTGCTAATCTGCTCTTCTCTCCTTTTTTAAATCAGTGTCATTATTCATCTATGTCACCCAAGGTGGGAGCACCACCTCTGAGAGCGCATTTAGTGTGCAGACTTGATAAGAGAACTTTATAACTTGCAATCCCAATTCCCATATTTTATTCATGATTTTGATACTCCTAGTCATTATTTCAGTAACCTTCTATTCAAGGCAGCAGGTTAATGTATATGATAAATTTGTCTGCTAATGGCTCTACCAAATTGAGTGGCATGGCTGGAGGCGGCCCCTGGCAAATGGTATTAGGCGCTTCTTGGTTGGAGATACAATTGTATATATAGCTTATTTCAAAGGGACTTAAACTCTTTGAGAGAAGGTGCTCAACCAAGTTACATTTCTAAAATGTGAATTGTAAGGATCAGAATCAAACTCACTTTAAACGTTGTAGTTCATAACCTTGTTTTTGTAGCATTTTAGATGGATAGATATGGATTCGTTTTTATTGAGGTAACTGGAGCATTCTTACATATAAAACATTGAGGTGTAATCACTGGACTATGAGACCCGTATGAGAGTCTATTATACCAGTAATTATCTGTATGACCTTAATTAATTTAATTAATTTCCTTGGATCTTAGTTTCCAGATAATGATTTGCATGCTTTGGTAATAGATGCTCAACATGTGCTGCTGAGTGAATGTGCTAGAATTTAAAACCTCCTGTACAGCCAGACTTCTGTTTGGTGATGATCCAGACTTGTAGGATCTCGCTTGTCTGTTACGTCTATCCCCGTTCTCATTCTTTTCCTTCAGACCACCACCACCATCATTTCTCTCCAAGATTACGTTAGCTGTTACTTGTTTTCCTGCTTCTGGTCTTGCCTCTCTATTAGTGTCTTCTGCAGTGTTACGAGAGTGATCTATCCGAAGCACACACTGGGTTGTTCACTTTCAGGCTTCAGGTTTCTTCCAGGGACTGAATGTTTATGACCCCCCCCCCACCTCAGATTCATAGGTTGAAATCCTAACCCCAAAGTGATGATATTTAGAGCAAGGGCCTCTAGGTAGTGATTAGGTCATGAGGGTGGAGCCCACATGAATAGAATTGGAGACCTTATAAAAGGGACTCCAGAGAGCTTCCTTTCCCCTTCTTCCACATGAGGACACAGAGGAAAGTTGGTCATCTCTGAAACAGGAAGCCAGCCCTCACCAGACACCAAATCTGTGGGTGCCTTCATCTTGGACCTCCTGGACTCTTGACCTATGAGAAATAAGTGCTTGTTGCTGAAGCCCCTCAGTCTACAGCAGCCTGAGAAGACGAAGACTATTTCTCTGTTGCCCTTACTATCAAGTGCAGGCCATTTGCCTTCTCTTAGAATTGCCCCAGTTTGCTTCCTTTCCTTACCACTTCTTTGAACATGCTGAACCTCCAGGGTGTTTTAGATGCCCTTTCGTCTCTGGGTCTTTGCATATGACATTCCTGTCCTTAGAACAATAATCTTGTCTCCCTGACACACTGGCTCTTCCTACTCATCCTTCAGAGCATTCCTTGCAAGTCACTTTCTTTAAGAAAATTTCTCAATTCAGCATTCCTGTGACATTCTATTCCTCACCCATCTCAGCAGATTTTGAATTGTAATAAATAGACTATTTTCTTGTCTGTAGCTGTCCCTACGCTAAGTTGTGCTGAGGGACTGAGGCTACATCTGCCTTGACCACTGTAGAATCACCCGTGCCTAGCAAAGTGCCTGGCATATTGTGTATGTTGGTTGAATAGATTAGAACGTGGAAGTAAATTTGTTACTAAACACTGTTTTCAATTATACACCCCATATTATGAAAAATGTGTTTTATCCATACAGAGAAAACCAAAAATAAGAGAGAAAGGACAAATATGTAAGTAGAAAGAGATGGAAACAAATGAATGATTTCTTTCTTACTAATTACCATGCAGGTACACTAAGCTAAAAATGGTATGCCCTTGATTACCTTCACATACCTTAAATTGTATTAATAGGCTTTCTGGAGTATCAAATGAATAGTATTATGCTCTTCTGGGAGAAAAAATTGTCAATTTCTAATAATGAACTAGCTGTGGGGCATTAGCCTCTGTGGGGAAAGATAGATATTTAGAAAAAAGTAAAGCAGAAATTAAACCAAAACTTCATTTTCTTTCATTCGTATGTTCGGAGAAGAAACTCAAAAACAATAGTTTCAGGTGACATATGCAGTTTGTTTTTTAGGTTCATTACACGGTATAGAAATCCATGTGACCATGAGCATGGAGTGATGCTTAAATTATATTTCGCTATTATGAAATGTGCTTTTTCCCCATAGATATTTCTGGAATATTTGGTTCTCTGGATTAATATTTTGAAGGTAGAGCCAAAAAGATTGGCTGATTTAATTGAATGTGGGAGCCAGAGAAAGAAATCAGTCAAAGATGCCTCTAAGTTCTGGCCTAAGCAAATGGACAGATGGCATTACTAACAACAGGGAGAGAGAAGACTGCAGATAAAATAGATTTGGGGGAGAAGATCAGAGATTCAGCTGTAGTCATGTGAAGTTTGACATTTTTATTAGACATATGCAAGGGAGATGTTGAGTAGGAAGGGGATAGATGAGTCTGGACTTTGGGAAACATGTCTGTGCCATAATTACAGTGTTTGCACATGCTTGAGACTCACCGGCATGCAAGTAGTAAACAGAGTTCTGAGACTAGGTAAGATCACTAAAGGAATGAGAGTAAATAGAGAAGGGAAGAGGAGTAAAGACTGATAAACACCTGGAGTACTCCAATGGTAAAGACTGTTGAGGAGGGGTAGCCAGAAAGGAGGACGAGAAGGAGAGACCAGTAAGGGAGAAGGAACACCAGGAGAAAGTAGTGTCCAGGAAGTAAGGTGAAGGAAGTATAGCAAGGAGGAGAAAGTGATCAACTATGTCTAACACTGTTGGTAAATCTGTAAGAAGACTGAGAATTGACCACTAGATATGGAAACATGGAGGTCATTGGATACTTTGAGAAGAATGGAACAGAACAGAGCAAGATCTTGAGTGGAGTGGGTTTAAGAGAGAGTGGGAGGAAAAGGATTGTAGACTGAGAATGCAGATAATTCTCTGTAGTCAGAGATATACATGATACATATAGGATATCATATGTTTAAAGGAACTTCTGACCCAATTCTTAATGATCTTTTTTTCTGTACTTCTAACATATTAAAAATTCCATAGAACTAGAGTCATTTTTCCTTCAATGAAAAAAAATCCTAGTAATAAAAATACAGTGTACATGAGCAGCAGTGAGGAAGCATATGGACTTGAATAATTGCTAAGATTCCCACAACCCACCTACAAGCTCACTGGCTATACAGATCTTTTTTCTATTTTTTAAAAATTTTTTCAGTGTTCCAAGATTCATTGTTTATGCACTCCACCCAATGCTCCATGCAATATGTGCCCTCCTTAATATCCATCACCAAGCTCACCCATCCCCACGCCCCCTTCCCCTCCAAAACCCTCAGTTTGTTTCTCAGAGTCCACAGTCTTTCATGCTTTGTCTTCCCCTCCACTTTCCCCCAACTCACTTCTCCTCTCCATTTCCCAATGTCCTCCGTGTTATTCTTTATGCTCCACAAGTAAGTGAAACCGTATGATAATTGACTCTCTCTGCTTGACTTATTTCACTCAGCATAATCTCCTCCAGTCCCATCCATATTGATAACAAAAGTTGGGTATTCATCTTTTCTGATGGAGGCATAATATTCCATTGTATATATGGACCACATATTCTTTATCCATTCATCTGTTGACAGGCATCTTGGCTCTTTCCACAGTTTGGTGATTGTGGTCATTGCTGCTATGAGCATTGGGGTACATATCACCCTTCTTTTCACTACATCTGTATCTTTTGGTAAATAGGATTTGCCATGAACATATAGGCAAAAAAAAAAAAAAATATTAGTATCTCCAGGAAGATTGTAGGTCACTCACGTTCCCTGGTCTATTTCCACTGAAATCTGGTAACTAACTGCTTTGTTCTGCCAGCTCAACTCTTAATGACTTATACATCCTAGAGAGGACAATACGGTCTTTTATAGGAATGAGAAACTGTTTTAAGTTTTCATTAGTTTTTATAATAGTTATGAAATAGGGACACACTTTTATTAGTCAGTTCTGTGTGCCATGATCACAGTTTAATGGTTTTGTTTGACCCAGGGCTGGAACTTCATCCTTGGATTATTGTTATACATATTAATGTCTATTACAACTCCAATTAACTGCCCAGACTGAAAAACTGGAATTAGTCTGCCACCCTCATTTCCATTGTGTGGTGTTCTTGGAAGTAAACTAAATACATGAGTACCTACGTGAGTATTAACTGTGATTTCTCCCCTACATGTGTCCAGTTTGTATAACGGACTGTCCTCTTATTTTCTCCCATTGCAGCAAGAAACCTGGTTTCCTCTTTCTCAAGAAAGGGGTCTAGGCAAAGAAATAGAAATAAGTCCTTTTTCTTCCCTCAGCTACTCCTACCCTACTTAAAGGCCAGAGCAGTTAAAGATACTTAGGTTGAGGACCTTATTAAATGAATAATTTATCTTTCTTAGGTGTCTTTTATCATTGAGTGCATAATCATCAAATCCTAGGGACACATATATGTAAGAATATTGTATTCTAGGGTCTGTGATAGAGTTTGATTTTGAAAATGCTCTGGAAGTATAGAGGAGGTAACAGTGTTCGGTTAGACACTTGAATTTGGTATTAAAGCAAGATTAGTGCACTGTTGGTGGGAATGCAAACTGGGGCAGCCACTCTGGAGAACAGTTTGGAGGTTCCTCAAAAAGTTAAAAATAAAACTATCCTGTGACCCAGCAATTGCACTATTGGGTATTTACCCAAAGAATGCAAAAATATAGATTTGAAGGCATACATGCACCCGGGTGTTTATATAGCAGCATTGTCAGCAATAGCCAAAATATGGAGAGAACTCACATGTCCATTAGCTGATGAATGGATAAAGAAGATGCAGTATATATACACATAATGGAATATTATTCAGCCACCAAAAAGAATGAAATCTTGCCATTTGCAATGACATGGATGGAGCAAGGGTGTATTATGCTAAGTGAAATAAGTCAGTCAGAGAAAGACAAATACCATATGATCTCACTCATATGTGGAATTTAAATAAGAAAACAGATGAATATATGGGAAGGGGGAAAAGAAACAAAGAAAAGGGGGAAAGAGCTGTAAGTGACTCTTAACAATAGAGAGCAAATTGAGGGTTGATGGGAGAGGTGGGTAAGGGAGGGACTAGATGGCTGATGAGTGTTGAGGAGAGCACTTGTTATGATGAACATTGAGTGTTGCACTTAAGTGGAAAATCACTGAATTCTACTCCAGAAACCAGTATTGCACTGTATGTTAACTAAAATTTAAATAAGTTTTAAAAAAAGATACTAAAGCAAGGTTGGGAATTGATCAGGTGGCCAGGAGGCACAGGAGCACATCTTGCAAAGAACCAGCAGACAGCATGGGCAAAAGTTTGGAGGTGGAGACAACCATATGTGCTCGAGCAATATAGAATGTCCAGTGTTGCTAGAACTCTAGGTGTGTGAGAAGACTCTGTACAGTAGTAAGATTTGTGGTCTTACTGCTCGATTCATGCTGAATGAGAGTCATATCTGGTTGAGACTTGTGTTGTCACTTCTTAAAACCTTTTGTCCTCAGCTAACTATTTTAGTCATTAGTTTAGTAAGAGACTAAACAATTTTTAGCATCAGTCAGTAAAGAAGATAAAATCCTAAGTACTATAGGTCAGGGAAGATGAGAGAGCACCGTGTCTGAGGCTTAGTAGGCAAGACCGTACTTGGTAATTCAGTGAACATGGCGGCCAGCCTCTGGTGCTCTATCTTGCCGTTAGGCTTCCAGCTCCCAGGGTTGGCTGCGTACCTCTGTGACCAAACCACGTGTGTAATTTAAATAGGAAGAGGGGCAGGTGACCTCTTTTTAACTCCCTAGCTCAGTTCCAATGGAAGAAAACTCCCAATATGGCGCCACGTCTAACAGAGTCTCTAGCTTTAGCTCTGCCTGGGTAGCTTCCCCTCATACTAGGATCGACCGTTTCTCTGACCTGGCTCTGTCCCTCACATTCAACATAGCACATCCACTCTCCTTTGTGGTCAGAGGGTAAGTGTGAATAGAGTTCCAAGGCTATGAAAATCTTAATTCAATGTCCTTCTTACTACCCAGGGCAAAACCATAGAAACTTTGGCTCTATCTTCCAACTTAACCTCCTGTCTCTTCTCCACCATCTGATCTTCTTTACTAAAACTTTATTTTTGTCATTAATAAATTATATTTTAAAAGGGTCTGATAAAAACTAGTAATACATAAGAGAAGGTTCCCCTTTGCCTATATTTCCAGAGAACATTTTATTTTAAAAATATTTGTTAGCTTTCTGGGAAATGAGTCAGTCAATGTGACTAACTTGGAATGTAGCTTTTATCTCTGGTTTAAAATTCATAATATAATTAGGTCATGGTTTCCTATGTTGATATTTGCTCCACAGTAATTCTGATAGCTGATAGTTTAATTGAATTTTCATGTGTCTGAAACAGATGCTAAAAGCTAACTCTCCCATCAAAGTGAAAACGTTAGTCATGCAAATTTAGAGGAGAGGGTTCCTTCATTGTTCATGCTTACATTTCAGGGCTGTAGCTGATTTAACAATCGACTCATTTAGCCACGAACATTGACAATAATCATAGGGGTTGTGTGTTAAATTTTAAATGGCCACCGAAAGAGACATTTCAGAAAAAAGATTCAAACCAAGAGTGTGATGTAAACTGCTTTTAAAAATTGTTTTCTATAAGGGGCGCCTGGGTGACTCAGTTGGTTAAGCAGCTGCCTTCCCCTCAGGTCATGATCCCAGGGTCCTGGGATGGAGCCCTACATCGGAGCTCCCTGGGGAGGCTGCTCCTCCCTCTCCCCGCTGCTTGTGCGTGCACACACTCTCTCTCTCTCAAGCAAATGAATAAAGCCTTTAAAAAATGTTTAAAAAATTGTTTTCCATAAGCAAAGATAGAGAATGAAAGTGACTATGCCTTTCACTATCCTATACACTTTTTAAAATATTTCGGTATGCCAAAAATCATTTTGCTCTTTCTCTTGATTAGTGTCAAAGCATACTGTGTGTATTTTTGGTTTAATGACTGAAATTTTGGGGGGAACAGATGCACACATCAAGAAGATCTAAAATAACATTACCATGAGTTCTATTATAATATACAAAACACCTAGAATTTATAGTAATTACATACAAACTTATAAATAATGGAAGAGACTTAATCACGTTGACCTTGCTCAATCATAAATAACAAGGCTGCCTTGAACTCACTCTAATTGCCCCTTCATTATACAGAAAAACTTTTCTAATCCTTTCCAGTCATGAGAACCTGTATAACAAGCTACAGTGTTCCTTTGGGCTGCTGGATTTCTTTTTGAGTGATTACTCTCCAGTTCTACCTTCTTTCCTTTAAAGCCTCCTCCCTCCAGTTCTGTGCACATTATTTCTCACTATGATCTCTATCTTATTGATATAAGCGATTCTCCATGTGTCCCTCACGGGATCTCTGCAGGTCTTGGCTACTCATGTGGAGATTTAGACAATGAAGTGCAAGATTTCATATTGAAATCGCTACTGCTATGTAGGCAATTACGTGAATGATTTTTCTCCGCAATGTTGTTAAGTAATGTTTTCTGAGAAACGGGATCTATCACTGGTGTGAGGATGAAATCTACTTTAAAAAGAATAAAGCTGCATGTGTTTTGGGGGTATAATGTGTTATGAAAGGGCATAGTAAAATTCTGGGGCATTTTTTAAAAAGATTTTATTTATTTATTTCACAGACAGAGATCACAAGTAGGCAGAGGCAGGCAGAGAGAGAGGAGGAGCAGGCTCCCCGCTGAGCAGAGAGCCCGATGCGGGGCTCGATCCCAGGACCCTGGGATCATGACCTGAGCCGAAGGCAGAGGCTTAACCCACTGAGCCACCCAGGTGCCCTGCTGTGGCATATTTTTATACAACAAGAGGAATAAACATATGAAGAAAGAGAGAAATTAAAAAAAAAATGTAGGTAGAATACGGGTATTCCCTGAGTTTCCAGTCAAACAGTTGGAAGATATGGCCAGAATATGTTAGTCGGGGAAAATTTTTTTTCTTAAAATTGTATATATGATGGGACTACAACTAGGCATACCTATGCACAAATATGTTTATATAATGTGTGTGAAACAAACCGCAGACATTTAAAAATAACACCAAAATATTAACAGTGAATTTTTTTTGGAGGGACGTGAAATAATAGATTTATTTTTCTGTTAACTGTGGCAACTAGTGTGAAGTGAGTTCCACTGTGTGTATATTTGATACCGACAATATCGGCATTAGAAGTCAGAAACTCTGCTCTGATCTCCATGCCTGTGCTCTGGCGGAGGAGTCACTAAGAACTAATCACCAAACTACTGTTTGCTTGCTGCGTGCAGCACGCTGTGGAATGAATGGTAAAGAAAGCAGTGGCACAATTATCATAAAAGATTGCTGTTCTGGTGTTAATGGTTAGTATTTTTCATCCGTGTGACTTGGGCATGAATAAATAATGGACACAGATATATTGTTTTCCACTCCCGATGACTTTGTTGTGAGCTTGCCATTCTTATCAGTGGAATAAATTGATAAGTGCCTGGAACACAGGCTGTGGAATGAACAATGTGAGCTGGATCCACATTAGTTTTGCCTGTTACTCCTGCCAGCTGGTAAGGTTTGTCCTGTAAAGATTCCCTGGGCTAGCTACTAGCCACTGAACAAATATTTCTGGTTAACAGCAAAATTCATCAATAAGCAAATGGAAAACAAATCAGCTTAGCAATAAAGTTGAAAAATAAGCACAGCCTCATAGAGGAAGCCTGCAAGGTGACTTTACAGTAAGAATGATAGCAAAATTGCTGGGATGTGACTCGAATTTACACTGCAAATGGCTGTCATGGGCCATACCACAGAATGCCAAATGACGGTGATATGATTGCTGTGCAAAAACATATTTGTGCTTTCCAGTTACAGACAGGAATGCCAAGAGCTTTCTGAAAGTAGAACCTCCCAGTACTTAGTCATGCGGTACTTCAGGGTACAAAGAGTGTTCTTGTCCATTGCACACTCATACCATATAAACAGAGAACAAACATCATCTCATTTCCGGGTGGTTTCCTGGGCATTTGATAAAGATGCTGAAAAAAATTGCTATATTTTTGCATGATTTCTATGTGCCAGGCACCATGTTAACACTCCTAATGCACCTTGTTTACCGACCACAAATGCCTGTGAGCTCTATGGCACTTCCCCAGCTACCTCATTGTCTTGGGACGGACATTCTGTCACAGATACATGCTTTATTCTTATTATTTGATTGATAGGCCTGACCTTCTGGAACTCCTTCTTGGTTCTTACGTTGCACATGATTTCCCTGACCTGTACTTACTATTCTCAAGGTATGTGTAATAATAATGCTAGGAAAGACTTTCAAGTACTTTCTGTGATATGCCCAGCAGGCCGAGCAGGCACTATTCTTCTCTATCTCTCACATCCATCTATCATCAGTGCCCTTCAGCCGAAGACCTCAGGAACAACAGAAGTTGAACAAGTTGAGTTTATTACTAGTTGCCAAAAGGGAGAACACATGAGAACATGAGAAGGAAACTGTAGGGTGTCTCAATACTAGGGTGTTAGAAAAAACTTAAAGGATTTAGGATCCAATTCAGAGATTTGGGAGAAGGACTGAGAAAGCAGGAATTTCTGCTAAATTGAATGCTGTCAAAAAGCAGGGGCAGTTTTATGATCTAGTATCTCATTAAATCTTATCTTTGGAGAGTGGAGATTAGAGCCAGAATAAAGCTGTCATTGGCAAAGAAGTAGCAGTTACTCATTTTACCCAAGGGTGGTGTTGGGGGGATTTTTTGCATTTTATGGGCAGCACAGTTACCTTGTTTTTGTCTGTTCTTAGCAGCTTTGCTTTGTCTTTCTATATCATGGTCTGAGAGTAACATTGTCTGAAGTTAGTATTCTGTAGATTTTTTATTTCCAACAGGAGAATGACATAGTTTAGCTATGAGTGCCAGGCCAGCTTCTAAATGTTAAGGAGTATTCCTTTTTATTATCTCTCTATCTACCAGTCATCTATCTATCTATGCTTTTTTAATAATCACAACAATGCTGTAGGATAGGTATTATAGAAATCTTCATTTTACAAATGATGAATCTGAGAAACAGAAGTATCTTGCTCTGAAATGCTAATAAATAATGATCTAGGATTCAAACTCAGGCAGCCTGACATCATAATCTATTTTTTTTTTAAGATTTTATTTATTTATTTATTTGTCAGAGAGAGTGAGAGCGAGCGAGCGCACAAGCGGGCAGAGTGGCAGGCAAAGGCGGAGAGAAAAGCAGGCTCCCCACTGAACAAGGAACCTGATGTGGGACTTGATCAAGCCTGGTTGGCTCATGACCTGAACTGAAGGCAGCAGCTTAACCAACTGAGCCAACCAGGCGTCCCTGACTTCATAATCTGTTTTATTTATCATTATACTGTGTTGGTTGACAATGAAGCAATCTATTAAGTAGTCCATCCTTCCATCACAAATTGCATGGATCTTTCTATAATGATCTTTTACATTGTTGCTTCAGGGACTGAATGATAGACTATTGAGCTAGTTAGGAGGCAAGCATGCCGTCATGGCTGCTTGATGGGCAAAGATTTTGTGAAGCAACAGAAGGGTTTAAGAAAATCCCAATTTCTTCATGAGGATTCCCACCCAATTTACCCATGCATCGATCTGAATTGGGGAAACAACTTAGAAGAGGTGAACAGTAGACATCTGGAGAGACAACTTCAGCAGACTGCTTCCCAGCCCCTGGGAGGAGAGGAATGTCTGAGAACAGGGAGACAAATGCAATCACTCTGGTCAGGAGGAAGAAAGAGAAAGAAGTGAAAGAGCATGAAACAGTGGAGGAGGGAGGAGAAACGTAGGAGGCATGGAATGAGAAAAAGGGGAAGCAGGTGCTTGTCTTATTCCCCTAGGCTTGTAAGAGCAGGTGAGGCCCCAGAGTGCAGGAGCAGGGGAAGAAGAGAGGTGGCCAGAACGTCCCTTGTGTTCTGTTAGTGCGTTGGCCCATGGAGGTGTTTGCCTAATAGAGCAATGATGGCTGTGTTTCCTATTTAAGGTTTTTCTTTCTGGAAACATGGGCCTGTTTACATTGTTGGGGCATAGGGAAGAGACAACATAGAAGGAGGAACACAGAGAAGCCTGAAAGTCCTGCTGGAGAGTAACAACAGGGGGGACAAAAATACCACATTTATGATGTCTGTCCTCAGCCCCAGTCTAAAAATCAAAACAGAGAAAAACCTCTAAACCCCTGAACTTTGCAGGTTTATCAAGTTAGACAAAATGGAAAGTCAAAGCAGAAAAAAAACAAAAACAGAAACAACCAGAGTCCTAATTGAATAAAAGTGCATTCAGCACATATGGATAATAATTTTGGTTTTAATTTATTTTACTTTCCCTTTTTCTTTCCTTCATTCATCACACACTTATCAAGAGTCTGCTGTGTTTTAGGCACAGTGCCAGGTATGGGGACACAATGATGAATGAGACAGTCAGGATCTCTGCCGGTCACAAAGTAGGCCCCAGACACTAGGTCATAGATGAGAAGGCTCAGAATCTTAAATGTATTCTGGGGGGATACATGAATTTGAGTTGTAATGTGTTAGATTTCCACGAACCAGGCTGCTGCATGGCAGCTTGCTTATCTACTTGGAAGAAAAGCAAGTTGAATTTTGAATTGCTGTGTTTCCATACCGGGTCATTTATACGTGCTGTGTCTTGGGGAAGCTGACAAAAGGCGGGCTCTCCATGGCTTACCTGGGATTCTTGGACGATCAGGTAGACCCGATTTACATGTTCTCATCTTTCTCTACCTTTGCTTTCTGCCTCCTTTTTATGATTTAGAAGCTGAAATCTCAGCTGGGTGAGTGCTTGATCAGGTGCTTGTGGAGGGCAGTTGCTCAGTAAATGAAAACAGGTATCATCAAGGTAAAGCAACCTCGGAACCCCGGTGAATAGTACTTCCTAAGTGCCGGTATCAGTGTTCACTCTCTTCTTCCTTTTGAACTCTCCCTGAGGGAGGGTGGGTTAGCTGACAGGTCTAAACCTTTCCCACCTGAATTGAGTCTTCTAAATAGTCGTGTAAAAAAATTTCCCCAAGCCTCCAGAAATGGCCAATAAGTCCAATCACAAAAGAGTATTCAGGGATTTTGTTTCTCAAGCAAAAGAAAGTACGGGGAAAAAAATCTCTCTGATACTATCACTCTTTCAGCTTTAATTTCTCATTAGAGAGGTATTTCCAAAAGTCTGAAGAACTCTTTCAATAGCCTGACATCTTGTGAATATAAGCTATTGTGTGGCTAAAGTGTCTGTTCGTGTCAGAAAACACGAGGTATGGGTGCGCTTGTCCTGTTGATCCACTTTAGATATCTTTCATTGTCTCTAAGAAGCCTTTCTTCACAGACCTTTCCCTGCTCTTCCCGGTGGAGTGGACAGCAGTTAGGCTTAAAGTGTAGCTCACTTTCTGGTAAAAAGGAGTCATCTCGTTCAGTGTTAAATTTTGTCCTTCCTAAGTTGACAGTTAGAGGATTGGCATATGGGAGATGCTGAAGGACACCACCTCTTGGACATAGATGGTGAAATTTCTGAGAAAAACTCTCAGCAAACCAAAACCAAAACCCCAATTAAAAACTCACCACAACAGAAAGAGACAGAGGAACAAGAACAACAACAACAACAAAAAATAAAACCTCAATAAAGGGCAGTTTTCATTCTCTATCTCAGGTACCAATATTCATGAAATCATATGTGATCTTCATCATGAATGTACATGTGCTTTAAAATACAGGAATCAGGACATGTTCTTATAGTGCCCGAGATTGCAGCTGGAAAGTGTGCAGGACAAAGTCCGGGTGGCAAAATTGTGGGAAATCAACAATTTATCAGCCATTCACGCAGGTAACATCTGTGGCTCCATTTGAAGTTAGCAAAGAAATGGACTTCTATATTTGTTTTTATTGGATTTTAATGGGCAGTCATCTTTTGATGAGAGAGAGAGAAGGTGAGAATGAGACATTATTGAATTATCACTAGATTCCACAGGGGACAGTGTGGTGTCATTTCACCTGCCTATGCTTATGTCAGCTGGTCTCTCATCTGATGAAAATTCCAAACACTATGGCTTCGAATCTTACTATATGTATTGTAAATGATCTAAGAAGACTGTGGAATGGCCTCTTGAATAGGATCCTAGGATATGTAGATCCAAGATTATTTAGCTAATGATTTGCTTGCTGCCAAATATCAAATGGGAACCTACCATCCTCCATGATTTCTTTGAAGTTATTTAATGAATCACTTGCATTATCTCAGCCTTCCACATGAGGTATTGGATTCCTTGTGCGCTTGTTAATACCTATATTTATGGATCTTAGCATGATGTCTGGTGCATAGTTGGTGCTCAGTAGTTACCAGAAAACAAGAATAAATGAACCTACGAGTGAAGGAACACATGGATTTGAAAGGTTTTTGGTCTTTGAATTCCTCACTTGAGTACAGATGGAGCCATATTATTTTATTTTTAAAATATTTTATTTTATTTTATTTAGTTTTGAGAGAGAGAGAGAGAGAGAGCATGAGAGGGGCAGAGGGAGGAGGAAGAGCAGATCTGTCCTGAGTGCACATCCCAACATGGGGCTTGATCCCAGGACCCAGAGATCATGATCTGAGCCAAAGTCAGCCACTTAACCAAATGAGCCACCCAGAAACTCCTAGATTGAGCCATACCTTGAGCAGATAAGAGCAAACTTTTTTTTTTTTTAATATGTTGTGAAATGAGATAATACGGTAGTTTCTGACACACAGCAGGTACTCCATAAAGGTCAGTTTTCTTTCCCAGCACATACCTTGGTGGTGTTTAGTTTGAAGTCTGAAGAGAGCAGGATCTTGAAGGACATGGAAGAGGACTGGCCTTGAGTGATGGAAGGGCAGAGAAAGTTGCTGTAAAGAAAGTGGAATGGTTTCAAAACCACATTTTACCAAACCCACAGTTTTCCATACACTGTGTGTGAAGGACTGCCTGAATTGACAATATTTCCTCCTATTCAGGGATTCTGACTTAGTAAACTACCTTGGTTAGAACTTCCATTAATTCATGTCAAGATTTCTTGGATAATAATGTTTAAATTTTTATTTGTGACCTCACATATTATACAGAAACTAACTGGAAGCGAATCAAAGACCTAAATATAAAATTTAAAACTACAGAAATTTTAGGAAAAAATGGGAAAAAGCTTCATGATAGTGGATTTAGTGAGGATTTCTTGGATATGACATTAAAAGCACAGACAATAAAACAATACAAAAAAATAGATAAATGGACTACACGAAAATTTCTGTTTGTGGCAGGTCTAAATGCTCTTTCCTATGTGAGACTGAAGAACAGTTGGAGTTTCTGCCTTGTAAAGATGGGCAGGTTTACTTTTAGATTGTCTCCTTGGTTAAAGGCACAATGGAAAATAAATCAACAACAGTTGTTCCCATAAAGTCTTATAGTTGACTGAAATAATTTCATCTGAGCACCACAAGGTTAGGGTATCATGGCATTTTTTGTTTTTACTTATTTGGGGATGTTTGTTTTAGTTTTGGTTGCTGGCAAAGGAAGCCCATTCTAACTAATTGAAACAGAGGTGGTTTAATGAAAATGTATGAATTGTTTTACAGAACCAAAGGAACATTTGAGGAACTGCAGTGGGAAGTGTTTATAAACAAGAGAGTTCTTGGGAAGTCAGGTAGCAGGAGTTAATCACAATCTTAGCAGATAACACTCCAGGATGAGTCAGGTCTGCCATCTTTTCCAGTCCTTTGTCTTTACACTCAGTGTCTTTTGGGCCAAGCCTGAATCATGAACCACCCAACCTTCCCTTCAAGAAAGAAATAATAACTTTATTTAAAATTTACCGAGACTACACAGAGTCAAAGAGCCAATTCTACCAAATGAAATAGGTGTGTTTTTCCAGAGAAAGAGAGCATGCTATGCAGCAAACACACATAATAAACATACAAACAAGAGAACAAATAAACAATCCAAGAGTGCATGTACTGTGAATTTGTTGTTATCATCATCCCATTCATGGGGAGAAACTGAGGCTTAGGAATTATATTTAAAAGGAATCTAAAGAGTGATAAAGCTTCTGTTGAAGTCACCATTTCTCCAGTGAATTGTATTTCCATGTTAAACTCCTTGAGACATACTGTAACACTCAAAGCTGTTGGAATTAAAAAGGAACTTGTTTCTCATTAAAGAAGAGTCATTTAGTCTTTAATTATGTTTGACTGTCCCGTTTTAGGTTTATAGCCATATTTGTCAAACAGAAATGATGAGTTCCAAATGCATACGGGTATTCCAAAACCCTGGAACGTAGCCTGATGGTAACAGAGCTTGCTCTCTCTCCTTGAGCTAAAATCTTATTTGTAATTTCTATAGAAAAATAAATACACTTTCTCAAAGATTCTTCATCCTGATTATTGCTCTGCTGCTCCCTCGTTCATGCTTCAAATATCAATAGGTAGTAGCAATCCCTGGTGGAGTCTGTGAATTGTTATCCTACCAATATTTGTACCAACCCCTCTGTGAGCAGAATCACACTAACAGCTCACATATTCATAGTATATTTTCACAGATGCCTTCTCCTTTAATTTTCATCAGCAGTCTGGGAAGATAGAGATTTATCATTCCCATTTTACAGATAGGGAAAAATGAGCCTCAAATTGGCCATATGCTTAAACAAACAAACAAACAAACAAACAAATAAATAAATAAAAACCCAAAATAAGTCAAGCAAATAGTAAGGCCACCAGGTCTTTTGCCGCCATGTTGTATAGAAAGCACTTGGTAAGCTTAGAATCAGCTTTTCTACTGATTCTTGTTATTCTAAAAATTTCTGATAACAAAATAAGTCAAACAGAGAAAGACAATTATCATATGATCTCTCTGGTATGAGGAATTTGAGAGGCAGGGCGGGGGTTCGTGGGCAGAAGAGAGGGAAAAATGAAACAAGATGGGACTGGGGAGGGAGACGAACCATAAGAGACTCTTAATCTCAGGAAACAAACTGAGGGCTGCTGGGGCTTAGGGGGAGGGATAAGGTGTCTGAGTGATGGACAATGGGGAGGGTATGTGCTATGGTGAGTGCTGTGAATTTTGTAAGACTGAAGATTCACAGACCTGTACCCCTGAAATAAATAATACATTATATATTAATAAAAAATAAAATAAAATAATTTAAAAAATTTTGATAAAAAATTAGCATTAAGTTGGGTATAAAGATGTTACTCTTCAATGCAGAAGGCAGAACATTTTCTTCCTTAATGGTGTTTGTTTCATTCACTTTTTTATTAATTTTTCATATATCTTGCTTTGCTTTTAGTCAGTTGCTCTCTCAACTTTAGCTGATACTTACATTCATTCATGTACTTTAAGTACTGGAAGATATAACAATATCTATATTTGTATAGCACCATGTTATATGTAAAGGACATTGATCTATATCAGCTCATCTGATCTGACTGATTCTCTTAACATTCATATGAAGTAGCTATTATTCTTAGTTTTCAGATGAAAAAACAGAGACAGAGAGCTTAAGTCTCTACCTAACCTTCATGTAGTTAGTGAGACCTGGGAACAAATTGTGACATTGAGATTTGAATTTAGATGTTTTTAAATGCTACAGTGTTCATTTTCTGTTGCTCATATTGTCTCTCACCAGCCCATCAAAAGAGAGGACGAGACATCCTAGAGACCACAGACTTTGCAAGCTCATTCGCCTGTCCCCAGCTGTCTGTGGGCTAAGATACTTCCTCATTGGGAAATTATTAAATTGTGTATCAGTAATCATGAATGGAAGACAATATTTTTATGCTCCCAGACAATATTATTGCCTAGATGTTTCCTAAATATAATATTTCCTTAGTCTAATTTTTAAAGGAGCTGTGCTTTATGCCATGAAAACATGCACTCTAACATTTTTATAGCACTTGATTTGATGCAGATTTGCTCTGTTGAGGACTTTCTGCAGAAAAAATGCCTGCCTGAGAATAAACAAGTTCTCCAATGCTTGGGATAGTCAAACAATGGAGAGATAACCATGTAGTGATCTTGAAAAGGAGTAATGTTTCATGTTGCAGTTAGGTTTCATTAGGCCACAGGTCAATTCTGTAAGCTTTACTGAGATTCTCTTTGACACTGGCTACATATAGACCAGAAAAAAAAAAAAAAAAGAAAAAAAGAAGACAAAACTGCAAAGTTCTGACACCTGTCTGTATTAGGCATCTATATTGGTATATGACTATCATAATTGTAAGCAGCAAATACATGAACCACAGAGAGCATCACTGTTTATGCACCTAGATTTTCTCAAGCATTAACTCTTCCACAAAACTTTCCTTTCAAAAAACAAAATTATTCTTAACATTTTTCTGGGTACACAGGCAGGGCGGCTTCATGAGTGTGCAACCTGTGCAATTTCCCTGGACATCATGCTCACAGGGCCCTGTCCCTGGTTTAATGCTCTGCTGTCACCATCCTCAAATTTCTTAGTGATTTTATTCTTGACCCTATAATTGTAGATAAAGTCCACAGAGACCAAAGAGTATGCAGATGTGCAGGGAGCTGCACATAATAATGCACATCCACGACCCCTTGCTGACCCAATTGCATAGAGTATTTGTGTTGCCTCATTAAACAGAATTCTGGTGCACCCACCATGCGTGGGTGTTCAGTGAGACTCAGCGCAAGCATAAGACAAATGTGTTACATCTATGACTAAGGGAGCTGAGTCACTGACAATCTTGAGAGGCCACCTTAGAACACCCTTTGAACCTGAACTTGCGTTGAAAGCAGAAGGCAGTGATGTCCTAAGAAACATAAGTGACAAAGAAACACTATCATATCATTTCTTACTCATGTTACTTCATTATTTTAGCCAGCCACTTACACCGAAAACGATGATGTGAAAGGAAAGGAAAGATAGGGTGACCCAGAGTGACTTTTCCTTTTGGTTCTTCCTTACTCACCAGTAAGCTGAAGGTAGAGTGTTGGCAGAATGTATCAAGAAGTGAAATAAAAGTAGTTGAATTTGTTTTGCACAGTGTTTCCATTGTCCTGCTAAGAACAAAATATGCATACTTACATAAGCTACAAAAAAAAATTCTGAAATTTAGTGATGTCTTTGCATCAAAAGATGCACATACAAGGATGAATAACAAAACTCAGGCTAATAATCTAAAACTTTAATTCTTAGAATGATGGTCAATATCAAATAAAAAAACCACCATGGCAAATTGAGACAGAGACTGTGTTAAAAAGGTAAAAGTTTATATTTTAGTGTCTTTAAATAGGACTTTTCCCCCTGCTTTTTGAACAAGAACTCCCTCATTTTCATTTTGAACAGAGTCTTGTTAATTATGTAATCAGTCCTGTGGCTAAAATATGTTTTTCAGTCTTGATTGTGGTTAGGTATAGCTATGTGACTAAGTCCCAGTCAACAGAATTTGAGGAAGAGATGTGTACCACTTTCAGTGTCCTGAAACTTGCACACATGAAAAAATTTCCTCTAACAGAATATCAAAATCCAAGGAGACCTAGAAAAGCATGTATTAAAGATGATGAAACCTCTATTTGTCTGGATTCCTAAATGGATATGTGATATCAAGTCTTCCAACTGATACAGAAACTCTTTGGATTGTATATGTATCATATATGAATAATCAACACATCCATCTGTGTTTTCATCTGTGTATAATTCTGGGTCTATGAGTTGGCTTATAGTAACCATCTGATTTATAATGCATTTGCCTTTCTCTAAAGGCTTATACTATATTTTTTCTCCTACAGTAAAGTTGGTAAGTACAACATAAAATCTTCTATTGTTTGATTTTTGTATTTCCCTTCTGATTGAAGTGGCTTAGAACCAGAACTAGAAACTATCCAGTTCTTTGGCACTCACCATTCCTGTTCACTCCAACCAACATCATGCCAGTTTACTAAGTTGATGACATCAAGTTAGTCTGACTTGGTGAGTAGAAAGTGGCAAGCAGTATGAAAGTAAACTTATAATCTTTCAGAGACCTGCACAATGATAAAGTAGTCTAGGGCAAACCAAGACATTTTTTTTTTTAAAGATTTTATTTATTTATTTGACAGATAGAAATCACAAGTAGGCAAAGAGGCAGAGACAGAGAAAGAGGAGGAAGCAGCCTCCCTGCTGAGCAGAGAGCCTGGTGTGGGGCTCGATCCCAGGACCCTGGGATCATGACCCGAGCCGAAGGCAGAGGCCTAAACCCACTGAGCCATCCAGGCGCCCCTCAGGACATCTTTATTTATTTATTTATTTTTAAGATTTTATTTATCTATTTGACAGAGAGATCACAAGTAGGCAGAGAGGCAGGCAGAGAGAGAGGAAGGGAAGCAGGCTCCCTGCCGAGCAGAGAGCCCGATGTGGGGCTCGATCCCATGACCCTGGGATCATTACCTGAGCCAAAGGCAGAGGCTTAATCCACTGAGCCACCCAGGCGCCCCCTATCAAGACATCTTTTTAAGGATAAAGTTACTGGCTCTTCACCTTCAACCATTAGGGATGAAGTATAGAAGCTGTATATAATACCTTTAATTCTAGTATAGTTAACATACAGTATTATATTAGTTTCAGATATACAATATAATGATTCAGCAGTTCTATACATTACACAGTGCTTACCCTGATAAATGTACTCTTAATCCCCTTCGCCTCTTTCATCCATCCTCCCCTCCCCTCTCCTCTGGTATCCATGAGTTTGTTCTTTGTAGGTAAGAGTCAGTTTTCTGGTTTGTCTCTTTTTCCTTTGTTCATTTATTTTGTTTCTTAGACACCATATATTAATGAAATCACATAGTATTTGTGATTTCTCTGACTGACTTATTTGACTTAGCATTATACTCTGTAGCTCCATCCATGTTGTTGCAAATGGTGAGATTTCATTCTTTTTTATGGCTGAGTAATACTCCATTGTGTGTGTATACACACACACACTCACACACACACACTGTGTCTTCTTTATGCATCTATTGGTGGATACTTGTGATGCTCCCATAATTTGGCTATTGTAAATAATGCTACTACAAGAAACACAAGGGTACATATGTCTTTTTGAACTACTCTTTTCATATTCTTTGGATGAATAACCAGTAGTGGAATTATTGGATCACATGATAGTTCTATTTTTTACATTTTGAGGAACCTCCATTATGTTTTCCACAGTGGCTTCACCATTTCCATTCCCACCAGTGGTGCACAATTTTTCCTTTTTCTCTGCATCCTCACCAAAACTTGTTGGTTCTTGTGTTTTTGATTTTAGCCATTTTGACAGCTGTGAGGTGATATCCCATCATGGTTTTGATTTGCATTTTTCTGGTAATGAATGGTGTTGAACATCTTTTCATGTGTCTGTTGGTCAACTGTATGTCTTCTTTGGAGATATGTCTGTTCATGTCTTCTGCCCATTTTTAATTGGGTTATTTGTTTTTTGGGCATTGTATAAGTTCTTTGGATATTTTGGACACTATAACCTTTTACCAGATATGTCATTTGCTGATATCTTTTCCCATTCAGGAGGTTGTCTTTTACATTTGATAATTCTTTCCTTTTTATTTTGATGTAGTCCTAATAGTTTATTTTTACTTTTGTTTTCCTTCCCTCAGGGGACATATCTAGAAAAGCACTGCTACAGCAGATGTCAGAGAAAGTACTGTCTGTGCTCTCTTCTATGATCTTAGTGGCTTGAGGTCTCATATTTGGGTCTTTAATCTATTTTGAGTTTATTTTTGTGTGTGGTGTAAAAAAACTTGTCCAGTTTCATTCTTTTGCATGTTGCCGTCCAGTTTTCCCAACACCATTTGTGGAAGAGTTTGTCTTAATCCCATTGTATATTCTTGCCTCCTTTGTCAAAGAGGCAAGAATTGACTGTATTATCATGGGTTTATTTCTGGGCGCTCTGTTGTGTTCTCTTGATCTACGTGTCTGTTTTGTGCCAGTACTATACTGTTTTGATTACTGTAGCTTTGTAGGGTATCTTGAAATCTGGGATTGTGATATCTCCACTATTGTTCTTTTTCAAGATTGCTTTGGCTATTTGGGGTCTTTTATGGTTCCATACAAATTTGGGGATTGTTTGTTCTAGTTCTGTGAGAAATGTCGTTGCTATTATGATAGGGATTGCATTAAATCTGTAGGTTGCTTTAGGTAGTAGGGACATTTCACATTCTTTTTTTTCCAATCCATGACCATGGATGTCTTTTCATTTGTTTGTGTTGCTTTCAGTTTTTTTCATCAATGTTTCATAGTTTGCAAAGTATAGGTCTTTCACCTCCTTGGTTAAGTTTATTCTGGAATATTTCATTATTTTTGTTACAGTTGTAAATGGGATTGTTTTCTTAATTTCTCTTTCTGTTGAATGATTATTGATGTATAAAAATGTAACAGATTTCTGTATATTGATAGTGTATCCTGCAACCTTACTGAATTAATCAGTTATAGTAATTTTTTGGTAGACTCTTTAGGGTTTCCTATATATAGTATCATGTCATCTGTAAAATAGTGAGTGTTTTACTTCTTTCTTATCAATTTGGATGCCTTTTATTTCTTTTTGTTGTCTGATTGGTTAGTAGGACTTCTAGTACTGTGTGGAATAAAACCGATGAGAGCAGACATCTTTGTTTTGTTCTTGGCCTTAGGGGAAAGGCTCTGTTTTTTGCCATTGAGTATGATGTTAGCTTTTTCATATATGGCCTTTATTATGTTCAGGCATGTTCTCTCTAAACTTACTTTGTGGAGACTTTTTATCGGGAATGGATGGTGTACTTGGTCAGATGCTTTTTCTGCATCTATTGAAATGATCATATGGTTTTTATCCTTTTTCTTGTTGATGTGATGTATCATGTTTATTGATGTGTGCATATTGAACCATGCTTGTATCCCAGGAATAAATCCCACTTGACTGTGGTGAATGATTTTTTTAAGGTGTTGTTAGATTCAGTTTGCTAATATTTTGTTGAGGATTTTTACATCTTTGTTCATCAGAGCTATTGGCTGTACTTTCTTTATTCTTTTCTTTTCTTTTCTTTCTTTCTTTTTAAAAACTTTTTTTTAATTTTTGGAGTGTCCTTATCTGTTTTCAGTATCAGGGTAGTGCTAACCTCATAGAATGAATTGTGTTGCTTTTCTCCCTCTTCTATTTTTTGGAATAGTTTGAGAATAGGTATTAACTCTTTCTTAAATGTTGGGCAGAATTCAGTCATGAAGCTGTCTGGGCCTGGACTATTGTTTGTTGGGAGGTTTTTTTTTTTTTTTTTTTTTTTAAATTACTGATTCTGTTTATTGCTGGTAATCCAACTGTTCCAATTTTCTGTTTCTTCCTAATTTAGTCTTATGTGGTTAATTGTTTCTAGGAATTTATCCATTTCTTGTAAGTTGCCCAATTTGTTGGCATATACTTTTTCATAATATTCTCTTCTAATCCTTTGTATTTTTGTGGAGTCAGTTGTTATTTCTCCTCTTTCATTTCTGATTTTATTTGAGTCCTCTCTTACTCTCTCTCTTTCACTCTTTCTCTCTTTTTTATGACTCTGGCTAAAAGCTTACCAATTTTGTTGATCTTTTTCAAAGAACCAGCTCCTGGTTTCATTGATTTGTTCTGTTTTCTTTGTTTGTTTGCTTTTTTTTTTTTTTTTTTTTTAGTTTCTATTTTGTTTATTTTTGCTCTAATCTCTATTATTTTCTTCCCTTTCCTGGTTTGGGTTTCTTTTTTTTTTTTTTTTTCTTTTTCTAGCACCTTTAGGCATAAAGTTAGGTTGTATATTTGGGTATTTTCTTGCTTCTTGAAGTAGGCCTGTATTGGTACAAACTCTCTTAGAACCCCTTTTGTTGCATCCCAAAGATTTTGGACCATTATATTTTCATTTTCATGTGTTTCCATGTATTTTTGATTTCCTCTTTGATTCCTTGGTTGACCCATTCATTATTTAGTAGCATGTTGTTTAACCTCTATGTATTTGGTGTTTCCTTATTTTTTCTTGTGGCTTATTTTTAGTTTCATAGCTTTGTGGTTAGAAAAGATGCATGGTGTGACTTCAGTCTTTATAAATATATTGAGACATTTTGTGGCCTGATATGTGATCTTTTCTGGAGAATGTTCCATATGCACGTCAGAAAAATTTGCTGTTTTAGGATGGAGTATTTTGAATATATCTGTTAAATCCATCTGGTCCAGCATGTCATTTAAAGCCACTGTTTCCTGTTGATTTTCTGTTTGCACAATCTATCCATTGATCTAAGTGGGGTGTTACAGTCCCCTATTATTACTGTATTATTAAAAATTGGTGTCTTAATGTATGTTATTAACTTCTTGATACATTTGGATGCTCTCCTGTTGGGTGAGTAAATATTTACAATTGTTATATCTTCTTGTTGAATTATTCCCTTTATGAGGATAAAGTATCCTTCTTTGTCTTTTGTTACAGTCTTTGTTTCAAAGGCTAGTTTGTACAGGGATTGCTACTCTGCCTTTCTTTTCACCTCCATTTGCATGATAACTGCTTTTTCATCCCTTCACTTTCAACTTGATTGTGTCTTTAGGTCTCTAATGGGTTTCTTATAGGCAGCATATACATCGGTCTTGTTTTTCAGTCCATTCCATCACCCTGTCTTTTGGTTGGAGCATTTTGTCCATCTACATTGAAAGTAATTATTGATAGTTATGTCCGTATTGCCATTTTTTTCCTTGTTTTATGATTGTTTTTGTAGTTCTTCTCTGTACCTTTCTTATCTTGCTCTCCTCTCAGTTTGTTGGCTTTCTTTAGTGACGTACTTGGATTTCTTTCTCTTTATTCTCTGCATATCTATTACTGCTTTTTGATTTGTGGTTACCTTTAGGTTTGTATATTAACATCTGCATTTAGCAGTCTGTATTAAGTCGACTGTTGCTTACGTTTGAACCCATTCTTTACTCCTTTTCCCCTTTTGTTTTAGGTTACAGTATCACACCTTTCATCTTTTTATTTTGTGTCTCTCTTGCCTGACTTTTATAGATATACTGCTTTTGTGTTTCCCACTTTCTTTCTTCTACTTATGATCCACTTACTTTCCACTCACAGAGGCTCCTTTAACTTTTCTTTTAGGGTTGGTTTAATGGCCATGAATTCCTTTAACTTTTGTTTGTCTGGGAAACTCTTTCTCCAGCTATTTTGACTAATAGCCTTGTTAGATAGACTGTTCTTGGCTACAGGTTTTTTTTCCTTTTAGCACTTTGAATGTATCATGCCACTCTCTTCTGGTCTGCAAAGTTTCAGAATCAGCTTATAGGTCTATAGGGTCTCCCTTGTATGCAACTATTTTCTTTCTCATAACTAGCTACTTTTAAAATTCTCTTTATCACTACATTTGTAATTTTAATTACTATGTGTCTTAGTGTGACTCTCCTTGAGTTGATTTTTTAGAGGATCTCTGTGTCTCCTAGATCTAGATTTCTGTTCCTTTCCCACATTCAAGAACTTGTCAGCTATTATCTCTTCAAATACATATTCTGGCCTCTTCTGTCTCTCTTTTCCTTCTGGGATCCCTATGATATAAATGTTATTATGCTTGATGGTGTTGCTAAGTTCCCTAAGTCTACTTTCACTTATTATTAATTTATTCTCTCTCCTCTTCAGACTGATTGCATTCCAAGCCACTGAGCTATTCTTTTGCTTCCTCTAGTCTACTACTTATTTCATCTAGTGTATTTTAGATTTCATTTATTGAGTTCTTCATCTCTGATTAGTTCTTTTTTATATGTTCTGTCTCTTTGTTAAGGTTATCAGTGAAGTCCTCCACTTTTTTTTTTCAAGTCCAGTGAGTATCTTTATGACTGTTACTTACTGACTTTATTTATTTTTTTACTTATTTATTTTTTATGGCCACTACTTAAAATCTCTATCAGGCATGATACTTATCTCCATTTTGTTTAGTTCCCTTGCTCTAATTTTGCCTTGTTCTTTCATTTGGGACATAATTCTCTGCCTATTCATTTTGTCTAACTCTCTGTGTTTGTTTCTGTTCATTAGAAAAGTCAGCTATGTTTCCTGCTTTTGAAGGTAGTAGCCTTATGAAGAGGAGGTCCAGCGGTGCCCTGCAGTGCAATGTCCTCTCTTCACCAAAACCTGACACTTCAGGGGAGTCTCCTATGTGTGTTATATGTGCACTGCTATTGTGGCTGAACCACTTCTTCATTCAGTCCAGTCATCTGCAATGGCTCTCTTTGCCTGTTGTGAGCAGAATTTGGTCCCTGTGTTGTTAGTGGGTCAGTCTGGCGCCTCCCTGGGCTTGAGGCAGACCAGATATTCACCAGAAAATAGTAGCACAGAACTTCAGAAGTATGTGTGGGTGGGGCATGCTGCTCCAACAACATCTGTGGTGGGAACTGCAGCTCCAGGGACCAAGGCGGGCTGGGTTGGAGGGTGGATCCATAGAGGCAGGCAGGGGTTGGATGCCTGGTATTAGCAAGGTTTCTGTGGGTTGGAATCTGGAACTGAGTCCTGGCTGGAAGCGGGTGTCCATAGGAGAACATGGGGGTAGAGTGAGCTGTTGGCAAGTTAGGTAGGGGGTGTTGGCACTGTGTTGGTTCTCACAGGTGTCCATGTGTCTAGGCTTGTGGGGTGGAGGAAGGCAATGGCACGTGGCAGCATCTTTGTTCTTAGAGAAGTCTCCCCGTGATCTCTGCTCCTCCGGCATGAGAGCTATGAGATTAGTAAACAAATCTCCCTGCTGCTTTGCCCAGATATTTTTCAGAAAGCTGTTTCTGGGCTGTATCTCTGAAAGGCTGTTTGTTCTGCTATCTCTTTAAGGGCAGGGACTCAGTTTCCTGTCACCCTCCTGGCTTTCCCATGAGTCTGCTGATTTTGAAAGTTCCAGGTTTTAAGAACTCAAGAAATTTAGCCCCCTTGGTTTTCAAACCCAAATGTTTTGCAGGATCCCTGGTGTGAGAGTGTGTTTTTCTCCCCGCTCTGTGCCTGCAGCATTTCTTACTTCCAGGGACAGCCCTGGTGGTCTGTTTACATCTGACTGCATGTCTGCCCTTCCTACTCTCTTGCATGTGGCCTCTTCTCTACAGGTAGCTGTGGAAAGTTCATTCTGGAAGTCTTTGGGTCATTTTCTGTTTATTTTTTCACACCGATGTGACTGTTATCTAAGTGTATCCATGGGACAGTGTGAGCTTAGGGAACTCCTATTCCACGATCTTCCCCAGAAGTCTCAAGCTTATAGCATTTTTGGACTTTATAAACAGCATATGCCCTACTTGAAAATACTGCTCCAAGCCATTTATAAAGTAACTCAGAAGACTGTCAGTTTTGAATTAGACCCAGAGCAACAGATGGCTTTCCAATAAGGTAAGAGCAGTTCTGCCTTTTGGACCATAAGACCTCATAGATCCAGTGGTGCTAAAGGTATCAGCCTTAGATGAGAAAGTTGAGTGGAATCTCTGGCAATGGCTGAGTTGAAAGTCATAGCACATACTGTTGAGTTCTGGAGCAAGATCATGTCTTCTACGGCAAGAACTGATCACTGCTCAAAATGTGGTTCCTGCTGTGCTGTTGAGTCTTAATAGAGACTAAGTGCTTGATCAACACCAGATGTTGACTGGCCATGTAGCTGAAGTTGTCAGTTAAGAGGAATGTCAGAACAAGTCATGAATTTGGGTAGGTAAAGTGGCAGTCCATTATATGATAGAAATGATAATTAGTGCTCAGACCCAAGCAGGTCTGGAAACTATGGTAACTTACGTGAATAGGAACACAGAATCCCAAATTACCTACATCTGTTGCACTGACATCTCTCCCTCAGTTTACACCTATAGCCTGGCAGGCTCTCTATGGTCTGAAGGAAAAGTAAAAAATCTGGGCTTTATTCCCTGCCCTGTGTAATAAGGTTCTTTGTCTTTGTTCCGGGAATTAGGTCTTCTGCCTGTGTCCGTGAAACAGCAGCAGTAGCAGTCAAAACAAATACCAGATCCAATAACATGTATATGTAATGTGTGTATCTGTAGCTACATATTTGCAAATATGTGTAATATTTATATATTTGTATATGTATATACACATACATTATTATCTCTGAATTGTAGTGTCACAAGTAACAATTTCCATTGTTTTAGCTTTATTCCCATATTTTCACAATGACATATTATTTACAGTCAGGAATAAAGCAATAAAAAAGTATTTTTAAAACTAAGAACAAAGATTCCAAAACAAAACTTGGGCCTGTTTCATGAATGAGTTAGCCTAATATGTTTAATATGAGCTAAAAATAGAGTACTCAGCCCCTACTCAGAGGTGAAAGATAGTGATGAAGGGAAATCCTCTTAGTGCGCAGAGCTTTAAATTACCTGACCATCAGTTTTCTGTTGAGCATGGTCAGAGGTAAGGATAATACTATACCTATTCCCGAAGTAGCAGATGACTCAGGTAGTTGGTCAGCAGCCTGGAAAGAGCAATGAAGAAAGATTGGAGTCAAACAGGTCTAGTGAAGAGGTGAGTGGATGGACCTATAGGAGTAGGCACAGAATATGTGGATCTTTGTGTTTAATGAAAATACCCATTGGAGATCGTGGCAGGTAGATTCTAAGATGGCTCCAGTGATATCTCTCCTGTTATCCATGTCCTGTATAATTCCCTTCTCTTTACTGTGGGCTGACCTGGCTAGTACAGCTGGCCAATATATTGTGGCAAAGATGATGCAATGTCACTTCCAGATTATATCGTGTAATAAAATTGCTTCCATTCTGCTAGCAGTTTCTGTCTGTCTTTCTGGTTTTGATGAAGCAAACCACCTTCGTGGGAGGGTCCGTGTGGCAGGAACTGAAGGCACAGTCTCTAACCAACAGCGAACAAAGAATCTAGACCTTCAGTGTGACAACTGCAAGGTATTGAGTCTTGTCAACAACCAATGGAGCTTAGAAGCAGACCCTTTCCTGTGTATGCCTTCAAATGAGATAGCTGCCCTGGGAGACACTTTTTTGCAGTGGACCCATTCATGACACAAAGGACCCATATAAGCAGTGTCCAGATACCTAACTTGCAGAACCTGGAATGACAGATGTGTATTGTTTTAAATTGCTAAGTTTGGGAATATTTGTTATGCAGGAGTCAACTACTAATACAGAGAATATATATCTCTTAGGAAGCATTGAAAAACCAGGTGGATTGTATGACTTTTCTTGGTAACATCAGCCAATTTCTGTCCTCAGCCACCCCAAATTCACTGTGGGTCAATGACAGGGTAGTCAGGGTGGCACAGATGGAGAATATGCATAAGTTCAACAGAACGGATACCCCCTCACCACAGCTGACCTGACTACCACTGATGCTTGATGTCTGATCTGTTACAGCAGAGGCAAAGCTGAGATTCAACATGGTACTGTCCCTAACAGAGGCCAAATGGCTACTCAAACCATCTGATCTGAGAGTGCTGAATTACATACCCATGCCTTATATCCAAAGTTTTTAAGTTAAAGACTATGAGCAATTTCTATAAAACTTAGTTAATAGCAAGACTAATTACTAACATGCCTCTTACTTATTATATTCATCCTTTGTTCCCTGAAACTTTGCTATTAAAATGTTTTGGCCTCTTAACTTTTACTGACAGATTGGCCCTATAATTGGAATCACTTTCCTAAAGGCATCACAGAATTTCTATTCTTTCAATTTAATTAAGCAACTATGAAATCCCAGCAACTCTAATTAAGGAGGAGTATGAACACAAGTATTTGGATTGAAAGAACTTAAAAGAATGGATAGAATGTGTTTTTGTCATATTCGTACAGACTTCTCTGGAGTACTAGGCTATTGATTAATTCTGCTCAGTAAAGAACAATACTTTTTCTTTTGTGGCCATTACCCTAAGCAAAACCCTTTGGAAACCAGCTGGGTGTAGAAGTATTATTTCTGATTCTGAGGCTGAAGAATTTAACTTTCAAAGCCCCCATGTTAGAGGCTAAAGGCTATCTATGTATTTCTAGAGTTGATAATAGATGGTAGGAGTCTGGTTTCTCACTGTATCCATTAGTCACATTGCTTTCACCCTCAATTTATTCACCATCAATTCCCATTGACATAGACACTATACAAAACATACATCAAAATGGGGCCTTGCTCTCAAGGACCTACCTTGGCAGCATGTAGAATCTATATCAAATAAATTACAGGGATCATTTTCCATATCATCTAGTTCCTAAGGCAGTGTTCCTTATTTGTGTTTCTTATACTTCTTAACAAGGAAAATAACAGCCTCAAATGCTTTCAGGGATAAAGTATTAAAAATTAATTAATACCTACTGTTCACAAAACACTGTAATAGAGATACATAAAACGTGAACTCTTCCCTCAAGCGAGCCAACAACCTAGTACAATAGGACATAGGATGAAGCAAGCTCTGTTAGAATTGGTACCCAGAGGCTCTAGAAAGAGAAAATGACAGATGAATTAGAGAACCATAGAAAATGAAAACCGTCTTGACATCTAGAGAGCATCTTGACTAGTAGTGCCCATATTTTCACTGCCAATGATGTACTTTATTGTATTTTTTCTTTGCCTCAGCTCACATTTTGAAAAAAAACTTGTTATCAAGTGGAATAATTTACAAGTGATTAACGAATGCAGTCTTGTTGTTTCGCAAACAAATACAAGTTAAGTGAAACTTTTTTGTAGGATGGGGAATGTTTGATGGCTGGGGAGAAGAAGTGGATGTGTAAGTCATGAGAGGGAGAGAGAGAAAGGTATAATTAAGGAGATAAGCCCCGCAGGAAATGAGAGGGATTCCATACAATGGTTGGAAGTGGTACAGTAAAGATCTCTGACGGGTGGTCTTTTGGGAAATACAAGAAGAATGTGGAGAGAGGGAAGCATGTTGTCAGGGTGAGGGTGACAAAGTGGTAAGGATGGGAGTTAGGGAGGTTGTTTCTCCTATGACAAAGAGAGGAAAGCTGAGGAAGTTAAGAGTCTGATGGCCACAATCTCCTCAGGCAGGAGATGATCCTATTTGAGAGAATGAAAGAGAAAGAGTAAGCTAGGGACTCAAATCAAGTGGACAAGGTGTAGAAAGCCAGTTAAGAGCACTTTGTACAAAAGCATTCAGGGGATAGGAAAGGGATCTGTGGACCCCGTTAGGAGTCCAGTAGAGATGAAGTATTATTATTCTGGAGACAGTCCACTGAATACTTTGATTTTTGATGATCGCCCTGAGCATTCTGGGAGCAGAGCTGGAAGATCAGCAGCCTGGGGCCTGGGGAATTAGCAGTTGCTGAATGCTAAGAGCATAAGAGAATCTGAAGTGATGCTGAATATTTGTAGGAAATGGGGGGTCTTAGGGCCCAGGCAAATTCTGGAGACGCACAGTATGGGAAGAGAATTGATAGAAAGGGATGACAGGGAAGTGACAAAAGATAGGAATTCACCATGGTGGTGGAGGTTGGGTTCAGAGAGTAGAAGAATAGGGGTTTGGGGTATTTATAGCAGACATTTCCTGTCTCATAGAGGCATGTGTGGGTGGCCAGCAGGAAGTAGAAGGGGAGATCTCCGAAGTTCAGCAAGTTCATGAATTGTGAGAGTAGGGTGCTTTGAAGAGGATCAGTCACAGGGATGTTGAGGTTGCACAGGGTGCTGGCAAGATTAGAGAGACAAATGGACATTTTTCTTCTACTACAGAGTGATCCTATGCAAATACTCTTAAGTCAGAATCCTGATTGTACCAAAGACTAGGCTTGTGATGTTAGATAAAGGTCCTTTCCCCCCCTTTCTTTGCTTTGCTTCCCGCCCCCCTTCCTCTTCCTTTCTACATACCTATCTTCCTTCTTTCCTTCCTACCTATTTTTAAAAACATTTTATTATTTTTGAATAGTTTTACATTTTCAGTGAAATTGAAAAGATCATACTGAGTTTTTATATACTCACATCACATTCCCCATATTATTAACATCTTACATTAGTATGTTACATTTGTCACAATTTTGAACTAATTATGATACATTATTATTAACTAAAGTCCATACTTCATTCATATTTCCTTAGACTTTTTTCCTCTCTATTTCAGGATTCTATGCAGGATACCACAGTATATCTGACTGTCTTGTTTCTTTAGATTTCTCTTGACTGTGACAGTTTCTCTGACTTTCCTTGTTTTTAATGACACTGATATTTGTGGAGGCTACTGGTCAGGTTTTTGTACACTACTCCACCTTTGGGATTTGTCTGAAAAAATTTTTTTTTTCTTCTGTGATTAGAGTGGAGTATGGGCTTTGCAAGGAAGCCCACAGAAGTTAAGTGTCTTTCTCAACACATCATATCAAGGGTATATGCTATCAGTATGTCCTACATCTGTCAGTGTTGATCCTGATCACCTTGCTGGGGTATGTTTGCCAGGTTTCTACTCTGTAAATTCCTTCTTTTCCCCCTTTCCATACTGAACTCTGTTCAGTTTCCTAACTGTGTTCAGCTCACTCTCAAGGAATAGGAGTTATGATCTGCTTCCATGAAGGCAAAGTATCTACATAAATTATTTGGAATTCTTCTGCATAGGGAGATGTACCTGTTCTCTGTCACTTCTGTATTTATAAAGTTATTTATCTATATCAGCATGGGCTCATGGATATTTATTTTATACTTTGGGTTATAATCCAGTGCTACTTTATTTATTGTTCTGCTCAAATTGTTTCAGGTTTGGCCACTAGAAGCTCTTTCATTTGGCTCCTGCATCCCTTTGAATTACGTCCATCATCTTCTGTTTGTTTGTTGTTTTGAGCCCTTCCTTACTTTCTGGCACTATATTTTGCTGCTAGCTCACCTAGTTTATTTCCTATCCCAATTCTTTCCCTAGGAAGCCTTGGTTCCCTTTGTTGTAGAATGGTATTAGAAACCGAGATGTGTGTGTCAAATGTACTTGTGGCTACCGAAGATCGAAATTATTGCTGCTGTGTGTATGGACCTTAATGTATGAACTGGATCCTATATTTCTCTCCAGTCTTAACTTCATTGATCCTCTCCATTACTCCCTGAGTTTCATTCCAGTGTTTGCTGATGGTGGTGAGGGGGGAAACAGACAACAACTAAACAGACAAATAGACGAGGTAATACAGATTACTGATCAACACTATGGCTTGTACATTAATGTATTTCCTAGCACAATGTGTGGTATGTAATAGGTGCTCAATAATTATCTGCTGATTAAAATGTATGAATGCATATTTGGAAACTCATTTCCACTGAGCTTGATACTCTTTTTCCATCTGATAACAAACTTGTGTTATGGGTTTTGTCTCAAACATGCATTTTAACAGTGGTTTTTTGGTTAATGCTGGACCAGAAGGAAAGACTGAAATGGAGCATTGGTAAAACCAGTAGAAAGGGTCTCAGGGAATCAAAAGCTTCGGGTCATTTTTTAGTTTACATTTACTGTGGCACCTCCTCTTTTTAAACTCAGTGTCCATTTTTCAAGTAGGTGAGTTAATATGATACTAGTAATAAGTGAATGGAATTATAAGCTTATTTTATGATAGCTAATTCTGAATTGTTTGAACATCATTCAGGTCATTATTTAATCTGTCTAACACAAGCTTGCCAAAGATTTAATTCAACTACGTAGACAACTCAGTCAGATGAATTATTTGCTTAAATGCTTGCTAAGTAAGATTGTAAAAATAAAATCTTAAGGGACCTCTTGAAGAGGTCAGATATTTTACAAGGACTTAAGATTCTTGATAAAAAAATGTAATTCTTTGCAAATTCCCCATGGGTTCAAATAATAACTATTTTCTAAGACTTTAACTCAATGTAATATTGTATAGTGCTAAGGAGTGGACAGGGGAAACAAATGGTTTTTGAAAAATATATATCTTTCTCACTTCCTTTGCACCGTAATTTGGCTGCTTGATTTTTGTAAAAGCAATAATTGTCTATAAAAGATGATATGTAGTAGAATTAATCTAGTATTTGCTTAATTAAAAGTTTAATGATAATACAAACAAAGGGTGATTGAAAAAATAATTCTAATTTTTAGAAAGATAACAAACTATTTGTTTATATTGGTCAGTTTTACAGCACTATATATTTCAGTAGACTCTAAATTTTGAGGGAAGAGGGAATAAAGCCTGTGTGGTACATTAGACTGAGGATCAGGTATTAGCAATTCCAATAACAAGCTATGTTGCTTTGGGTAAATGAAAAAGTGATTTAACTTCTCTGACTCTACATTCCAAAGCTGTAAAATGTGAGGTTGGGAAGGTGTGGTGTATAATTTCTTTCTAGTTCTAATACTGGATGATCTTTTTGATAACTGTTTTAGTATTTTAATTGTGGAACTGGGAAAGAGCCATTTCTTTAATACAGAAGTAAGAATTTCTGATAAATTAAACCCAATATGATATTACTCATTGTGTGTCCTGAATCAGTTGTACTTAAAATATTCTGACTTAATTTAAGCTTTTTCCTCCTCAAATGATATGCATGCAATTTGTCTTCTGGCTATTAAATACCAATTTAAGTTAGGGACCTCTCATTTTTAAATTCTTATGAATTAATTATCATTCTTTTAATAAATTATTGGAATGTGATGATTCAGAAATATAAAAACAGCCCTAAAGTATCCACATCAATTTTCTAGTTTAGCATTTCCCAAAATTGTACAGGTGAGATCGTGGCTGCTGGCCGTGAAGGAGAAACTGATATGGGACTTGCCATTCCACTGTAAACAACTAGAACATTGGGTGAAATCCAAGAAACAATTATGTTCAGCCATTGGACAAGAAAGAGGCTTTGCAGGCTGTGCCTCTTTAGAGAAGGTGAACACATGAGGGGTATCCTGTGACTGCTTTGGCTTTCTGCCTGGGGGCAATTTAGGAGTCACGGCATAGGGAGGAACAAGTCAGGCACAACATGGTGTCTTGCTGAGTTGTGAAATGAAAAGTTTATTGGATAGACTTAAATAAAAGATTAGATTCTACAGAAGGAAAGATTGCTGAACTGGAAGTCAGTAACAATAACAACAACAACAACAAAAATCCAAAGATAGCATTGAGAGAAAAAGAATTAAAAATTTTAAGAGGGACCCAGTAATCTGGTAGACAATACCAAGGTGTTTAACTTTGTCAATGTGTAATTGAACCTCATGGAAGAGGGCGTAGAAAAGAAGATTAGAGAAAAGCAGTTAAAAATATTTCCATATTTGATAAAAACTATAAACACGCAAATCCAAAAGTTTCAATGGACTCCTGGCAGGATATAGACCAAAAACCTAACAAAGAAAAACTACATGGGGGACAAGAAAAGATAAGAATGTCTTCACACTACCATTCCAAAACAAAGGAAGCCGGAAAACAGTAAGAAGACATTTTTAAAGCTATTAAGGAAAAAACAATTTCAACCTAGAAATCTATATCTGATGAAACTATAGTTCAAAAATAAGGACAAAATAAAAAACTTTTTGAGACAACCAGAGCTGAGAGAATCCATTGTTGGCAGACCTGTACTATAAAATATACTAAAGGAAGTTCTTCAGACAGATGGAAAATAATACCAGATGGAAGTGTAGACCTATAGAAAAAAAAAAAAAATAAAAAGCAACAGAAATAGTACATATTAGGGATTCTTCTTCTTTTTCTTAAGAAGATAATTCACTGTTTACTTCAAAAGATACCAATATATCATAGAGTTTGTAACATGAGCAAAAGTAAAATTTATGACAATAATAACACAAAGGGCAGCGGGATGGGGAGGTAAGTATTTTAACGTATATGTGAAGTGGCATAATATTTGAAAAGCTAAGGATGTAAGTGTAAACTCTGGAACACCCACTTAATAAAAAAAGGACATATATAGCTAATAAACCAATAGCGGAGATAAAATAGAATCATGAAAAGGTTCACTTAATCCAAAAGAAGACAGAAAAGAAAATAAGAAGTAAAAATAGAAAGGATAAATGGAAAACAAATATTAATAGATTGAAATCAATCATATTGATAATTGCATTACTATATGTTGTGTAAACATACACTAACTGTATGTTATGTAAACATGACATTTAAAAGCAGAGATTATCAGACTGCATAAAAAATATACTATCTGCAATAACACTTAAATATGAATAAATGGATGGCTTAAAAAACAAAAGTAATTAAAGGAAATTATTAGTATCAGACAAGAAGCAAATATCAGTATCAGACAAGGTATTCTCAAAAATAGAGAATATTACTCATGGTAATGAGGGAATTTTCCTAATGATCAAGAGGTTAAGTCATCATTCAGACCTAACATTTCAACACATCTAATAGTAGAGCTTCAAAATACATGAATCAAAAATGGACAGAGCTGAAAGTAGAAATAAATTAAAGCTATCATTATATGTAAAGTTTTCAAAATCCTCACTCAGAAACTGATAAATTAGAAGTGGAGATAAACTCCAGATGAATATTTACTGGAACTATTAACCAAACATGACTTGACAGTTACAGAGTACTCTACCTAGTGAGAACAGAATACATATTCTGGCCAATTGAATAAGGAATAGTCACTAAGATATACTATATGTTGGTCCATAAAACAAAAATAGACTCTATGCTGGTCTGTAAAACAAATATCAATTAATTTAAAAAGTTTGAAATCTTAGAGTCTGCTTTCTTACCAAAACAGAATTAAATGACAAATTAATAATAGAACAATGCATGATAAAACTGAGTAATTAGTGATTAAACAACATACAACTCTAAAATAAAACAAAAACAAAAACAAAAACAAACTGTCCACACCAATTTTTGGTAAAGATGTCAAGCAACTAGAACACTCATGTATGTAAAATGTAAAAGTGTGAAATGGTTTAACCCACTTTGGAAAACGAATTGACAATTTCTTTGAAGTTAAACACACCTAATATATGACTCAGTAATTCTACTCCCAGGTATTTACTCAAGAAAGTGAAAACATATGTCTACACAAAATCTTTTTTCTCTTTTTTTTGGAGATTTTATTTATTTATGTATTTGAAAGAGAGAGAGAGAGAGCAGTTTGGGGGTTGGGAGAGGTGTGGAGGAAGAGGGAGAAGCAGACTCCCCACTGAGCGTGGAGCCTGATGCGGGGCTCCATCCCAGGACCCTGAGTTCACTACCCGAGTCTAAGTCAGATGCTCGGACTGATCCACTCAGGTACCCCTCTACACAAAATCCTTTACGCAAATATACATAGCAGCTTTATTAATGATAATCTAAACATGCAAACAATGTAAATGTCTATTTAGAGGTGAATGGATAAACAAATTCCAGAATATCAGTATGATGAAATACTAAAGACTGTTCAGCAGCAAAGGAAGGAATGAGCTACCAGTACATATAAATGCCTGAGGGGCACCTGGGTGGCTCAGTCATTAAGCGTCTGCCTGGCTCACGTCATGATTCCAGGGTCTTGGGATCGAGCCCCGCATCTGGCTGCCTGCTCGGCAGGAAGTCTGCTTCTCTCTCTCCCACTCCCCTTGCTTGTGTTCCCTCTCTGTCAAATAAATAAATAAATCTTTAAAAAAAAAAATCATGCCTGAATCCTTAAAACATTATGCTGAGTGATGACACCAAAACAAGAATATATACCATGTGATTTCCTTTACATGGAATTCTAGGAAAAGGAAATCTAATCAATAGTTGCCTGAAGTTGTGGTTCTTTTAGGGACTGAATAAAAGGGCATAGACAGATCTTTTAGCTGATCCAAATAGTCTGTCTTTACTGTGGTGGTGCTTACACATGTGAGTGCATGTATTTGTCAGAACTAATCAAAGTTTATACTTAAAATAGGTATCTTTTATTGTATGAGGGAGGTTTATTCCTCAATACCTTTGATTTAAAAACAGTTTTAAGGGATATTTCCATGTGTGACCTAAGGAGAATAATTTTGTGACCTAATATATTAAGGAACTGGGGTACCTGGGTGGCTCAGTGGGTTAAGCCTCTGCCTTTGGCTCGGGTAATGATCCCACGGTCCTGGGATTGAGGAGGCCTGTTTCTCCCTCCCTCACTCACCCTGCTTGTGTTCCTTCTCTTGCTGTCTCTCTCTCTGTCAAATAAATAAATACATAAAATCTTTTAAAAAATAAATATATTAAGGAACTTTCAATTTTAGCAAATTGAAATTTTTTTCTATAAGAATTCTTACAGTCTTAAGTAGGTCTTTTAAATTTAAAATGTCTAAGACATTTTCATGTTTTTAGCCATTCCCAAACTGTTAAATGGAGCATCTTCCTGGAATAATTTTCTCTGTAATGTGTATTTGAAAAATACTTTGCTATTTTAACTAGACATTCTGTGAAGTGGTGTGTAAAGTAATTTTTTTCTTATCATCCCTCAGTTTCATGTTAGTGACAGAGAGACTTTTTTTTTTTTCTTCAATTCTGGGCAAGAATCGAAAAGGATTTATTGGGAAAAGATGTTGTAAGTAAATGGACAAAAATACTGTGGTACATCCAGACAAGGGATATTATTCTGTGCTAAAAAGATATGAACTATCAAGTCATTAAAAGACTCGGAGGAAACCAAAATTCATATCATTACGTAAAAGAAATCAATGTGAAAAGGCTACGTGCTATATAATTCCAACCATATGACATTCTAGAAATGTCAAAACTGTGGAGACAGTAAAAAGGTCAGTCGTTGCCAGGGGCTGAGGACAGGGAAGGGATGCATAGGTGGAGCACGGAAAATTTTTAGTGCAGTAAGATACTCTGTACAACACTGTAATGGTAGATACATGTCATCATATGTTTGTCCAAATCCATAGAATGTACAACACCAAAAGTGAATCCTGAGGAAAACTAAGAACTTCCGGTTATTAGGGTATGTCAATTACAAGTTGTTACAAACAATAGTTGCAACAAATGTACCACCTTGGTTGGGGATATTGAAGTGAGGTAGGCTATCAGGGCAAGGAGGTATGTGGGAAAACTGTATTTTCCTTTTAATTTTGCTGTGAATCCAAAGCTGCTCAAAACAAGTAACATCTTTAAAGAGAAAGGGGAGATGTAACCATTTAGAAAAGGAAGCCATAATTATTATTAGACTTCATGGGTTCACCAAGAACAAATCATCCATGGTAGAATCATCTCCTTCTTTGGTGGGTTAGTGTATATGATACATGTTTGGATTTCATTATGATGTCATAGTCTTCTAGACTAGATTCAAAGAGTCAGTGTTTATCTGAAGGATATTTCTAGAGGCATAGGACTCTTCCTTCAACCTTGTGTTTGTGTGTATAGGTTTTGTTTTGTTTTGTTTTGTTTTACATTTTACACGATGTCATGTTGTTTTTTTAAACAAGTTCTTGCATTCTTTGAAAGCATTTTATGGGCCAGCACGCTTCTGCTGCATGACTTTGCTTCTCTGAAAGCATTTTAAACAATGACATGCCATTCAATTAATGATCAGAATTTTATATAGCTCAAAGTTGAGAAAAATATTAGTTAAAATATTTAATCCTTGAATTATCATCCATACAGAATTCAAGTGTTTGAAATAATAGATAAATGTTTGGAAGAAATAAAGGTAAATAGGAAAGGTAAATTTATGTCCCTGGTTTCACAATAAAGTAGTTGTGCTAGTAAAATGTGATAAGTAAAAGGATTTAAGGATCTTATGGTGATTGTAATGGAATATAGATTAACCAATGACATACCTCACCAAAACACCAAAATTAATAATGATATTTACAGTTTATTGAATGTCGACTATGTGCCAGGGATTGATAGTTAGGATGCATACATTTATTTGTAAATTTCATGTCCATCTTTAATTTTTAAGTGTAATTTTTGCTGTTTTGTTAATTTAAATTTTAAGCTTAGAGAGATTAAATAACTTGCTTACACAACTAGTAAGAGTTGGAAATAGGGGGCGCCTGGGTGCCTCAGTGAGTTAAGCCGCTGCCTTCGGCTCAGGTCATGATCTCAGGGTCCTGGGATCGAGTCCCGCATCGGGCTTTCTGCTCAGCAGGGAGCCTGCTTCCCTCTATCTCTCTCTGCCTGCCTCTCTGCCTACCTGTGATCTCTCTCCGTGAAATAAATAAAGAGAATCTTTAAAAAAGAAAAAGAAAAGATTTGGAAATAGGTCATTGATCTCACATCCTTCTTTCACAATATCCATGGTCTCTTTCTGTTTCTGCCTTGTTCGTATGATCTTAGGATGCCCTGAGGTGGAAAGAAATGACTAACATAAAGGAGGTTAAAGGCACATTTTAATTTATGCAATTCTGAGTCTCATTTGGGATTCTCCCTTTGATTGAGAACACCACAGATTAAGAGGAAAACTAAAGTACATTTAGAGTACAGGTAATCATATAGAAAAGAGATCTGAATTCATTTTAAATGAGGAACAGTCAGAAGAATTAATGATTTTTGACCTGTACAGCTGTGGATTCTGTTGGCCTGAGATAGTTGTCTTTAACATTTGAAGAACTATTATTTGAGAGAGGGGTTACATTTTTCTTTGTGACTCTACAGAGTAGAACTAGGACAAATAAATGAAAGTTAGAATTTTCCAGCAAAGTTCTCAGGTGTACCAAGATCTCTGAATAGTGGTGAGCTGTCCAGTACTGGAAGTGTTCAAGCGGAGGTAGTTGATCGTTCGGTTAGATATCAGCATAGAACCACTGGCAGTCTCAGCTGACTTCTAAAGTGAAATAAGTCAGCCAGAGAAAGACAGTTATCGTATGGTTTCACTTATTTGTGGAACATAGGGAATAGCATAGAGGACATTAGGAGAAGGAAGGGAAAAATGAACTGGGGAAAATCAGAGGGGGTATGAACCATGGGAGACTATGGACTCCAGGAAACAAACTGAGGGTTTTAAAAGGGAGAGGGGCGGGGCGTCTGGGTGGCTCAGTGGGTTAAAGCCTCTGCCTTCGGCCCGGGTCATGGTCCCAGGGTCCTGGGATCGAGCCCCACGTCCGGCTCTCTGCTCAGTGGGGAGCCTGCTTCCTCCTCTCTCTCTGCCTGCCTCTCTGCCTACTTGTGATCTCTGTCTGTCAAATAAATAGATAAAATCTTAAAAAAAATTAAAAAAAATAAAAGGGAGAGGGGTGGTTGGATGGGTTAGCCTGGTGATGAGTATTAAGGAGGGCATGGGTTGCATGGAATGCTGGGTGTTATATGCAAACAATGAATCATGGAACACTACACCAAAAACTAATGATGTACTGTATGGTGACTAATGTAACATTAAAAAAAAAAAAAAAAAGAAAGAAAAAAAAAGAAAGTTCCTTTTAATACTCGGAGTTTAATTTTATAGAAACAGCAGTAAATTAACTGGGTGGAAGCTAGCATGCCTTTCTTAAAAAGTAATTTTGTTGAATACCTTCATTATGAAGCTAGATTAAAGCCGAAACAAGCAGCAACACACCTGCAAGTTAAAAGCTGGCAGGTAGTTGTTGGTAAAGAGAGAACAGGATGTATGTATTGTCCCATCCATTGTTGTAAACACTCGCCAAACAATAATTATTTACTTTTGGACAAAGCTCCCTTGTGTGTGTTTTCAGCATTCTTTAAGGGGCTGACTGCAAAATGTTTTTATCTCCATCTCCACTCTGAGTCTTTGAGTCTTGGCAAAGGAAGAAGCCAGGGAAACCTTCACTCTATAGAAGGTGAATGTTCTTGGCTGTGATGGAAGTAGCTCGGCAGTTACATGGGCCTCATTCTTTCCATCTCACACATTGAAAAGACCTCCCAGGAGAGCTGTCAAGATATCCGGAGTCCCTGTGGCCTCTGCAAGCAGCACTCAGGACACTTCCTTGAAGGCATGGCTGGCCTTCATGCAGCACTTGCAAAAAATAAGATGCATCCTACTCCCCCCACCACACACACCCTCAAATATTCCAATTTTCTTTACTGACCTATTACATAGTCATCTGTAATAATACCCATCTGTCTAAAAGCATCTCAAAAATCTCCTTTTTGCATTTTAAACCCTTGCTGTTCAAAGTGTGGTCTGTGGACCAACATCAGCATCAGTGTCACTGGGAGTCAGTTAGAAATGCAGGTTCTTGGGCCTCAACCAGGCCTACTCAACCAGAATGCACATTTTAATAAAATTCCTGTGATTCGTGTGCACATTAAAATTTGAGAAGCACTATGTTAGACTACCTGCTCATGATGTTAAGCATTTTATAAACCTACTGTATGATTTAGTACTTTCTCACATTGATCTAATTGTACTTTTTAATGTTCCAAGATGTATCCCTTAGTTTGAGGATAATGAGCTTCCTGGAACTATTGCCTGAACTAGAATTTTCCACTCATCCTTTACCCTCAAGCCTCATAACCCAATTGGCCATCAGGTATAGAATTTTCAGTCCCGCCTCCAGATTGTCCCTCTCCCACCTGCCATGTAGACCTGAATCAGGTTCCATCATTCAGTCTGGACTGTTTTTCTGGCCTCTCTGTTTCTCTTTTCTCTCAGCACTCATTCATTCTGCAAACTATGGGAAAAGGTAATTTTTAAATTAAAACATCATTCTAGGACAATGTCCTGACTTACTAGTGTGAATTCACATTCTTCTCTAACCAGTCTCCAGTAACCTTTTATCTTCTTCTGTTGTCTCATTCCTACCAAACACCTTAATTCTAACCATAAAGTTCTATTGGCCATTTTGCATTTCTTTTTTTCCTTGAATACTCATCCTCAGGCTTCTTCCTCCTCTTTTTTTCTAGACTCATCATAAAAATAAAGTACCCCCCCCCCCAGAAGAATGGATTGCTTCTCCCCCAGCTAATGTAACACAGTTACATGTATATGTCCTCATGTACCAGTATTACTTATTTTCTTCTCTTCATAGACTGCTAGATTGTAAGTGTCTGCAAGGCAGAAATAAGGAAGACGTTATAGTGTTTAGTTTAAATGAATAGGTTTTAGAGTGAAAAATGATGCCAAATTCTATTCTCTCCTTACTACTGCATGACCCTAGATGAGTTACCCCTCTCTTCAGTTTCCTTTTTATAATTTATACTTGTATTGAATGGATTCTGTGAGGATTAAAATGAAATATGAAAGGTCAAGTTTTCATGATGTTTAGGTCATAATAATAACTTTGTTCTAGAAAGGTGGTATATTGGGTGGTAATAAAGAAAAGACAGGGATTTAACCATGGAAAGGGATATGAATCTCAATTCTAGAATTAGAAGGCAAGAGTGGGGGTTCGTCACAGGGAGAAGAAAGAAGCCCAATAATTAGAACTATGGCATAGAATTAGAGGGTATGCAGTGATCTGCCTCATTGCTGAATTCCCTGGTCTAGAGTTTCTGGGGACTGACCCCAGTGGCCCCAAGAGGGTGGGCACAGGTGATGCAGAGCTAGAGAAGAAACCATGTCCCTACCAAGTGACCTGTAGTCACCCTTATAAAGTGTGGGGTCATGCTTTCCATTTTGTTTTTACTGTCTTTCCTGATGACATCCAGCATTTTGTGGGTCTTAGTAAGTATGTGAAGTCTGTCTATCTGTCCCCCTCTCTCCCTTCCTTCTTTCCTTCCCTCCTTTCTTCCTTTCTTCCTCCCTTCCTTCCTTTTCCTCTCTCTCTCTCTGCCTACCTTCCTTCCTCCTCCTGCTTCTCTCTTTTTTTTTTGGTCTTCATTCTCCCTGCTGAAAATGCCAGAAAGATCGGCCAGAATTAGTTTAGTGACAATGATTATTTGTTCAGTGTACACTCAATTAAAACCAACAGGCAGAGCACACACAGTTGGAGACAATTTCCTGTCATTATCAGCACAGACAATTTTGAACTAATATCCTAGAAAGGAAAGAGTGACCTGACACTTTCTATGAGTCAAATACAGTGATTCTGATTGAAGAGGACAGTGTTAAATTGGAGACATAATCCATATAATAAAAAAAACAAATCTTTAATCTTAATTCCTAACATGTGTCCTGAGAAGGCTTTAGTCTTGAAATACTTTTTTTTTTTTTTTAATCATACAACACATTCTTACTCATTTTGAAGAGAAGCAGGAAGTGGAAGAGGTGCATTTCTTGGCATCCAGCCTGGGTACCTAGGACTCAGACAAACAGCAGGATCTGGGAGTGCAAGAGCAGGGGACTGCAGACTTGGAGTTTTTGGTCCATCTGGAGCCCAGCAGCCAACTAAGCCCAGTAGCAGGCTGGTCCTAACCATGTACCAGGTTGCTTTCATAGGTGTATGCCCACATTTGAATTAATGCACATTAATTTTTGCTACACCTGACTATATATACTGTTTTAGAGCACCAGGGAATATGGTATAGGATTAAGTGGAAATTTTTGCAAGAACAAAGAGGAAGAGTATGTGGCCAAGCTGTGACAAAGGAGTGGTGTAGACTAAATCACATGAGAACTCAGTCTGTGAGTGTGTGTTGAGCATAGTTAGGACAGTATACAGTTGTACGCCTATGGGGACTTGGTGCTGATGGGCAGATGACAAAATGAGTAAATAATATGGTAACTGTGGATTTTCTATATGATTTTTTTTATGCTAGAGTAGTGACCGGATTGTATATTTTGTTTAGATGTCTAACACTGTTTTGAGTCTTTTGTTTCTTTCAAGTGTGACCCACAATTCTAGGATTTAAGTGTGCTGAAAAAGAAAAATAAGTTAATAAGTGTTGCAACAGTGCTGTTGCCAGTTTATGTTTTTTTCTTAAGTTTGTAAGAAGCGAGGGGGAACATTGAACTCTTTTTGCATGGCTACTGTGTGCCAGGCTGTGCCAGATATTTTGCCCACGTTGTTTCATTAAATCCTTAAAATCCTTAAAGTGGGGATTAATATTCCTATTTTGTAGATAAGGAAACCAAAGTTTCAAGGGGTGGAATAATATTTTTCAGGATCACAAAGCAAGTGGAGAAAGATTCTAGACCTTTCCTTGTTATTTACGTGTTTGTTTTATCTTGTCACCCCTTTAGATGGAAACAATAAACACAACATTGGTTGAAATATACATATATTATGTTTGTTTCTGTAACTCTTAGATTACAGGACTCAGAATCTCAAGATATCCTGAAATAGACATAGGCCTGGACTCTGTTATTATCTTCACTGCTATGTGATTTTTAACAAACACTCTTAATCTCTCAGTGACTCAGTTTCCATATGTGTAACATTAGAGAATTTGGACCATTTGCTTTCATTAACCCTTTCAAGCATGAATCTTTGTGTCCACATAAAGCTTAAGGACTTCTACTTTAAATTCTATTTGGGTTCCAAAGTGGGGGGGAGGAGTAAATGGAGAATTGAGTATTACCAGTGAAAATCTTTAGGAAGCAGGGTTCATGGCATAATTTACTTCAAACTAGCCAAGTCTAGTTGGAGTACCATGTGCTTCATGGTGGGTGAGCAGGAATGGGGCATGTTTCATTAGAAATAATTATGGCCGGGGCCGTGTTGGACTTGGTAAAGCAGCAAAAGTATGGGGTTTGGAATAACAGATACCTGAATTGAGTCCTGATTTGATCAATTACTAGTTATGTTCCTTGAGCATCATTTTGAGCCTCAGTTTCCCCCTGTGTAACTTGGAAGTAATTGTGATGCTCTTGGAAGCATGAAGTGAGGTATTGGGAACTAACTACCTAGCACAAGACGTGGAACATGGTTCTATGGTTGGTGCTCAAGTGCTAGCTAGCTTCCTTCTCTTCTCTCATACGTGGGTGGCTGTCACAAACTTTACAGAACAAAAAGCTGAGCCATGTCAGTACAGAGTTCCTCATGTGACATTTCGGGATCATGAAACATTTATAGGAAGATAAGAATTGCTGAAGAGTCTAGACTGACTCCATTCTGACTTCCTATTCCAGAAGAATCCCTTTCCCTGGTCTTTCTATTTTCTAACAGTCCCTCTGTAATCCCTTTTGCATTTTTGAGGAAAGTTTGATGTGTGCAGGCATGGAGGCCTGGCCACACACCATGGATGTTTGCTTTTCCTTCTCCCTCCTTCTCCCACCATCTCTCATGAGGAAGCCTTAATCCGAGCTGTTGCCAGGTGATGAGATCTCCACATTCCTTCCAGCAGCTGCTATTTATGTACGGGGTCTGGTGGTGTTTTAACACCTGGTTCAATATTTACCTGTGACGGCTTCACTTTACTCTCTGACCTTATTCACAGAATGGAGCTGTCCAGAAAATGACACCTTGGGGATTGTTCTTAAGTATCTCCAAAGCTGACCACTCAGTATCCACCCATCTTTCCAAAAAGATTCTTCCAGGTAGCAGGTTCTGATGTGAAATCCTCTGCTATCTTTCTTTCTTTCTTTTTTTTTTTTTTTCAGACTCTTGAAGCTGTGAGCACTAGGAACATGATGAATTAATTAAAAGAAGTACATCCCAAGTTTGTGGGTAACTAAGAGAACAAAGGAAAGAAGTGTTTTATTTGTCTCTACTTTATTCTCTTATGAGTGAGAGAAGAAATAAAATAAAACTCTTGATTCTTAAACTCTTCTTCAGCTGCAATGCTTACTCACAAAGTCACATTGGTATAGCACCTGGCAATACATAGTTTTCAGATCCACTATTTCATTCCATCAACCCCACATGCTAGCACAAGGCTGGTGTTATTTGAAGATGGAATATGGAGGCCTAGAACCGTTAGATAGCTTGTCAAGCCATTTCTAAAGCTCAGTTGAGTGAAATGGAGAATAACTAGGCAAAATAAAATGTATGTAGAAAGAAGCACGCATGACCACTTAACAACCAGATGTTATGATGGGACTGTTAACATTGAACCCATTTTACAGATGGCTAACAATCATGTCTTGATTTGCCCAATTATGTCAAATACTTTGTGAAGTGATGGACAGGATGCATTCATACACTGTTAAATAGAAAACATTATGGTAAGAACTGTGTCCCACAGTTGGGAGCATGGACATGGGTTCAGATAATCCTGTCTTTGAAACTTTGTTCTTCTATGGGCAAAGAACTCAGCCCTTCTGGTTTTTATCCTAGTTGCTAAACATTCTGTACCTCAGTTTCCTAATTTTTAAAATGGGAATGAATAATGTCTTTTTTAAAAAAATGGTCTGTCTTTATTATGCCAACAGAAAACAAAAAAGATTCCCCAAGTGTAAACAGGAGAAAGCTCCTCATCATTATCTTATTATTAACAACAAAAAAGCAGTATCTGTGTTTACAGTCATAAAAAAAAGAAACAGCTTGGGGAGAATTTGGGCTTGAGGGAAAGGTGGGGAGGAAGGGGAGAAGATTGTGGGTGCAAGGGTTGGCCCAAACAACACATCTGCCCCTGTGGGGTTTGGGGTTCCCTTCCCACCCTGACCCAAGGACTGTTCTTTGAAGTCAGGTGCCAGTGGGATTTTTCTTAGGGCAACAACTTGTCCATGTGAGCAGGAGCTGAGGCACGTTCCCCAGTGTGAGTGACGGAGGCTAAAGGAACAGGCAGGCAGAGGGACAGAGTCTTATCCTCACCAACCCAAGAATGAGGAGCCCTCTTCTACTCCCTACTCACCAGTTGCCATGAGGAGGGGCCCTGGGTCTCCAGGGCTTCTGTCAACTGTCAGGAAGAGGGGCACCATCAATCCTCCTGTCCAACTTCTGGCACTCAGGTTGGGACCAGGGGCTGGGGCACTAAGACAGAGCTCTTTGGAGGCTAAGCATATTCCCATGTTGCTCAGAGCTAAAACTGGCTCTGTGGGAACTGACTGGCAAGGGAGAGTCAGGGAAGGAGGGAAGCAACAGGCAGGGGAGGTCAGAGCAGCTGGTGGGCCCTGGGGCTGACCAGGGGCCTTACAGAAATCCAGATTGACCAGCGGTGTCAAAAGGGCAGAGGCAGACTCCAAGAAAGGGAGAAAGAACATCCCTACAGAGAAACGAGGACAGCAACACACACAAGGACACATAGAACCTGAGACACCCAGACTGACAAAGAGGTAGCAATCTAGGGACAGTGGTTAGCACCACTGTAAGACTTAAAAGTCAAAAGCGTGCCTACTATACGGTAGAGACTCAGTGTTGGCTCACACCAGTGTGTGAGCTTGTTGTCAGTGTTTACAATCCCAGGAAGGTGCGCACACAACTGTGTTGTCTCAGTTCTTGGCTGGGCCTCTGGGAGTTGAGGAGAGGGAAGAACTGGTTTGAAGCCAACTACCCCTGCACACACAAAGCCCCGGTTTGCTGGCCAGGTCTACGTCCTATGTAATTACAATGACATCTCAATATGTTCTCATGTCTCAAGGAGTCTTGCTTATATCACATTTGCATTTGAAAGTTACAGTCCCGGAACCATAAATGTGGAACTGTGTCCAGGTAACTTGATGCCATGTGGAGCAAAGAGCTCGCCTTCAAAATGCTGCCAGGAAGATTCGCTTTTTATAGCACTTTTTATAAGAATTCCCGTGGAGGAGAACCCTCAGGAGAAGAATTTGGCCTCTTGGTTTGACGCACATCTGGTTTTTTGAGTTGTCAAAGAGCAAGTAGTCCATAACAATTGAGAGAATGAGGTAAATGTGAAATTGGAGCTGGGCAAAGGAGAAATTCAAATTGCAGACAGCTTTGTTTATCTTTCAAAACATCCTGCCGGTTCACAAATTAGATGATTTTTTTCCAAATTAATTAAAAATGAAAAACCAGTGGAATCCCAATGGAGCTATGGTGATCTAATTAATTCAGAGGCTACTTGCTAATTTTGGGTTTTGTAGGACTCTTGCTTCCCCCACTCACACCTGGTTGTCTACCTTTTGGTTAGTTCTCTGCCTAACAATGTCTCCTGTAATGTGTGAGTAGAGAAGGCAAAAGGGATCCAGTAAGTTACCTATGAGTGGAATCTAATATCTCAGTCTCAATGTTAGATAGGCACGTAAGAAATGTTTGCTAGACGAAGGAAGTCTGCTACTGATACGCAGTTCTGAGCTAATTGAGTTCTGGAGCTGCTGGGGATTTTGTCGATCCGTTTTATTCTCACTCTCTACGTGGAGAGTTAATTGAGCCATCAGAAGTCACCCTTAGAGGTTTTCTTTTGGGCTCCAGCAGTTCTTCACATTTCCAAGGTAGCCTCTGGGCTGGAGAAAATACTCAGATTTGGAATCTAGTGAAAATTTAGTTATAACCAAACCAGTGAAGATATCCAATTATCCTAGTCAGAAGAAATTTTTGTCTTCTGTAAACTCTTAAGTAACAGTATTTGTGTGTCCCCCTTTAGCAGTTATCACATGCCTTACATTGTACTGGTTTGTATACACAGTCCCACCTCCCCCACTCGAACGCGATGCAGTCACATTGAGGGCATCTTTCTACTCACCTTCTTAATCTCCAGAGCAATCCCATAAAACTATAATGCCAGCCAAATTTGTAATTTATTGTTTGCTCTAAAAACACATTAGTTAAAATAAAACCAGAAAGTCAGATCAAATTAATTTTAATAACATACTTATTTAAGCCAATACTCCCAAATTATTATAATTTTATATGTAGGGGATATAAGAAAGCATTAAAGATATTTTACATTTAAAAAAATATGAAGTCTTCAACATCTCATATATTTTCCACTTGTGGTACATTTCAGTTCAGACAAGCCAGATTTCAAGTGCTCAATAGCCACATGTCGCTAGTGTCAACCATATTGGGCAGCCCGACTTTAGAACACTTCACTGTGGGAGGTGATACAGTACTCTGCTATCAGACTGCAAATCATGTGGGTTCACATCTCAGCTCTTACTGATCTGTACACCTCAACTTCTTTATCTGTGAGTAATATTATAATGAGAGGAATACCTAGCAAGTGGTAGGTATTCAGAAGGCATTTATTTGTTAAATGAATCAAAATATTTTTCATAGGGGGTTGTTTGAGGGCTGAATGAAATAATGCACATAAACCCCTTAGCACAATGTATGGCACATGGATTCTCTTCAGTAAAAATTACCTACTATTGTTATACTATTATACATAGATAGACAGTATCTAGATATTAGAACATAGTCAATAGACATTTTCCTCTTGTGTCTGCTAGCCAAACTTTTATCCATCCTTTATATGCATCTCATAGTGGATCTTCTCTGTGAAACCTTCATCCAACCCAACCAAGTCCAGAGGAATCTGTTCTTCCTCTGTTCTTTTGCAGAACTTGATTCATCTTTTAAAAAAATTACTTATCACATTGTAATAATAAATTAAATTATAATTTATAATCTTATAAATTTATAATTTATTATAATTTATAATTTTTCATTTTCATATTCTTATAGGTTATAAACCCCCGCATGCAGGGGCATCATCTATTTATCTAGGTATCACTCATTATGAACCGCACATTAAGTAGACATAGTAAGTGCTCAGTATACCTTTAATGAATAAGAAATGAACAAATCCATTTCTCTGTCGCATGACAGGTTAAGATCTCTCCCAGAAGAAAGCTTGTTGGACTGTTTTTCTGATCTGAACTGTTCTTAGAAATAAAAAAAATATGGTGTCAGCTTTGAGTTTCCTTTTAAACTTTTATTGAGCTGATGGAGATTTCCTGAGATATTAAAACTCATAATTGGTTTTAATAGGACAATTATGGGCCCTGAGGAGAAGGTAATGTATCTATGATTGCCAGGAGATGGAAATTTTATAAAAAGCCTCTGAAACTAATATAACTCACACATCTAAACTGAAGATAATAAGTTCTTTTTTCATTGTGGGTCACAGCTGTGTAGGGCACCAGCTAATTCACGAAGGGTGTGTAGTTACCCAGGATTTAAACTTAGATAAACTTCAAGTCTGCATCTGCCAGTCACAGAACATTCTCAGTACTGGTCAGTACAGAGCTGTCACAGGTTTCCTTTTGCTCCTAGGACTTGATCCTTAGAGGCACATCTGCACTGGCCCCAAGAAGCTTCTCTCTGGGGGCTAATGTTCATTTCTTACCTTCCATAAGATAAAGCAGAAGTGGGATTGAAGTCAGAATCACTGGCATTAGGTCAATTAGTTTTAAGTATGGTAAAATTGTGTAGAAGGTTAAAATTTTGCTTTTTTTCTTGTTTTTCTTGGTGTTCATTATGCCTGTCTTTGACTTTCAATCACATCTTCTTAGGTTTCTGGTACAGTTTAAGCAAAGGTAAACAGTTAATTCAATGAACAAGTGTTTATTCCACTGAAATTGGTAACACTGTGTCGGGCCCTGGGGCATAGGCATAAATAAGTGGTCTGCATTCTCATGTACAGTAGGAAAGATGGGCACACACAATCACAGGAGTGCTTGGCCGTGGAGGCCGTGTAAAAGTTTGTATAGATTGCTGTGGGAGTATAGAGTAAGGAAAATTAATATTTGTTATGTATTAGATAAATCGTAAAGCAGAAAAATCATGTGGATCTATTTTTTCTTGGCCAAGTAACCATAAGTAGGTGAATAAACCCATCTAAGCCTTGGTCTCCTCAATGGCGAAATGGGGACAATTAAAGTGTTTGTCTCTGTTGGAGCTGACTGGGGCTACAGGAAGGATCACCGAGCACTAAGAGGACTAGATACATAGGCTGATGCATACAGAACACTTGGCACAGTGGCAATGATGAATGAGTATTTGCCGTTCCTGCTCTTGTCTAATAATGAGATGATTCTGGAGTGTATAATGTACCTACATTTTCTGTAATTATACAGACTATGATCGAATTTTACTTTATATTTAGATCCAAGGTATTCTAGTGACAGTAGGAAAATTTGTAATTTTTTTTTTTTTTCAAATCAGGATTTTCTAATTCAGTTCAAACCTGTAAGGGAGACTAATTCAGGGAAACTTACTCTGTCAATATGAAGAGGTATTTTAAAGCCAAAACATTTTAAAACTTGAGATGTCGGTGAAAGAATAGATAGATCAATGTATAGAATAAACAAATCAGAGGCAGCTTTAGTTTATAGAGCAGCTTTATATATGATAAAGGAGGCATCACAAATTAATAAAGAAAGAACAGACTGTGTAATAAGTTATTTTGGGAAATTAGCTCTTTCAAAAAGAAAATTAACATATACCCCCTTTTCAAAGCCTGTGGAAAAATTCAATACCTATGGATTAAGATTTAAATATTAAATCCATATACAGGTAGCAAATATAACCAAATAGGTACTCTTTGGCTAGAGAAATGGCTTTCCATTGCCCTTAGATTAGAGTCTTAATTTTTTTATTAACATATAATATATTATTTGCTTCAGGGGTACAGGTTTGTGAATCCTCAGTCTTACACAATTCACAGCACTCACCATAGCACATACCCTCCCCAGTGTCCATAACCCAGCCATCCTATCCCTCCCCAACTCCCCAGCAGACCTCAGTTTGTTTCCTGAAATTAAGAGTCTCTTACGGTTTGTCTCCCTCCCTGGTCCCATCTTGTTTCATTTTTTCCCTCCCTACTCCCCACAACCCCCGCACCTGCCTCTCAAATTCCTCATATTAGAGAGATCATATGTTAATGGTCTTTCCCTGATCGACTTATGCTTAGCATAACACCTTCTAGTTCCATCCATGTCATTGCAAATGGCAAGATTTCGTGGGGCTTTTTGATGGCTGCACAGTATTCCTCTGTGTGTGTGTGTGTGTGTGTGTGTGTGTGAGCAAGCACACACGTGTGTGTGTATTTCACATCTTCTTTATCCATTCATCTGCTGATGGACATCTAGGTTCTTTCCACAGTTTGTCTATTGTGGACATTGCTGTTATAAACATTCGGGTGCACGTGCCCCTTTGGATCACTACATTTGTATCTTTAGGGTGAATACCCAGTAGTGCAATTGCTGGGTCATGAAGCAGCTCTATTTTCAGCTTTTTGAGGAACCTCCATACTCTTTTCCAGAGGGGCTACACCAGTTTGCATTCCCACCAACAGTGTAGGAGGGTTCCCCTTACTAACTGTAAGTTAGTGTCCGTCACCTCAGTGCACTAAAGCTTGTGTAACAGCAGAGCATATGTCTGTCTGGCTTGCTGTTGTTACCCTGGTATCTATTGCTTGCTTGACACATATTGGACACTTAGAATCTATTAGACCAAGTGAAAAAAACCGAAGAAAATAGAGATTTGATTTGATAAAAATTAAAGCAAAGCAAAACAAAAAAACTTTGGTGCTATTATAAATCATTGTGGAAGATAAATGATTTCAAAATGGTTGAATAAAGAGAGCCTCCCACTCTTTCCTCTACTCATAAATTATACCTAAAGTAAAGAGAACTCCATCTTCAGTGGAACTCTCTCTATCCATGGCACAGAGGAGAATTAGAGGTAAATGCCCACAGACTGTGGCACTAATAGGAAATCCTTTGATTTACCCCAAGAATTGGAGCCACCAAACACAAGTTAAGAATAAAGTGTGTGGGTATTTGTTGGTGTGTGTCTGGGATTTGCTTGAAAGTCTTTTCAAAGAAAGAGCAATTAGATCCCTAGATATTCACTCCCTATGCAGAAGAAGCTAGTGATTGGAATAGAATGCAACCAGAGAGGCTGGAGAGAACAGCATGCATGGAGAAGTGGGGAGCTGGGACCTGGGCTAGCAAGTAGATGGACGAATGCAAGTCTTCTTGTTGAGCAGCACCCAGTTCCAGAGCCTAGTAGCCAGGCTGATATTTCTCAGGAAGAGTTGAGAGGAAGCTTCCCTGGAAAATTGGGATTGCTACAGAGAAAAGACTAGCAGAACTTTGGCCATCCCCGTTGAGAAGGGAGCTGGTCACTAGATCACCTCATACTGACAAACACCAGTGGACAGACCTTGCTTTCCATCCTCACCCAGAACCTCCAGTTAGCATTTTTGTGTCCCACCCAGAAAAATATAGTCTGGCAAGGCATTTGAGGAAATCTCTAACATGAAACAAGGAGATTACAATAGTAAATAAATGAATGAATGAATAACTAAAGATACACAGGTGGTGAGAGGAAGATTTGGAGTAATAGAGAATTTAGGAAGAATAAGATATTAAAAAACAAATGAAAATGACCATTAATCTTTGAAAAGTCATGAAAATACATTGCATTCATGAAACAAAAACAAGACGCTGTAAAAAAAGATGATTTAGCAAACAAAAAGGACTCCTAAAAATTAAAATTTTTATGTTTTAAACTAGCATTTTAAATGAAAATGAACTACCATTCATTTAGTCAGTAAACACATACTGAGTGCTCATGATGTTTGGGGCACTGGCCCAGGCACTGATGAAAAGAAGGCCTTACCTTAAATACATATACAAGTAAAACATAGCTACTGTTAGTTGGGATGATAAATGCTTTGGTGAAGTAAGATAAGGTAAGGAAGAAAGCACTGGGAAGTCGTTACTGCTCAGGTGACATTTTGCAGAGATCAGAAGTAATTCAAATAGAGGGCCATGTAGACATATGAGCGGAGAGCATTTCAGGCAAAAAGAAAAACTGGTGCAAAGGCCCTGAGATGAAACCCTGCTTGGACTGCTAACAAAGAAAGAAAAGAAAAGAAAAGAAAAGAAAAGAAAAGAAAAGAAAAGAAAAACTGGTGCAAAGGCCCTGAGATGAAACCCTGCTTGGACTGCTAACAAAGAAGCTAGTGGAGATGAAGTTGATGAGGCTTTGGAGACCACAGAAGTGACATAGACCAGATTATGTGAAGTGACCCTGTCAGACCCAGTGGCTTACACCATAGAAAATGTTTTATAATGCCTTTCATGCTTTCCTGAAACTAAATACATAGATAAAATGACATATATATATATGTATATATAAATATGTATATATTGTATATATGTATATATTATATATATTATATATAATATATTATATATAATACATATAATATATATTATATATAATATATATGACATATATGTATATATAAATATGTATATATAATATATAATATATAATATATAATATATAATATATAATATATATAATATATAATATATAATAATATATAATATAAATAACATATAATATATTATATGTGATATATTAATTAATTAATATATAATAATTAATTATATTAATATATTAATTATATTAATTAATCATATTAATTAATTAATATAATATAAAATAGATAAATATTATATTATATATTATATATGTATTATATATTATATAATATATATTATATATTGTATATTCTATGTTATATAAATATTATATATAATATAGAATATACAATATATAATATATTAATTATATATGTAATAAATTATATATATTATATATATAATTATATATATAATATATATATATATAATTTTTACTAACTCATGTAATTTCCTAAGGGTAAAATACGTGAGGAATTTCTAAATATATGTGTATTTAGTGTATGATTATACCAGAAGTCATAAAGAAGTCATCAAATGCTCACCTTTAGTCAGAATCACCAGAAACATGACATAAAAATGTAGATTGATACAAATGTGATATAATGGTGACTCAACTATCATGAGTGACATTGTCACTGATGACAGGACTTCTTGAAAAGAACAATTCTTGACAAAGTTCCAAATGACGTGTGAAGTTTAATGTCGGGTGAGGATGCCAGAAAGTCATGTAGGAGGCTAGGAGATTTGTCAGTGTGTTGTGTGGAAGAACCCACCAGTCCTGCCCTGCTCACTAGCTCAGGAAAGTGCCAGTCGTGGGAGCAGTAAAATTCCCCTGGAGAACTTTATAAAAGTCCCCTGCGTTGCAGCACCACCTCCATTGAGAAACACGGACTGAAGGCCTTGAAAACTATTCTAAGGGTTTTTGACATTTCATAGTGATATGGAAAGCCCCTGGAGTGATATGGCAGTGATATGGAAAGACACTGGAAGATTTTTATAGAGGACTCTTATGATCCAACTCATATTTTAGAAGAAGATCTGTGTTGTGGATAGGCCATAGTGAGGAAGGGCAGAAGGAAGGGAGACTCTGCAGCCAGCCAGGCAGGGTGGGTCTAGCTCTGAGTGTTGTTGAGAAGTGACTGGATTCTGGAGATTATATATATATATATATATATATATATAGTGAATGAAACAGGGTTTGCTAATGAATTGCAAATGAAAACGATAAAAAAAAAGATGAGTTAAGAATGGCAAATGATAAAAAGAGATGCGTTAAGAATGGCTTCTCTGAGGCAGTGTTCTAACATACTGTGATTCTTTTATAATGCTTTCTTGGCATGAAGGCCAATCCAAAGTTGTTAGGTTTTGCAGATATGCCATTATTTGTCAGTAGTCTCCTAATTGAAGGTTCTTCACTTTTGCCTTTCACATGGCCACCCAGAGCCATCAATGGGGGCTGGGGCTATGGATATATTAGAATGGACACTCATTTTGAGTTTCTTTAATGAAGGTGCATGCATGGTCCAATACTGGAAATCTCATTAACCTGATCAACATAACGTCATTTCACTACGTGATCATCTTACCACAGGACAGATGGTAAACTGGAGGGAGTGGTGAAATGAGTTTTCTGGCCCCCAAGGGAATAGGGTCCAAGCAACACAAAACCTCTCTTTTCATAGACAGTATCCTTCAAGCCTAGAGGCTAATCACTAAAAACAGAAATCAAATTAAGAAATTAAGGTGAGTTATTTTAAGGGTAGTTAGTGTTTAAAACTCTTATATCTTACAGCACTGATGAGCCAACTTGTCCCAGTGGCTGGATCCAAGAATCAGGGAGTGAAGCTAAAAAGGACCTTCAGTGGGTTATAAACTTCCTTCAGATCGTGAGTTTTGTCTGTAATATTCATGTGAATTCCACTCCACATTATTTCTGTGCTTGCTTAAAATGGAAAAGTTATATTAAAACTATTTTCTAGGGGCGCCTGGGTGGTTCAGTGGGTTAAAGCCTCTGCCTTCGGCTCGGGTCATGATCTCAGGGTCCTGGAATCGAGCCCCACATCGGGCTCTCTGCTCAGCAGGGAGCCTGCTTCCTTTCCTCTCTCTCTGCCTGCCTCTCTGCCTACTTGTGATCTCTGTCTGTCAAATAAATAAATAAAATATTTAAAAACAAAACAAAACAAACCCACAAAACTATTTCCTATTAAGTGAAACTTACATATTATTTTTGTCTCATGGCTTCCTATGTGTGTACTCCTATGTATGCTGCAAAGTTACCAAAGCACATTTGTATTAGATTGTGTCAAAGAGATGGCACAGACAAGCAGAGTAATTGAGGAAAGTCCAATGACTGTGTTATAGTTATTGTTTTTTGAAGGCATTATTTTAAACCAGAATGGGCAGAGCTAAAGAAAACAAGCCCACTACAGTGGGTTGAATGGTACCCCCAAAATACTGCATTGCAATTCCTGAAACTAAAAATTGCCTTACATAGCAGAAAAGTGAATATTACTTTGTAAGGTAACACATGTGGTTAAGGATGTTGAAATGGGGATATTATCTGGGATTATTCAGGTGGACTCTAAATACCTTCACAGGTGTCCTTATAAAATCGACATAGTGGTGGGGGTGGGCAACACAGACAGGAGAGGACGAGGCAATGTGAAGATGAAGGCGAGGCGTGGAGTGCTAGGCTTTAAGTCAAGGAATGTAGACAGTCACCTAAAGCTCGACAAGGCAAAGAATCGCTTTTCCCCTAGAGCCTCTGGAGTGTAAGCTTGCTGATGCCTTGATTTCAGACTCTAGGCTCTGAAACCGTGAGAAAATACGTTTCTGTTGTTTTAAGCCACCCGATGTTGTAGTGATCTTGGGGTGGCTACAAGAATGTAACAGAGGCATCTTTGTGCTAGCAATCATGTGAAGCCATTAACACCACTAGGTCTGGAGTGTCAGGGGAGGGAGTGACTACCAGCACTTGGAGAGAGGCTGTAGTTCTAGCAGGGAGAGCCCTGACCAGTGCTGTGATCTTTGGTAGAGGAATCTTCCCAACAGGAAGGGATATAAATACCCTGGCCTCTGCTTCCTTCGATCTTCTTCTCTTACTTCCATGGTTCCCATTGAACCCAGGTTGAAGCAGGGCAGCTTGGCTGATGCCATTCCTAGAAACCAGCCTCCATGGAGAGAGAAGAGCGGAACAGGACGGACAAGGGTGAAGAGAGAGTCTCCAGCATCGTGTCTGTACTCCAGGTTGGTCACTGCAGGATGGTGAAAAGATTATTGGCTCAAGAGTCAGGAGACTAGGGGCACCTTAACCCCCAGTGAGTTAAGCCTCTGCCTTCGGCTCAGGTCATGATCCCAGGGTCCTGGGATCGAGTCCCGAGTCGGGCTCTCTCCTCAGCAGGGAACCTGCTTCCCCCCGTCTCTCTGCCTGCCTCTCTGCCTACTTGTGATCTCTATCAAATAAATAAAATCTTAAAAAAAAAAAAAACCAAAACTCAGGAGACTTAGATTCTAGTCTTTATGTCATTAGCTATCTGTGTACTTACTTATCTCTGAGTTCCACTTTTCAATATATCAAAAAGTAATGTGTTTTTCAAAACTTAAGAAGTTGGTTGTTAGCCGCAAAGACGGAGCAGGAGAAGGGGACTTAGTTGTGCCCCTTGAGTGAGCAGGTCAAAATAGGGGCGCCACCTCATATGTTTTGGTGCTTGTGATGGTTTTCTAGGCTTTATGAAAGAGTCTATTGTTACAGGCTGAGGGATGTGGAAAGTGCTCCCAAGTATGAGGTGAAAACTCCCTTGTTGGAGTGGGGGCTCTCATCTTCAGAAACACTGTGTGACTTTCTGTGTCCTGCCTGTGCTGTTTTTTTGTGCTTCCTGCCCCATCCTCCTCCCCACTTCACTCCAGGCCTCAGAAAATCAAGTCTAAGTCTGTTCCTCAGGGATGCCTCTCCTGACTACCCAAAGTAGACCAAATCTTAAAATTCTTCAGGCCACTTGTATACTTGGTACATTTCTCTATTTCACCGTATTTGTCAATATACTACATCTTTGACTCTGCCTTTTGACAATAAGCCCTTGCGGGCAAGAAAAATATTGTATTTCTCTTTCTCTTCAATTCTTAGCACAGTATCTGGCACCTAGTGGATCTTTAGTATTATTTATTCAAGAATGAATGAAATAGCAAAAACAAAACAAAACAAAACAAAACAAAACAAAAACAAAAACAAAAAACCCCAAAAAACAAAAACAGAAACAAAAACAAGATCCTGATTTTTTCTAAGGGGATAACTTCCTCAGAATCTAGATGTACCCAACTATTTATATTATGCGCCTAGATTCACTCTAGAATTCAAAAGTAGGTCAGTCCAAACTTGCAAATCCAGGCTGGCTCTTTGACTATCCCAGTGTTTTCCACCTATCAAACTGTCCCCATAGCATCTCGGACAAATATCAGTGCAGAATATTTTCTAGTGTATGAAATTGTCTTCTTTGTGTAAGTGTCCCCACTGTATTGGGAGCCCCTGAGGATGGTAGCTATGTCTTGCTATACTCCTAGCACATATCACAATGTCTGACACAGAATAGATAATCAATTAAAATGTATTAGAACTGAGTGCCCACATAATTGAAGTTAGTTTTATTATATCTTTGACAATTGCCACAGTATATAAAATGGCTGGATGGATTTTTACCAGTTTTCTACAGTAGGTTTGGAATTGTATGATGTGAATTTAAAAAGATGTATGGCATATGCAAGACTTATTTTTGGAAGAGTCCCAGGAAGCAACTCAGAGAGTCATTCACTGGAGTGGTTGAAACTGAGAAACAATGAAGAGCCCATAGGATTTTGGACCCTGAGAGACATGGCATATGCAAGAGAAAACATATTGTGCTTTCAAACTGAGTCCCAAAGCAGAAGTCACCAGGGTAGATGCTTTAAATAGTCAGCATTGATTTGTGTTGAGCTGTTTCTCAATTGGGCATCTCTGTGTTGCTTGCTCCAGGGTGACTAGCGGTAGGGATTTTCAATATAACTACAGGTAATGAGTCTCTCCAGCAACGGGAGATAGCCAGCTAATCTTTATGATGGCATGTGTTTTACAAAAACCCTCTTATACTTTAGTCTATTTGTTCCTCCCCATAATTCTGGTAGGAAGTTATTTTGTCCTTAATTTATATGAGGAATCCAGGGGTCAGTAAGTGACATGTCCAAGCTCACAGGACTAACATAGAATCAGCTAGAATGTGTACCAACATTTCCTAATGACAAAGATAAAGATTATTTCACTCAATTACACTCCCTTCCCCAATAAAATTTGCTAAAGACTGTCAGTCTTCCAGTGGGTACAGTGCTCTGACGGATCAGGGTCTTCCTTCTCCCTCCTATTGATGATGGATACAAATATTAATGAGCAGGAAGCCAGGTAACCCAGGGCTTATGGTCTTGCATGACTGCCCCAAGGTTTTTGATGAACCTTTTTGGCTCTTAGCAAGTTTTTAATTTAGTTTTATGATAGAGTAAAGACACAATTAGAAATATAGTGAGAACCTTCTGAGATGAAGCCGAGGGAGAAGTTTTATGGATGTAGCTGAGTCTTTAAAATTTTTCCTCTGACCATCTCTGTGTCAGACAATGAACAGGAACTAGAGTGAACCAGGCTGGGGAGTCTCAGATGCTTAATGACAGGTACTAGAAATAATGGGGACCTATTGCATACTGTCAGACAATGCATCCTCTACCCTCAGCTTCTTGCCAGGGTTGGACATTAAGCAGTTGCCTCCTGGTTCTGAGTCTCTCTGACATGGCAACTGTTACTCAGTATCATTTGCCACCAATTCCCTTCCCCTTGCCCTTCCTCCTGCCAAATATATTTGGTGTGACAATGAGTGATTCCAAATGGTAAGTTTTGATCAATCCATTGGGCCGTATGGTTGAAAGAGGAAGTGGTGGGCAGCAGCGATCGGCAAGCACAGTCTGAGAAGACTAGAAGGAAATCTAATCTGTTTGGGTCTCTACCAGTGAAATACCTGAGAATTTTGTCACCTCCAACTCTGAGCTGGTCTGGGATTTTGCTCTCTTTAATCTGGCTTAGCTCCTTTTAAGAACAAAGTGGGATGACCGTTGACATTGTACTGTGTCTGTGATGCTAACAATTCATAGAAGAAGTCGTCTAACTTTGAAAGGAACAAGGAAGTGCCGTGCAGTGTAATAAGAATGGCCTGTGGACCCTGTACTGTGACATCATCAGCTTGTGGCTGCCAGCTTGGTCTTTAAGGGCAGAGACATGAATTCAAATCTCTACAATCCATTTTATAGCTTCACGACTTTGGAGAAATTATTTCTTTGAGTCTCAGTTTCTTCATGAGTAAAATAGTTGTACTCACCATGTAACATTGTGAGGATTAAATGCTTTGTGATGTGACAATGTTTAGCATCTGCAGGTGCTCATTAATACTGGATTTTAACATACTACAGTCTCAACATTGGCTGTACTTTAGAATTATCTGGGGAGCTTTAAAAAATCCCATTGCCCAGGCCACACCCCAAGCCAATCAAATATGGCTCTCTGGTGTTGGGTATCAGCAATTTTTAAAGTCTCCCTTGGTGATTCTAATCTGTGACCAAGGAAGAGAACTACTGTTAAAGTGTATTTTAGCCTATAAAATTTCATCTTGTGCAGACTCCATCTGGATAAAAATGAATGATGGAATGAAATTAAATCTATTTAAGTGCAATCACCTGCCAGGTGCCTTTCATAATATTCCCATTTTATAAGTGAGCAAACTGAGGAGTTCAAGGGTATGGAGTTGGGATTCTGATGCAGGGACTCTAAATTTCAGTAAATGAAGTTTCTTCTACACTTGGGCCACATACTTTCTAAGCTGGTCTTGTGGCCTGGTGCTTGAATTTAGTTCAGAATCTGCTTTTCTTGTAAAGTTCTGGAATAAGCCCTGTGAGAAACAACCAGGCAAGTGTTATGAAGTATTAATTGCTCTTTCCCCATTATCACAAAGCTAAAGGAGATTACAGCTGATAGCAGGTCATTACCTGACTGAGCAGAAGCCTGAGAACCAGATGTGCATACAGATTTTGTTCTTACTACCTATTACCCCGGTGGTGTTAGGCAAGTCACATACCCTCTCTAAGCCTCCCATGCCTCATCTGTAAATAGGCAATAGACTATGTCCAAACAAAAACCTGCACATGGATGTTTATTAGTAGCTTTATTCATAACTCCCAGAACTTGGAAGCAGCTAAGATGTCCTCCAGCAGTTGATTGGATAAACTCCAATACAATCAGGCAATGGCATATTATTCTTTACTGAAAAAAAAAAATGAACTATCAAACCATCAAAAGATATGGAGGAAACTTAAATGCATATTATCAAGCAAAATAACTAATGTGAAAAAGCTACATGCTATATGATTCCAGTGATATGACATTTTGGAAAAAGCAAAACTATGAAGACAGTAAAAAGATCAGTAATTGCCAGGGGTTGGGAAGAGAAAGGAATGAACCTGAAGAGCACGGAGGAGCACAGAGGATTTTATGAAACTACTCTGTATGGTATTATAATGGTACATGCCATTTTATGTTTGTCCAAACCCATAGAATGTACAATACCAAGAGTGAACCTTAATGTAAACTATGAACTTTGGGTGATTATGATGCATCAGTGTAGGTTCATCAACTGTAACAATGGTATGGAAGCAGAGAGTATGTGGGAAATCTCTGTGTCTTCTGTTCAATATTGCTATGAACCTAAAACTACTCTAAAAAAAAATAAAGCCTGTTAGAGAAAAAAGGCAATAGATTTGAAAATTCTGATTGTTTCTTCCTTATTTTTTGATGGTAAAATTAGGGAAGTATGTTCTCATGCAGTGTGATCTCAGGCAGGACCCCTTATAACCCCTTACGCTCTTTTCCAAATTCTAGGCAAGCCAGACATAAACCAAGGAGGAGTTTTCTCTGGTTATCATGGACTAGGTTAGATCTCCAAGGCCAAATAATAAAAAGCATATTGGATAAAGAAGAGTAGTGGCCAATGTTGGGGACCTGCAAATTCTCCACTTTGGAGCTTCCCAACCAATGACCTAAAAGAGTGACAGGTATAGAAAGACATTGACTTCCTCTGTTCTTGAGGCAGCCAAGGAGGACCCAAGATGGTCAGAGCCTAGGCTGCCCCCTTTGGCCCACAAAATCTAGTCTTTACCCCTGAGTCATGGGATATGATCACACTCTTTATGGAGTAGGATGAGAAGAAGATATGGTAAGCACTGCTTTTGTCTGTCTTGTCCCCTCACTCACTTCCACTCAAGTCTGTCCTTGTAGTTAGGCACTGAGAAGGCTCTGAGAAGAATGTTCACCATAGCACTCTGTCATTAATTCTAGCCACAGGATCCTGGTAAACTGAGATGACTTAGCAGTGAACTTGGCAGCCACAGAAAATCACTGAGAGCTGAGATACTGATCCAGGAGCCTCTCTGCTGGGTGGTAATGGCATTGCTCGGGTATCTTAGTCCAGGCCCAGATCTGTAAAGAATGCTATGGAAGATGGCGTCTTTTATAATCACTGTGGAGGTTTTGTGCTTAAAACTATATTGGGGCACCTGGGTGGCTCAGTGGGCTAAAGCCTCTGCCTTCAACTCAGGTCATGATCCCAGTGTCCTGGGATGGAGCTCCGCATCGGGCTCCCTGATCAGCAGGGAGTCTGGTTCTCCCTCTCTTTCTGCCTGCCTCTCTACTTGTGATCTCTCTCTCTGTCAAATAAATAAATACAATATTAAAAAAAAATAAAAACTTATTACTATACAAGGAAGCACAAGGAACTGGCCACTGGAGTCTGCCCTTCTAAAGGAAAAAACAACACATTTTTGATAGGTTTAGCCACACTGAAAAAGAATTTGGAGACATTAAATTAACTAAACTAGATGTTAGACTGAGAACCAATTTTCAGTTCTAGCAAACGTAGAGACCGTAAGTAAAGAGCTTAAAAGCTAACCCTCTTTACTTAGTCTTAAAATCAATTCTTAAAAGAAAGCATGGAAAGAAGAGATGTTTACAACAAGTTTAGCTGGAGACTGACATTGCAAGTAAGATTCAGCTCTCAGAAGACTCAATAAAGCAAAATCAACATCAAGTATTTGCAAACAAAATATCCCTTAAAACCCATTAGAGGAAGGGAGAAGTGATTTGGACAGTACCAACAGAGGCTTTGGAAGAAATTTCTGATGTTCAGAGAAGCATAAAGGTGCTTTCATACAAAAATGGAAGGGAGAAGCAGGAAAACTTCTTTTAAAGAGTGGGTGGGTGGCAGGGAGTTTCAGAAAACCCTAACTGCGTATGGAACAAGTTCCAAACAGAGAAAGTCAGATCAAGACTCTAAGTGAACCTTGCTAAAGATGAGTGGCTGGGCTGCTATTCTGGGGGAATACAGCATGGATTATGGGAGCTTGGAATCAGATATATTGAAGGGATCTAATGAAGATCTCTTACAGGATAAATTTAGGGAGTTTTGAATGTGGTGGAGTTACAAATGTATTCATGACATCTTGGAAAAAAAAAGGTAACCAAATGCACAAGAAATCAGATGGTGAAATAATCGATCTACTGAAACATATATGAAAAGTTTTGAAGCCAAGGAATGTTGGCTTCGTTTAGAAAACACCCAGTTAGAAAGGGACAGGTAAAAGCTCTAGAAGGAACACCAAGTCCTACAGCATCAAGAGAAACAAATGTGTATCTCATAATCAATTTACTGAGAATTTATCCTGCAAATAGGGAAATCTTTCCAAAAGGGAGGAAACATCATTACGTGCTTGTGAAGAGCTGCACACTAAATAAAATTCCACTAAAATTTATTTCAGGAAAATACGGAAGCATCACTCAGTATTATCAAATTATTCTGATTTCTCAGGAGGGAAAGTCATGATATTGGGATGACAGCTCTCTGCGGAGAAACTTTGAGAACATACCCTCCCAAAAAATACATACATCACTCAAAAATTGGTTGAAGGAGGATATAAAGGCACTGAAAGTATTGTTCCATTCTTGATATAGACACATTTGGCAGATGCCTGAGAGGAAGAGTAGGAATCTTCTGAATGACCAGATCTCCAAGGAAGGAGGAGCATCAGGCTGTCAAGGTATGGACACAAACGGTCTGGTGCTCAGTGACGATCACCTGCCTCCAGTTTGACTGGATCCATCCTGAGATAGCATGTCTTCCACAAGAGTAAGGCAGAGCTTGTCTTGGTGCTGCTCCTCATGCAGCCAGAGGCTCAACAGATTCCTTAAACTACGCTTCCACGTCACAGGGGAACAACCGGCACAGGCTGTGGTTCTCCATACTGTTCTTCAGTCAGAGGTAAGGTGTAGAAAAGGGTGCCGGGAGAAAGGCCGTAGGAAGAGAACACCCTGCCCTTCCCCTCTCATGAAAAGTAAGGACAAAGCTCCCTAAGAGTCCACTCTGTGAGAGGTTATCCCTCCTGCAACACTGTTCTTCACTGGCAATAAGGATTGTCAGAACATCAACCACTAGGTTTGCCCGTCTGTCCACACAACCTGGAAACACAAGTAGATCACATCCAATTGGTCTGCTTCCACGGAGTCTACTTTGAAGATCTAGAATAACAGTGGGATGTTTGTCTCTCTCTACCAAATATCCTTTTGTCTCTTTTAGTATTACTCTGTTACGAGACTCTACAGTGGCTCACTTTGAAGTATGATAGGTTATAATTGTTAGTACAATATACTAGAGCTTTAGAATATAATCTGAAGGGCACCTTGGTGGCTCAGTCAGTTAGGTGTCTGCCTTTGGCTCAGGTAGCGATCACGGGTCCTGAGATTGGAGCCACGCGTTGTCGGGCTTCCTGCTCAGGTGGGAGACTGCTTCTCCCTCTCGCTCTGCTGCTCCCACTGCTTGTGCTCTCTCTTCATCCTCTCTCTCTGTCAAATAAATAAATAAAATCTTTAAAAAATAAAATATAATATGAATCATATAGGCCAATTGATTTCATTTTATTCAATTCACAGATAGTATAATTAGATATTTTTGTTGTCACGAACTAAAATAAGCCAGGTACATGTACACAGTATATGTATTCTTGCTTAGCATGTCCCCCATAAGATCAGGTGTAATAAGAATGTTACATGAAAAGTTTCACCAGCAGAAACATTTCAAATTCAAGGTTTATTTCTATATAACAAGGGCTCATTACCCTATGGTTATAAGATTGGTATTATTTATCATTATAAATTTGGTTTATCAAAAAACCAAAAGAGTATTTAATAAAAGGCACAGACCCACATTAGTGACTAGAAAATTAACTCAACTCACAGGGAATATATACATTTCTATAATTGGGAGATTCAGCATCGGTTACTGTGTTGAGGGCTCTTGTAGAGTACCAGCCTGTCGGATCGCCTAAATAATTTTATTATACTTACAGATTATTGTAGTCACTGTGTCATGTTTACAGGGAGGTTATATAGTTAATATGTAGTGTGGGTTGGGAAGAAACTATTTAAGTCAATGCTTATTTGTACCCAGGCTTAGAATGTTGAGTGATAACTGAGACTTGAATTGGAAGGTTTATAGAATATTTAATTTTAGGATTTGGGAACTTACAATAAGGTCATTTTGTTTTTTTAGTTAAATGTGTCTGCAAGGTCAGTGATTGTTATTGAGAGCTGCAATTTCTGATAATCCCCATGGTTTGGCAGAGAATTCCAGGGTGCATATCCATGCATACCTTTGGAAGAAAATAGCCTGGCATGGATTTCTGTATGTGTGATGTGTGACCAGGGACCTGAATTACTTTAGTGAGTGTGTAGAGGCTGAATGACTATTATATTTCCTATTATACACGGTCACTATTCATCAGATACATTACAGTGCATCAAAAAGGACAGGGGCTTTGTGCTGAAGTGCAGTGGGGGCTCTCCATGGAAAAGCCTTATGAAGGACCCTGAAGAGGTCAGTAACAGGAGCAGGACTTGATAGAATGGGATTCAGTATTGGTAAATGCAGTTTGATACATACAGGGCAAAATAATGTGCAGTACAGATATTAAATGGATTAGAAAAACCTGGAAAGTACTGATGGTAAAAAAAAAAAAAAGACCTTGGAGTCTTGCTAGCAGATGATAAATTAGATCTGGATTCATAAGGGGCAAGAAAAATAAGCTAATGCTATTGTTAGCAATGGGGAATAAGCCAAGTACCACATTATTTGAGATCTAAATCTCATATCTTTAAAAAAAAAAAAAACAACTATTGGGACGCCTGGGTGGCTCAGTGGGTTAAAGCCTCTGCTTTCATCTCAGGTCATGGTCCCAGGGTCCTGGGGTCGAGCACCGCATCGGGCTCTCTGCTCAGCCGGGAGCCTGCTTCCTCCTCTCTCTGTGCCTGCCTCTGCCTACTTGTGATCTCTGTATGTCAAATAAATAAAAATAAATTCTTTAAAAAAAAAAACTAAACGATTATTCTTATCCTACTATTCCCTTTTCCTTAATTTATGAAGCCCACTTCCCCTGGATTTTTCTGTAGTGTTGGAAATGCTGCTTGTTTGGGGAGGGGGCCTGCAGAGTGCAGGATTTTACATCTGGGACATCTCATTTCCCAGCCACATATAGCATTTAATGAGGTAAGAATGACTTCATAGTTCAAAAGAAATGAAATGAAAGAAAGCGGATCCACCTTTTCTGAAGTAAGCCATTTCCATTTCTCTGCTAATTAGATGTGAAGAAACAAACTTCTCCTGGGTAAGAAAAGACCAGCTTCTGTAGAAGGCTCAACATGAGCCTACTCACATACATCAGACTGCCAGTTGACAGTAGAAGAGATCTAGGATTTTGTGTTTGTGGCCAAGACCAAAGGGTGTGTAAATTGCTGATTTAGTGCTCTTATCTGTCTTAAGGAATTAATGACTGAATTTAGAAAGTTGAGAGTACAAATTCTGATTTGACTAAAAAGAGTCAGGTAATTCATTTATCAGCCGTACCCTGACATGCACAGTTTGTTTTTGATAATGGATTACTTATAAACCATTATTTATTGGGCATTTTTGGTGTATACATATACAGTAATAATTGTAGGAATTGCTCCCCAAAGTCTAAAGGATTGCTAGATGTAAATGTAAGAATTCTGAACAAAGTGTCCATAGGAGGGTAAAAGATAATAAAGCAATTATATACTGAATCTCTTTGAGGATTTCTATTTATTCAAGAAAGGTGACCACCGAGATTGTGTTTTTGATAATTGAAAAACAATAGAGCCCCCACCCCCAAATATGTTGGTAGGAGAATCACCATTGCAGTAAAATAACTTTTCTTCCCCTCCACTGCTGTATTTTATGGCAAACTTGCATTGCATTCATTTATCATTCCGTTTGTTGAGTCTTTCACACAAATGATGTTGATGTTGTACTAGGCAGTATGGTGAATATAGAAAAATAGAAAACCTGGATTTTTTACTCTGGAAGAAAAAAGAAAAAGTGGTAAAATGATGTGCTGACCAGGGGAAATTGCTGGCACTTATTTAACACTCTGACCATATAAGTTATTTAACGTCTCCAAGATTAGGTTTATTCATCTGTAGAGAGAATAACATTGTCCACACACACACACACAAAAGATTTTTCTTGCAATTAATTTTGTGATGAGTCTGTATGTTCATACAGTGCCTTATACCTTGTAAGCACTCCATAAATTTAAATTCTCTTCTATCTTTTGAATGATACTGTGTGATAGTACATGGTGATTGCTAAAAGTGCTCAGAAGGGAAAGGTTTGAGTATAATGAAATAGAGAGAAATGGCTTTGCTAAAAATATGGAATTTTAAGAAGAGAAAGATGAGCTCAGTATCAGACATTTTTGGAAAGATCTTTAAGACAAGACAGGCCCATAACAGCTAGACCTGACCCTGTCTCCCCTAGATAAACCAGTGCAGCTCTGTAGTGGAAAAGGGCAGGTGTAGAGAGTGTAGTATATTGACTAAAGGCCTGTGCTTTGGCATCAGAAAGAACTAGGTTCTTACCTGGCTCCATCAGTTACTTAGTGATCTCAGGAAAGTTACATAAACTGTGAGCATCAGTTACCTCACCTATTAAGTGGGATAATGGTACCTAACCTCATGGGAGACTGTGAGAAGTAAAGCAATTGATTATATAGGAGGTGCTCAGAACACAGCTGACAGTCACTGTATAAGTATTAGTTCATGTTAACATCGGTGAACTCAGAATGCACCTTGCAATCAGTAACCTGTCCAGTTCTCTCAGCTAGAGTATCCTAGAACACAGAGCCTGAGGTCAAAAGTATATATTTTCTTTTGGGTGGAGGGAGGAGAGAGGTATAGATTGCAGTTCAAAGAGTGAGAGAGAAAAGAAAGTGAGTCAGGAAAGGAGATAAGTAAAACCAAAAATAGGGGATCATTACTCAGCTTCACAAAACACCCATATTGTCTAGGTCAGAAAGGATCTGACTGGAAAAGCCATATGGAACCACTGTGTCTCACAGCATTTTGATATCTGTAGGGGAATGGTGAACAATTTCCTTCCTCTGTCCTGTTTTTCGTTGGTCAAATTTTGGTTTAATTCCCCCCATACCTGGGGTTTGTTATCTGATGTCTCCAGTGGGGAAGAGAGAGCTTGAAGGGATCTGAGTGGATTGGACATGAGTGCTGGAGGTATGAAGGCCACACTACAGGAAACATGATGGAGGCCATGCTGAAGCTGGATGTTTGCATATTGGGAAACTGATTCGCTTTCTGGCCTGCCTGCCCCACTAGGCTTAGATGGTCATGTCTTTAGAACCAGGAAACTGCAGGAGATAGCAGTGGGCCTGGAAGCAGGACAAGCAGTCTAGGCTTGGGAGGCAGGTAAGACTGAGCATATCTCATGCAGAACACAACTAGGTCCAGTGCAGAGGCACATAAATGAATTTATGGCATCTCAGCTTCAGTTAAATACCAGAATATTAGCACCAACTTCTTTGGGTTTAGGGACCAAGTGAGTTTAGCACAGAGTGGGCACAAGCAAGTTCTCATTCAATTTTAACTCATGCTACTAATATTGTAGTTCTTATTCTTTAAAACTTTTATGGTGACAAAAAGAGGTTAAGGTTAGGTGATAGAAAAAAACAAACAAACAAAAATACGAAGATTTAAGACTGATTTTAAAAACCCTGACAGGAAAGTAAAAGTGTCCTGCTTGTTCTTGAACTTGCACTGTCTTTATTTCCTACCTTAGGTATAGTCAGTCTTTCAAGCTTGTCTCAGCGGGCTTATTATTATTTTTTTCTTCTTTAAAACAATGCTATATTCATTTTAATTTTAGGGGGGGGAAGGCAGTTTTCTTCAGCTAGTACATCCCCACTTAATTATGTGAAAATTATTTGAAAATCAATAATTTTCACTCACAGTCTTTTTCAACACTGTATATTTGCTCAATGTAACAAGCTGTATAGATGGCATGAAAAAAACAGTGCAAGAGACTAGCAGTTTTTCATAGCAAATTCCCAAGAATGTCCACATGCAAATTGATTTTAACTTCATGCTGCTCAGTTTGGGAGCACACTTCATTGAAACCCAGCATGAACCTGAAGAACTTCTTTTGGAAGAGAATGGCCCTTGATGAACCATACATTTTTCAGTGTTTAGAGGCTAAAATGGTTTTAATTTTATGTAGTTCCATGGTTGTGTTCTAGTTTGCAATGTAGTCCTGAGTATCAGAGCTCATTAATGTCTTTCATTGCTTTCTCTTTACAACTGAATTAAATCTCCATAAATTAGATGTTCACACTGTCCGATGATATGATTCCTCTTCTCAACTTGCATAGACCCGTAATCATAGTGCATCAAAGAGATCTGTGATCTATAAAGATTACATTGAGTATAGAAATGCCTGATATTAAAAACCTCTGTGTGTATAATGTTTTTCCAGATTCTTTTCAAGCCATTTTATGGATAATGTGATATTTCTTTAATTTAAGGAGTATACAACATATGCTGATGAGATATTTCTTATGTAGACTGAATATTAAGAACTAGGAATAAGCACTTCCAGGTTTTGCTATATAGACAAGCTCAAGTATATGTCAAATTATTTGCAAAGGACATGTAATTTTTTATGCACATACATTTCATAATATCATTCCATCGCTGTAAGGCAAAAACTCTGCATCTTGAACTCAATCCATTTGGAAAAGTTAACTCCCAGTATCTGCCTTATCATACATGTGCCAGATAATTTATAATGGTAGCTTTCTCTTTATCATCAGTTGTCAGGTTTTCTTGGGTGTGTGCATGTGAAATGATATTTAATTCAACATTAACTCCAAAATAACACACAGATCCCAATTAGGAGCAGGGCACAATAAAAATTTTATAGAGGAGCCAAAGCAGAATTCAAATGACTGAAGATGCTGCTGTCAAAGGGAGAGAACTTTGCTTCACTTGGGTAAGACTGCTCCTGACTGCATTGCTGACTTAACTTTTCTTTGAAATTATACTGAATTCCTCTTCAAAATATGTAAATGTTATATCCTGGGTGGGAAGGAATAAGAGGAGGACTACTGGTCATTGCCCTTTTATTAAAATCTTTCAACTATCCCCTATTTCCTTTAGGGTAAAAGACAAACTCTGTAGCGAAATACTAGGACAAAATTTTGTCCTCCTCAATTCATATATTGAAGCCCTAACTTCCGGTGTGAAGGTATTAGAAGACAGGATTTTTAAGATCTTTAAGATTCAATAAGTAAATAACTCTTTAAGATTAAACAAATAAAAGATCTTCAAGATTAAATAAATAAAATTAAATATGATCACAAGGAGGGGACCTTAATTTAGTAGGTTTGATGTCCTTGTAAGAAAAGACATCATATCTCATTCAAAGTAAAACCTACTATGCCAACACTTTGAGCTCAGGTTTCTAGCTTCCATTAATGAGAGGGGGAAAAAGTTTGTTGTTTAAGCTGCCTGTGTCTTTGGTATTGTTTATGTGTATGGCAGCCTGAGCTGGCTAAAACATGTTGATAGGATCTGACTATCTCTGTAATGTTTTTCTTTCTCTTTTCTTTTTTTTTCTTTTTTTAAGGGAGAGTGGTAGGCAGGGAGAGAGAGAGGGAGCTTGGGGTGAAGGGTAGAGGGCGAGAGACAAGCAGACTCCCACCCAGCCAAGTGCAGAGCCCCATGTGGGGCTTGATCTCATGACCCTGAGATCATGACCTGAACCAAAATCAAGAGTCGGACACTTAACAGACTGAGCCACCCAGGTGCCCCCTCTGTGTAGTGTTTCAAACTTATCCTCTCTCCTTTGCCCATTCACCCTAAACCCCACTCCCTGGTAACTGGATTCACCGTGCCATTCTTTTTCTATTTAGTTCATTCTCACTTACTCTGAGAGACACACCTGAAATGGAATTTGGAATAGAAGCTTTTCCTACCACTCTAGGCAGAGTTCTAGTGTCTTGCTTCTCTTTTCTTATAGAACTTGCACATAAATAAGAGCCATTTTCACCCAGTTCTACAATTACTGACTCATTGTACTGACCCTAAAGGCAAAAATATCATTATCTTGTTATTTAAATTCCTGAACCCTAGGGAAGCGTGGTTTAATGGTTAAGGTTTAGGACTTCAGAGTTAGCATCTAGATCTATCACTTATTAACTTGGGCAAATTATTCAACATTTTTTTAGTCTTTATCTGTAAAATGGGAATAATAAAAAAATCATAACTGGAGGGCTTGTTAAAACACAAATGGCTAGGCCATACCAGAATTTCAGATTTGGTAGATCTAGGTGAGGTAGGGTACAGGAATTACATTTCTAATATGTTCCCAGGCTGTGAGAATCATGACAGTTTGAAATTCTCAACAAAGTGATTCATATATTCATTAAACACATATTTGTTAAATATCTTTATATTTTGAGTTGTGAATCAGCATTAGGGTTATGGGAGTGAATAAGTCAAAATTTATTTCCTCAGAGACCTTAAAAATCTGTTGAAAATAGAAGTAGAACAATAAATAAGCAATAAACTCTGCAAGAATACTTCAAATGGTGGTCAATGTGGAAGTGATATGATAGAGGGCTTTGTGGAGGAGTCTTTCATGAGATTTTGGGAAGGAAAGGTTTGTCTGGAGTCGGTGATACTTAAGACCTGTGGATAGGAAGGAGTCTGCTATATTTGAGATTGGGAAAAGAGGTTTGCAGGCAGAGGGAAAGCAAGTGTAAAGTCTCAGAGGCAGGGCAGAGCCTGGATTCTTCAAGAAGCACAAAGAAATCCTCTTTGGCTTCAGGATAGTATGTGCAAAGGAAATGGGAGGTAAAGTGAGATGATCACCTACTGTCTGACAGACTATAAGGTACTTGGATTTTATTCAGGGTCCAACACATTCAAGCAGAAGAGGGGTCATCTGCTTTATGTTTGAAGAGATGATTGGTTGCTTTGTGAATGGTTATAGCACGTAAGAATGAAAGTTGTCGTCAGGGTTTGCACAAGTTCAGGGAAGAAATGGGTCTGAAGATCATCGGACAAGATTTGAGAAGGAGTTTGAAAGTAGAGCTATAGGACTTGGTGAGAGATTAGGTGTGGTGATTAGGGGAAGAGGGTATTCAATAGAAATTAGATTTTCAATAACAGAAGTGTAGATGACTGAAATGCTTTCAAAAATGCCTATTGGTTCCATGCCTGACATTTAGTTTATTAAAAATAGTAAGTCATCATGGATAGCATATTGATTTATTTATTTTTACTAGATAGCAAACTGCTGACTTAAGCTGCCAAGATATTTCAGGCCTTGTTTGAGGAAGTGGGCACACATCAGGAACACTCATGAGCTCATTAGAGGAGGTTCTGATGGAATCTGGAATGAACACATTTCTACCCCAAATTCTTAATTGGGCTTCAAACCAGGGCTCCAGTAGTAAGGACCGTGAGTCATTTGGAAGAGAAAGGGGGGCTGAGCAGTGGCACAGGCTTTCTCTCCTACCTAATCTTTCTATCTCCTTTCTATAAGCCTCAGTTGCTAGTCCTCTTAAAATTCCCTTTTTGAACTTAAACATAATAATAATTTTAAAAAATGGATAGAAACTGACATGTCCAACAATAGGATATTGGTTAAAAACATCTTGGAACACGAAAAAAATGGAACACTTAAAGCCAGATGCTGTTTGACATATGACCAAACGCGTGTTCTCTTCTTGGCCCTTTCCGCCCCAGCTCTTCCTCCATTACTGCTATGCCTTCAGGTTGTGCTTCTGGCCCCTTTGAAGAAAACACAAACCGAAGAAGTCATTGCTTTAAGTTTCAAACAATTCTATTTTGAAATTAGTAGCTAGACTTTCAACTCGGGTAGGATTTTATATATGAAAAACCAATGCCTATAAGGTTGACTATAAAGAAAAAGAAAAATGGAGGGGCGCCTGGGTGGCTCAGTGGGTTAAGCCACTGCCTTAGGCTCAGGTCATGATCCCAGGGTCCTGGGATCGAGCCCCACATCGGGCTCTCTGCTCAGCGGGGAGCCTGCTTCCCCCTCTCTCTCTGCCTGCCTCTCTGTCTACTTGTGATCTCTGTCTGTCAAATAAATAAATAAAATCTTTATTTTTATTTATTTATTTTTTTAATTTTTTATTTACTTATTTGACAGAGAGATCACAAGTAGGCAGAGAGGCCGGCAGAGAGAGAGGGGGAAGCAGGCTCCCCGCTGAGCAGAGAGCCCGATGTGGGGCTCGATCCCAGGACCCTGGGATCATGACCTGAGCCTAAGGCAGTGGCTTAACCCACTGAGCCACCCAGGCGCCCCAATAAATAAAATCTTTAAAAAAAAAAGAAAAATGCAGAGGAGGGTATGATATAAAGGAGATTTCTGCTACCTGTAAAAGGGAAATTTGCTTCCTGGAATTGCAGGTGGGTAAGGTAAAGCCAAAAGAAGAAGAGTAGGTCAAAAATAGAAAAGCAATGTTTTGGCTTTTTCCCCGCTTTGTAGTTGAATTCTTGTAGAAGAGGAAGAAACACTTGTAAATGTGGGGGAATTCAAAGATCAAGGCTGGTATCCTAAATCCTCTGGCATAGCCTGGGAGGGATGAAAACTTCTCAGAGGGATTCCCTTCAACACAGTCCTTTTCCAAAATGCCATCAAAATGATGAAACAACAATGACTATGGGAGGTGCCAAGGCATGTGGGGCTGAGGAAATCTCACAGTGTCATGAACACTCTAGCATAAAGTAGAATGAACAGCTGAGAATTCTCAGGCTTTTAAAGCGATATGTAGTTATGCTAAGAAGACCAATAGAATTTAAGAATTTGAGATTTGGGAGTAGAAGGATACAATGTTGTGCTTGAGAGTGGAGCTAAGGGCAAGGTTTACAGTCACTGGCACTGGGTCAAAACATGACTCCCAAAGGTCAGAGGATACCAGCCATTCTCAAGTGGACACCAGTGAAGGACACCTAGTCGCCAGTCAGGCCAAGCTGTGCTCTGGTGAATGAATATTGCAAGCATCTGAAAGGCATCATGAAGCCCAGATGCCCTTCATGTAATGCTACCAGAAAGCCATCATCACAATGAGACACCATCTTGGGAAGGAGAAACCCAAAAGGGGTGGGAGAAACCCTGAGAAACAAAGGAGTTACCTGGAAATGAGTGTTTTATTTAGATAAGAAGATAGCAATACTTATACTTGGTAGATTTAATATTTAATCTTCAGTGGGAATGAGAGCTCAACAATACAGAGGGATAATGGAAACTAAAAGAGGTCTCTCTCTCTCTCTCTCTCTCTCTCTCTGTCTTTTAAGTGGCAGTACTGGAATAGAAGTCTCTCTGATACTTGTTGCTGTATTTAAGATTTGTGCATGTTTGTGCAACCCTTAATCCAGCTACATTTATACTATGTAATCATTTATAAATTACTGGAACAGAACACTTATTGATATGAAACACTTACCATTGCTAAAGTTTAAAACGAAAAGAAAGCCACAGTATGCTATTTATAATGTGAAAAATTTGTGTAAAAAAAGAGTACAGAACTATTATACATCGAAATTTATTTTAATTTTTTTATAAACATATAATGTATTATTAGTCCCAGTATACATCAAAATTTAAATTATTACCTGTGGGTGATGGAATTATGAGTATTTTTTCCTTTTCTCTTAGTTTCTTCTATATTTATGAAGTGTTTTTTTTTTAAATCAACTTTATGGAGATACAACTTACATATAATGAAGTGTAGAGGTTTTCAGTGCACGGTTTATAATCAATTTTGACAATCTCATATACCTGTGAAAACATCATTCCTGTCAGTATCCTACAGTATTCACTTGTGTTCTTTTGGGGTCAAAGTTCCCTTCTGCCCCAAGCAAATACAGATCTGATTTTTATCACCAGAGACTTTACAGAATTTGTGTTTGAGTTATTTGGGTGAATAATGTTTATAAAGTTTATCCAGGCTATTTTGTGTACCAGAAATTCATTTATTTTTAATTTCTAGCTTTCTGTTATATGAATATATCATAGCTTGTTTATCCATTAACCTTATCAAAGGATGTTTGGACTGTTTCTAGCTTTTTAATTAGTTTCTCTAAAGATTACAATATAAAGTCTTAAATTATCACAGTCTCCTTAGACATTTACATTGAAACACTTTACACTTCACTCTTCAAAAATCACATTTCATGAATGTATAAATCTTGTAATAGTTTATTCCATTTATCAATCCTTTGTGCTATTTTTTCCAATATACTTTATTTCTTCATACATAAAAAGACACATAGTACAATGTTATTTTTGTTTCAAACAGTAATTGCCTTTTAAAGAAGTTAAAATAAGAAAAATGCTGATCTTTTATTTCGGCACTAATTACTCTTGTCCAAGTTCTTTCCTTTATGTAAATCAGTTTCCAAACTCTGTCATTTTCTTTCAGCCTGAAAAAATTCCTTTGGCACTTCTTGTGGTATAGATTTGTCAGCAATCCATTCTTTCCACTTTCATTCATCTGAAAATGTCTTTATTTTATTCTTACTTTCGTGGGATATGTTCACTGGACATAGAATTCTGGGTGGACTACCCCTCCCTCTGTTCCCTCCCCACTTCCTCAAATTCTAGTTCTTTAAAGGTATCATTCCGTTGTCTTCTGACCTGCATTATTTCTCACCCATTGTCACTATTTTTTGTTCTTGCCATTTGCCTGTGGGGACATTTATAATTTTTGTCTTTATCTTTGATTTTAAGTGGGATGACTGTGACGTGAATATCACTAGACATTGGGTAAATTTTTTTGCCTCTTTTACATTAGTATTTTTCACCAAATTTGGGAACAAGTTGACCAAAACTCCTTTAAATATTTTTTTTCTGCTTCATTTTCTTTCTCCTTGTATCATGGAATTTTAATTACACATATGTAAACTCTGTGATGTCTTCCCATAGATCAATGAGACTCTTATTTCTATTTTCTTCCTCTCTTTCTCAGAGTGATTGATTTCTGTGACTATGTCTTAAAGTTTATTGACTCTTCCTACTGCTGTTTCCAATAATTTATTAATGCCAAGCAGTGAAAATTTAAAACACTTCAGACATTGTAATTTTTCATATTATCTATTCAGCTTTCAAAAAATAATTTCTATTTCCTTACCCAGTCTCTTATAAAGACCATATTTTTGTCTTAACCGTTCAACATATTTAATAACTACTTTAAAGGTATCGTCTATGAATTATAACATCTGGGATATTTCATAGTCTTTTTCTTTTGACTGATATTTTTCTTGATTATATATCATGTTTTCCTTTATCTTTGCATGGATAGTTTTTTTAAAATTGTATACTGGACATCATGGATAATATATTGTGCAGAGTTTGGATATGTTATCTTCCTTAAAAGAGCATGAGTTTGGGCGCCTGGGTGGCTCAGTGGGATAAGCTTCTGCCTTCGGCTCAGGTCATGATCTCAGGGTCCTGGGACTGAGGCTCACATCAGGCTCTCTGTTCAGCAGGGAGCCTGCTTCCCCCTCTCTTTCTGCCTGCCTTTCTGCCTACTTGTGATCTCTTGGTCAAATAAATAAATAAAATCTTAAAAAAAAAAAAGAGAGAGAGAGAGAGAGAGCATGAGTTTTGTTCTGACAGGCAATTGATTACTGGAAGGTTTCCTTTTTCCTATTGAAGCTCTGGTTAGTGTTTATCAGGGCAGGTCTTGAGTAGGTTACACTAAAGTGTGGTTTTTACTTCAGAGGTGTGGCCATTCTGGTGTTTCAGGTCTGACCAAAACTCTACTAAAATATATCCATATCACTGTCAACCTTATAGCAGCCACTCTCTGATATCGGCTTATAGAGTCTTACGCTGATGATGTGCAGCCTGAACACGTCATTGTCCGGGGGTCTGTGGCAGTGCTCTCTCCCTCCGCCTTCACCCAACCATGGTATCCTGTTACCTCCTACTGCACAGCTTCTTCCTCTGTGCGTATTTAAGCTGTAGCTTCCAGATGCTTCAGAAGCCCCGCCCTCTGATCTTTACCTCCTCAGCTCCGAGGACCACCAGGCGGGGCTTGGGTTCTACTTCTTTGTGCTATGGTTGGGAAATTGTATCTACCCAGGCAGAGGACAGTGTAGATCATGAGGCTTACCTCTTTTGTTTCCCTTCTCTCAAGAACTGCAGTACTGTGTTGTCTATTATCCAATGCCTGAAAGTAGCAGCCTTAGATGTTTTGTCCAGTTTTTGTAGGTTCACGGCAGGGAGGTTAAGTCTGGTATTGTTAATCCGATATAGCAGGCAGGAAAAATCCTTCAAGTAAGTACTGTTGTTGGTGATAGGAATTCACATAAACATTAATTCACTTTATGTGCCACTTTGTTATATGTTAGCCTTGAGTACGGGGGTTAAAAAAAAAATCAGTGTTGGTTCAAGGATATGGGTCTGTGGCACACAGTCAGGGCTCAAACCTGAGGGTTTTGAAGGGACGGGAGGGTGGGAGGTTGGGGGAACCAGGTGGTGAGTATTAGGGAGGGCACGGATTGCATGGAGCAGTGGGTGTGGTACAAAAACAATGAATACTGTTACGCTGAAAAGAAATACAAAATTAAAAAAAAAATTGTGACCCACTGAAGTTTTTCACAGTTGATGGGAATTGTGTTCCCAAATTCAGATCTTTTCTCTTCTATTTCCACATTACACAGTTATCTTCATTCTGTGACTAATTTTTGCATGCGTAATTCAGGATGAAACCAGGGAATGACCAGTATGTTTTATCACCTATCACAGGGAAACTTACTTCATTTTGTTCGTTGTAAATGGTTAAGGAAAGAAATGAAAGAGAAACATTGTTTTAAACTTTAAACTGACAACCTATATGAACTAACTGATCCTTTCCTCGTCCCCTCTTGCTCTTTCCCTTTAATTATTTTCTTTGTTACATGTGTTTATTTTCCTCTTGATCTACCTTTAATATCAATCACGGAAACACACTGGTACAGAATTTGCTTTATTTCTCCTTGCTTTATATACTCTATTCTATCTTCACCAACCATTAGATCAAGGATGTAACTAGTTTTAACACTTCTAAATCAGTTTCTAAATCAACTGTAAAATGTTTTTCCTTCTGACAAGTTATTTGAAGGACAATCTAGTTTAGCCTCTAAATCAGATCTAGAAGAGCAGTGCCCCAAAAAAGAGAAATGTCTGTTTATTTTTAAATATTAAATCAAGCAAGTCTATGCAGTTGACTTTTAAGACATACACTGGATACCAGGATACCTATTTGTTGTTTTGTTGCTCCGTTTCTTTTGAAAAGTTATACAGAATTTTGCTCTTTTGGAACACAGTATTTATTATTTCATATTATAGTACTTTGTATCTTTATACCCATAAACCTCTGGGCAGGGAAGCATTGAAAAACAAAAGCTATAAATTACTGATGTTCATTTTTTAAAAAATTAATATAACTCATTTGCCTATAATTTCTTAGCATACTACTCAGTCTGGTCTCCTCCCACACAGCCCCATTTCTAGAAGATAAATGACTCTAGGATCCACCAACTAACATGCCAGCAAACCTTCCTATCCTGAAACCTTTTTAGGGAAAAAAAAAATCTCTTTAGGACTGCGTGCTGACTCAGTGCTGCACACTGATCATGAAGCTTCGTGACTACGTTTTTCTCTCATACACACATTTACACAACTCCTATTCTCAGTCATATCACATTTTAAATGGTGCTTGAAACTTCTGATTCTGTAAGATACAGTGCAAAGAACACTAAACACAGAATTAAATAAACCTGATTTGATTCTCAGCTTCGTTACTTAGAAGCTGTATAATGTCTCTCAAGGACACATTCCTCACTTGTAACATTCCAATCATAAATATCATTCATATATACTTCACAGGTAGGTACCTTGCAGGATTTATGAGCCAAAGTAGGAACTCTTAGTAAGTGTGTAGTATTTGTAACTTGGTATAATTTCTAGTCACTTAACTGTCAGGACTCCTGGAAATAATGGGTTCTTTTTTCACCAGAGTTGATTTATAAAACAATTAAAATTTTTTATAATTAATTCATCTTGTCTTGAGAAGAGAGCCTATACCACTCTTTAGGTAGCTGGAACCAGTAGGCTATTCCATATTAACCAAACCATGTGGAAGCATAAGTTATTTATGCCTAATCTGACAATGGATGTTTCTCAAAGGAAAAACAAAACAAAACAGTTTTGCAGAAAGTTTAAATTCATTACCTCTGCTGTAGATCTCGTTTAAAGATTATGTTTTACTAGATTTTTGTTAATCCATTTTTAGAGATAGGCCCAGGCCCTGCCACCAAAGAGAATTGAGTAAAAATTCTGAAGTTTCTACTTAATACTCTCATGACATTGCTCGGGCCACATATGCTTTACGAGTCTCACCTTTCTTACTCATTAAATGGGAATAACAACACTTACCTTCCAGGTTGTTTGTCATGATTAAATGAGATAGCCTGTGTAAAGATGTCTACCTTTGGCTGTCATCAAATTATTAAGTCCCTTTCCATGTTTCCATTTGTCTCTGATATATGCTGCTGAATAATGAGTTTAAAAATCTACTGAATTTTAGAAGCTAACTTACTCAGTCTTATGGCCAAAAAAAGTAAGCTTGTACTTTGGCCACTTGTTTTGGTAGAACAGCCCATAGAATTTCTGAATCTCAATTTTACATCAAAGAGTTTAGCATAAAAACATATACGTGGTGGAAATTGTACAGATAGAATAATTTTAAGCCATTTGACATTTCTCTTAATACTACTAAAAGGAATACTAATACTTTCATTGGAAAAATAGTAAAGCCCAAAATGATTTCTTTACTCAGTTTGGTCATAAACTGGGGATAGCCCATGTCATACCTAGATCTTTACTCATGTATCAGGATGACCCTGTGTGATATGAATGTCATTAGAGGTTCACTATTTTTGAATCAATAATGTAGAGACTGAATAGAACTGGATGGATATTAGGGCAACACACATTCCATTAGGCTAATAATTTAAATAATATATTTAAAGCACTATAATAAATACCTTGGTAAATGTGCAGATTTGAGATTGTTGTGTGGCTTTCTTTGGCGTTCCAAAGGACTAAACTATATTTATTGTTAATCACGCTAAAAGGAAGTGAATTTTTACATGGGAAATGAGGACTCAGGAGCCAGGTTTTGTGACAAAATAGGAGGAAAATGTTTTTTCCTTTCCCTGGGGTGAAGGGATAGTTTGGTCAAGATATTGAGTGAGAGAGATGACCTGAGCCTTTCTGGCAATGGGGTTGGGAAACTGCACTTGGTTACAGGGAGGCAGCCATGGAGGGGGCAGGGAGATGGTCTTTTAAGAAACACGGAGATTGTTTGGAACCATGAACTTTGTTGTAAACCATTCTGTGTCTTGCTGCCCTCCCTCTATTCCTGGACCATCCACTAACCTTCATTAAGAGTTACAGGAGGATCTTTCCTCTTTTGTGAGATTAAGGGGAAGGGCAAGTTCTATAGTTGGAACCACATAAAAAAGGAATAGCTATATCATCTCTCCTGAGGCTACAGTGGCAGCTATGGTAACCAGCAAGGACAGCTGTGTACATCCAAGCAGGGAGTGCTTCGTGGTTATTGGCAACAAAGGGAATCAATGGTGCCCACCAAGAAGAGGAAAGGATCTGGCTCAAAAGAACATGGGGAGATTTTTCTAAAGATGGTGCCCTGGAAATTCCTCTGACAAACCTGTACACATATTCAAGGGTCTAATTATAAGCAAGGAAAGCAGTGAAAGCTCTTAGTTTTGGAATTTGAATTATACATCGGCTAAATATAATTTATTCATAGGCTATTTTGAATGAACATTTTAACATTTATAGAAAGAATTAAGAACTCAAATAATTCAGTTATAGGCATTTTTATATTAATCTTGCAAGCTGACGTATTTTAAGCAAGGTTATAAAGATTTGTAATACCTTGCCATTAGGAAAAAGAAGTGATTTTCCAGATCAGGAAATTGCATAAAAAGTTGGAGTGAGAAGAAGAAATGGAAGAAATGGAATTATAAGATTTTTATTTCTGGGAACTTTAGGGAGAGGAAGTTCCAGAGCAGTTCTTTTGTGAAGGTCACAGAAGAGAGTTTGTAGAGGTTTTTGATCTAAAGAGAAAGTATATGCTTGAAGCAGTTGAGCTGCGTAATTAATATCACTTATAAAAAGCAAGATTTGTTCATTCTACCTAAACAATTTATTTTCTAGTCCATGTGATAGTGTTTCTCCGGCAAATATGTACTGCTTTGTTTGGTCAATATTGATTATTTCCCTCTCTTTCCAACAGAGCTTGAAATAAACATTTTTGTTAGAATTTTTGCATGTGCTAAGGCATCAGGATTTTAGCCACCTTTTACTTCTAGGATTTAACATTAAACCAGCAGAAAATTACAAAGACAACTTAGAGTTTCGTCTTGTTCCTCAAGAAAATACCCCACTAGGGTAAACCTTTTATTTGTATTGGCTCTCTTCTGGCTGTAGAAGCTCAAATGTCTGAGATATATGTAAAATTTTAGCTTTGGAAGTTATCTTAGATGTCATCTTGTCTGATCCTCTTAACCATTTAGGAGTATTTTCTGCATTATCTCTCATGTTTCTCCTGTTAAATGTGCCACTTCTTATTCCTAATAAGTAATATATTCCATCTGAGACAACTTTAGTAAAATAAGTCTTTCATAGGTACCTAAAGGCTATGAACTTTCTGAGGTTTAAACTATTAACCTTCAAATTGCCCGTAAAGAAGGCCTTGATCAAACTTACCACCATCTTATACCTTTTTGAGGCTCACCAGTTTCCTCTGAATAATCATGAAGCACTCCCCTTTTACATGGAGGTTAAACCCCAAGACTTCTAAGATCTCTGCCAACTTAAAAGCTTTCTGGTTGTTTGGAAGGCTGTAGTCTGCAGTCATGCTCAAACTTCGATGTCATAGTATCTCTGCTATAGCTATGTGAGGTGAGCAACCAATATTGGGAGACACTTATGGGTTATTGAGAGATCCAGAGCCCTTTGTTTACTATGGGATTCTGTGTTTGGGATGCTGTCTCCATTACAACTCCATGGTTGGTCAGAACTAATATGAATGGAAAGAAATCATTAACCACGATGTAGCTAGGTATGTGCTTTAACTATACTGAATACTCAGGAATGTAGCTGAATGTGAACTAGAAGCTCTCATGATACTAGGGCTCCTAGCTCAAGCAACAGAACACCCTAGGACCTTCAGGAAAATAAGAAAAGCAACAGCAGTATTTAATCAGGCAGAATGCTGAATAATCTCTGTTGGACTCACGTAGGGTCCTCTTCTCCCACTTCTCTATTATCTCTACATCTCTGCTGCCTACTTTGACCTGGTGGGGTTTTTAATCTACTCAGCAGGATGTTACATTAAACCCTGATGACTTGGTGTAAATAACTTTCAGAGTTATGTGTCAACGGTATATTCAACAACTATTTACTGAATTCCCATTGCTTTCTGGCATAGTACAGAAGACTTACCTGCTTCATCTTACCATTTATCTCATCATTAATCTGTAAAGTAAGTATTCTTATATTCAATAAACAGATAAAGAAACCGAGACACTATGAAGGTTATGGGCTCCAATCACACAGTTAATGAGTGGCACAGTTGTACTTAAACACAAATGAACTCCTATGTTACTTTCCAGTGCTGTCATAACAAATTAGTGGCTTAAAACAACACCATTTATTATCTTGCATTAGGTCAGGAATCCAACATGGGCTCCACTGAGCTTAAATTTAAGATATCTACAGAACTTCTTAGCTTTCTGGAGTCTCTGGGGGAGAATTGGTTTCCTTGCCTTTTCCAGTTTCTAGAGATTTCCTGCATTCCTTGACTTATGGTCCCCTTTTACCATCTTCAAAGCTAGCAAACCAGCATCTCTCTTACCCTGATTCCATTATCACATTTCTTTCTCTCAACATTTCAGAAAAGTTCTCAGTTTTTAAGGACCCATGTAAGTAGATTGGGCCCAAGATGAACTCTATACCTCAAAGTTCATAATCCTATTTGCAAAGTCCCTTTTGCCATGTAAGATTTTATCTTTGCATGTTCTTGAGATTAGGATATAAACATTTGTAGTTATTCTGTCTACCATCACTCTTTTTTTATTCTATTCCAATAAACTTATTGTTGGACCATGTAATAGTTTTGCTTCATAAGTTTTGTGTTATTTCCAGCATCTAATCCATTCCCAAAGATGGTGAACACTCAATAATTTTTTTAGCAAATTAATAAATATGCTACAGTACCATAATTTGGAGGTGTTTTTGCCCTGCACACAAATGGACTAATAATGATTGATTCAAGAGGTAATTGTTTGTAACATCATTCTAGATTCTTAAATTGGGAGATAAAGGTTAATCAGTTTTCTCAGAGGAGCAGAGATGCTTACGTGGTGTGCAGTTGAAGCAACAAGATGTGCTCTTGCTGTACAGTCCTGGCTAATTAGTGGGCAGCCTTGCTAATGCATGTGTTATCGGAAGTATTATGGATGCAACCGATCTCTGCTTTAAGGGTGATTTTTTTGGTCTGCAATCCTGGGAAAAGAGCATTCAGAAGCTTCAATATGCTAAAAACCTCAAACAGAAAGCATTGATGAAGCTTCCCTTATATGATAAGGATTTTTTTCTTGTTGCTTTTTTGTTCTTTGTTCTGTTTCTTTAGCCTGCTTAAGTGGAAACTGGGCATAAGCAATTAGTCAGGATGCCAGAAAGAAAGACCCTTATGGATGCACGTTAATTGGAGTCAGTGGGAATACCACAGGAATGCTTCCCTGAGTTAAGCTCTCGGTGTTATCTAGCAAAAGTAGGGAAAAATTAAAGCCTGACAATTCAGCAAAAAGTAATGAATTTTGGTATTAGACCCAGCTGGGCAGGGGTAGGGAAGGAAGCCTGGAGGAGGACATGGATGAACAAAGGTAGGTTGTACCTGGCACAGTCATACTGAGCCCAGAGGAGGGGGTTGGAGCCGGTAGCCTCCCTTGGTATTACTGTAAGCAACCGTAATCAGTACTAAACCAATTTTTAGACAAAGAGTAAAATTAGATCAAGGATCATTCAGGGTATATAGCAAAACAATACCTTGACTAGGATCTTGCACCTTGATGTGACTAAGAAGTCCTATTTGAACAGGGAGGGAAAGGTGGCACAGTGCCTTTGGCAGGATTTCAAGACGCCCAATGTTTCTCTTTGGCATACCTCAAGTCTCCCCAGCGACAGGTACCTATAGACATTACACAAACCAAAACAGGCAGCTGAGAAAGCCAAGCAAACTACAAAGAGAAGACGAGTGCCTTTAACAAAAAACCAAAGGTGTGAATTTGAGCTTCCCGAAACAGAGATAAATATATGCATTTCTCAGCGGCACTGAAAAATAACTGGGAACATAACAGCAATGTCACTTCAAATTACTTACTGCTTGTGTTAGAGGAGGCAAATGTTTTATTAATAAACAGGCAGTTAGAGCACTATTTGTTCCCAAGTATCAGTCTGGGAGGGCAGGGGAGGCCAAGCTGAAACCTCTGACAAGAGAAATGATTTAGTGTGACTGACAGAGCTGGTGATGAAAAGGGACTTTACTTTGCAGCATCAGGGAGCAGCTGAAGGGAGGTGGTCACGGAACTCCCGCGTTAGCAGGAAGGAGAACTTCTCATAAGACCAAGACCCTGACCTGAATGATTAGGATGGACTTGGTGGTGGAGATTAGGGGGTTGGGGGAGATGGAGGGGGGAAGGAAGGAGAGAGACACATACTGCTTCATTTGGTGCAGAGTATAATTTAGGAACAGCATACTCATCTATCACAGGCTGCCTAATAACTAATCAATGATTGCAAAGCACTTGGAAAGTAGTGAGTTTTATATAAATGCTAAATAACAAAAATGCTAGAATTTGGTTCAGGATTGCAGCCAAATCTAGCCTGCCAGCAGAAAACTGGAGAGGTTGTTTGGAGAGGCATCTGGGGTCACTCTAGGGCCTTCACTGTAAACTGCAATTAGATTCCCTACATATGTGGCTGGGGGTGGTGTTGGGTGGTGGGGGGATCAAGTGCAGTTTAACTGTGCTGTGTTGGGGGTATCGCACTCCAGGGGGCACTCCTGACTTACGCATTCTTTGCGGATGCACTAAAACTGGCGGGCTCCAAGGACAAGCTCACATGACCCATTGGTATGAATGAAACTTCCTGATTAGAGGCTGCACTAGATGTGACGCACCAGTGAAGAGCTGTCCTAACAAAGTCATTGTGAAGACATCCAGCATTTACTATCAACACAAATGCTGCCTCCTGCAAATGGCTTTGCTTTCCCATAGACACCTGCCCCACCTTCCCCTAGGAGCATGACCTCACAATCTGGTAAGGCTTCACCCTGGGACAGCTCTTTGAAGAATAAAACTTAGCACGCTTTCTGATTCTCTCAGCTCCTTTTGCCATTTTAGGATCTTTGGTATTTCTCCACCTATAATTGGTACTATACTTGTTTCATTTATTTTTTTAGGAAGAGAGAAAAAGCTCCTCCCACTTTGGAAATTTAATTACCAGAGTATTAATCTGTCAATTTTAGGCTGCTCAATGAATTCTTATTGCAAAAACAGCTGTAGCCAACAATATTACAATAGTGTATTCTTAAACAAACAGCAACGGGGCTCTGGAATGTGTGCACATAAATATTAATTAGGAAGAAAAACAAGACAGCAATGAAACAGTTTCTATTAATTATTTTGGCTCATTTTCAAATTTGTTACAGTTTATCTGACATTTTCGGAAGCTCTCGGAACAATCTGTCTTAGCCTATTTATGCAGTGAAGGTGTCTGAAAGTCAGTGACTAAATTTAGTGGTAAGTCCTCCTGAGAAGGAAATGTTTTCTTCTTTGCTAATCTGGGCTCCTGATGAAGACAGAGAGGAGTTATTTTGATTTTCCCTGGTTTGGCCAGATGGTTCTCGTGGACAAGCTGTCAGGGGATTCCCAGGACTTCTTGTCTCTAATTGGGCCTGTTTCCCCACAATTGTTGACTCAAAACTTCCCAGAATTTTGTGGTGCTTCAGAGCTCAGATAGCTCCCATTGGCAGGAAAGAAAAAGGGGCACAAGCAGCAGTTTCTTGGTCATTCAGACGGATTCATCTGGGATTATCCACTCTGTATAGCACAGTCCCTACCCACAAGCCGGACCTGAAATTCTCTAAGCACTGGATGACTGCCCAGAGCTAATTTTACAGATTGTTCGACAAAATTCTAACCAGTTTGATTATCTTTCCATTTTTTTTCACAATTTGTTTATGTAATTACTTGTTTTAGTCCATGGAAGATTAGAAGTAAGAGATAAAGAAGGTAAGTACAGTGCAACTACCAGAGACATATAAAGACAGTAGTAGGAAGTGACAACTGATGTAAAGTTAAGAAAGATTAAAGTCACCAGACGTAGCAAGTCTAAAAATCAATGTTAAACCGTCGGGAGTATGGAGATGGAAACCTCCACATCCCCTTCACCTGCGAAGACTTCACCATAGAGTATTGCAGATTGTAACCGCCCACCTGTATCATCAAGAACAGAATCTATTTAATTCCCAAAAGAAGAACTGCAAATGGACATTGAACAAATGAGAAAGTGTTTAACCACAAGTAATTAAGAAATGCAAATGAACCATGAAAACAATATTTATTTATCTGTCAGATTGGCAAAGATTTAAAGACCAGGCGATATCTAGTGTTGCCAAAGGGGCAAGGGTGCAGGCTGTCTTGGGAGCAGACATAAACTGGTACAAACTTTTTATTTTTTTATTTTTATTTTATTTTTTTTTAAAGATTTTATTTATTTATTTGACAGAGATCACAAGTAGGCAGAGGGGCAGGCAGAGAGAGGAGGAAGCAGGCTCCCCGCAGAGCAGAGAGCCCGATGTGGGGCTCGATCCCAGGACCCTGAGATCATGACCTGAGCCGAAGGCAGAGGCTTTAACCCACTCAGCCACCCAGGCACCCCTGGTACAAACTTTTTAAAAGGTACTTTGGCAGTGCATATAAGAAGTGTTAAAAATGTGTGCCTCTTTTGGCCCAGCATTTCTAAATATAAGAATTTATTCCAAGGAAAACATTAATGTGTTATATGTGTTTCTACGGTATCAAACTGACACTACTCCCTGTGTACAGCTTATATCCTAGCCCATAGAGTCACGGACAAATGTGAATTCCTGGTATGACTGCCCCAAGAGCCCTTTTGATCATCAGTCTCTCCTACCTCCCAGGGCCATCTCTTTGAGTACCGCTCAGGTACTGTGGAGAGTACCAAAACACTGCTCTTTTGGGTTTTCATTTACCAATTCAGACCTTAACCTGGAAACCCCAGCACTTCACCCATAGACCGTAATAAAGGCAAATACCCCAGGTCCTGCCTCTCTGCCTATACCCTACCTCAGTGTTCTTCTGTGGCCACATGCTTCTTTCAGGATCTGTGAGTGATAATCTCTGTTTAATTTTTTTATGGCCTTTTGTTGAAACAGAGCTCGCCACCCAGGACCATGCACTTCATTTAAAAATTATTACTGCTAAATACTGCAAAGTCATAACATAAAGATTTAACTTCAAAGATTGTTAACAGAGAATTTTTAGTTGGAAAAGAAAAAATGCTATAATATTCTAAAAGCAAATTATGACCTAGTCAAGTAAAATAATACAACGTAGTTGCTAAATATGATGTAGAAATTATGTTGATATGAAAAGATATTTCTGATAAATTAAGGAGAAGAACCAACAAGTTACAAAAATTACTAGCATATCTTCATTTTTGTTTAAAAACACACAGAAAAAATATATATTAAAATACTGCTAATAATCTTTCAATACGAGGTTGTGGTTGACTTTTACATTTTTTATACTCATCTTTTTTTTTTTTAACAAAGGCACATGCTACTTATGCACTGGCATGGAATAAGTGTTTAAAAATTAACAAAAATTTTTCAAGAAATTCCATATACTTTCTAAGGAAAGCATTAAAGAAAAGTACAGTCTCCAGTTTATATGAGCATATTCTAAATGAAAAGAAATGATAGGAAAGGGTATAGAACATTTTAGAATTATTTTCTTTTTATAATTTTCTCATTTATTCATTTATCTATTTTTGTCACACTATTTTCTCAGTATCTACTATGAGCTAGGCACTGAATATACAACAGTGAACAAAAAAATATGTTCCATTCTGAGGATATAATGTACAGCATAGTGATTACAGTTAATGCTACTGTATTATATATATACTTGCAACTTGTTAAGAGAGTACATCTTAAATGTTCTCATCACCAAAGAAATGAGAATTATGTGACATGATGAAGGTGCTAGCTAATGCTGTGGTGATAATCTTTTTGCGATACATATGTGTATCAAATCAACAGGTTGTACACCTCACACTTACACAATTTTATGTCAGTTATATGTTAGTAAAGCTGGGGGGAGGAAGTAGGTCCCTGCCTTAATGAAACATCCAATCTACTTGGGGATATGGACAATATTACAATTACACATATAAATTAGAAATGGCAGCTGTGATCAGTATAAACAAGAAAGCCACAGAGCCCATCAGAGAGAATTAGGATGGGTACAGAGGGCCTGTGGAGGGAGGGGCCCAGGGAGCACGATGGACCATGAAGTCTTCCGTGGCCAGTGTAGCAGGTGAGGGGGTTGTTATGCAACGTATGGTTCCAGGGCTGGTGTGGACGATGAGTGTGCAGAGCCTAGAAGTCCATTCTGAGTTTTGCCTTAATCCTTCCAGTGGGAAGCTTTGGACACTTGGAGGCATAGGTATGAATGATTTGCCTTTTGAAAGGGTGATTCTGACTCTCTTGTGGAGGACACATCAGAGAAAAACCTGAATGGATGTAAAGATACAAATTAGAATGTTACAAAAATAAAAGAAACAGAGGGATAGGAGACGAGGTTGCCTTGAAACACAGGGTCATGTCAGTGGGAATGGAGAAATGTTATTCCAGAAGTAAATTATATGTGGCCAAGGGAGAGTGGGATAAAGGTGACTCCTGTTTTGTTTGTATCATGACTGGCAGGGTGGTGGTACCATCCCAAGTAGTAAGAAACAGTGGCTGACAGCCATCAGATCTGGTAATGACCTGATTTGGACATGTTAGCCTGAAACACATTTGACATATCTAGGAGGAAATGCCAAATGGTAGGTGATAATCCTAGTGGGGAAGGCATCATAGAACTTTCACAAGTCTGGCTTCCTCATCAAGCCAAAAATTTGTGCGATTTTTTATTTTATTTTTCTCACAATAACTCTTTCCATAGAGTTTGTGTCCTTTGAAAGGGCTTTGGAGGCATACGGCAAAAGAAATATTGCCACACATGAGCTGAATTTAGTTAGATGCAAGCGCTGGGATCCATACTGGCCACCATCATGGGAGGTCATAGTGAGGCCCATATTCTGGTCGTTTCAGTTTGTGTTGCTATTACAATTTCCTTCTAGAACAGGTCGTTTATTTGTATACTTTCCTCATTTCTTGAACGATGCCCAGCACTGGGCTGTTATTTTAGTATACAGTTGGTAAAACTTGCTCAATAAATAAATCAGTGGATAATTAGCTGAATAAATATATGTATTTGTAGGTATTACTTGTGTTTCTGAAAACCGTGTCGAGGACCTAGAATTTTTGGCTTGTTCCAGCCACTGCCTTGCTGTCTTGGTTGGTTCTTATATGCAGGTCTGGTAAACACATACTCTACTGCTAGGCAGAGTCCAGCCTCTAAGCCTTAGTTGGGCATGGCCAGAGGACTTCTCTTGTTTCCACCAGGATGAAAATCATCTGAAGTCTGTGTGTCCTTGCATTTCCTCCAGGCTACAGTAATGGGAAAGCACAGGACAGGGGCATGAGCATCACATCCACTTTTGTGGAGTGAAAACAGGCACAATTGAGAGCAAGAGATTCGGTTAAAAAAAAAAAAAGTAACTTGAACAGTAAATTCACATACATAGAAAGCCCTATATAAATATACAAAAATGCCCCAACCTAAGTGACTAAAATAATGTTATAGTGTTTCTTATCAGATTGACAAGAATTTAAAGATTGATATCATTTAGTACTGACAAGGGAATGAGACATAGTATGATCAGTTTATCAGCAATACATATACTCATGGATCCGGCTCTGTCAATTCTAGAGATTTATTATCTTCCTAGTAATACCAAATATTTTTGAGCTCTTACCGTGGACCAGGTACTATTTTTTGCCCCTTACAGGTACTAAGCCATTTATTTTTCACAAAACTCTATGAGCTAGTTTATATTGTTACCCGGCTTATAGAAATGAGAAAATTGAGTAATAGTGAGGTTAAATATTTGTCCAAGGCCACACTGATAATGAGCTATAGAAGTCAGCTTCTAATCCAGGTGGTTTGGCTCTGGAGCTGCTTTTGTGTACCTGCCTTTATTATCTTCCTGTACAGAGACAGAATGTCACGGTGTTGAAGAGTTCAGGCACTCTAAAGGCCGTCCCACCACCCCTTCCATCTAATAATAGAGCCGCGATCAGAATGGTACCACCACTGCCATTTTGCTGGACTGATAAGTGGGATTCAGATTCTGTCTAGTGCAGAAACTTTGACACTTATGTGTCCTTTCCGATCTCCCTGACACCCAACATGGTTCTGCTTGAGTCTCTAAGGTACCTGGAACTCCTCTGCACATCTCTCTCAAATGCTGTTCCTACATGGTGTATGGGTCCCTGACTCTAGTTTCCCAGGCAGATAGACTGAGACTAGCTCTCGGAAGTTTTTAAGTGAAAGTCTATGTTATTTTACTGTTTACTTTGTAAGAGCAATCATAATGATAATGACAGTGATGATGATGGTGATGACACCAACACAAATGACAGCCAAGAGTTCAGGAGTCCTACCTAGGCACTATCTAAAGAACTCATATATATATGTGTGTGTATATATATATATATATATATATATATATATATATATACACACACACACACACACACACACACACAATTTCAGTTAATCCTTACAAAACCCCCATGAGCTAGTACTAATATTATCTCCATTTTTCAGAGAAGGAGACTGAGCACACAGTGACATTATTTGACCTATAGAAAGGTTTAGGGGAGCCCAAGTGTCAAGGTGTGTTCAACACAAAAGGTAATGAAGGTCTGAACTAGTTTGGGAATGAAGGGGAGGGGAACAGATGTGGGCAACATCATGGAGGTAATATCTGTAGGACTTTTTTTTTTTTTTAAAGATTTTTATTTATTTATTTGACAGAGAAAGAGCAAGAGAGAGCACAAGCAGTAGGAGTGGGAAAGGGAGACGCAGGCTTCTGGCTGAGCAGGGAGTCTGATGCGGGGCTCGATTCCAGGACCCCAGGATCATGACCTGAGCCAAAGGCGTACTCTTAACGACTGAGCCCACCCAGGCGTCCCTATAGGCCTTTGTAACTAACAAAATATGGGTGACAAGTGGGAGCAGTTACCACCTCTTCTTAGGCTTTTAAACCTCAGGAGCTGGAAGAATAATATTTATAATATATATAATTATATACATTATATAATTATATATATATAATTATATATATTATAAATATTATTATAATGTTTTATTATATATAATACATAATTATATATTATATATTATAATATTTATTATATATAATATACAATTATATATTATATATTATAATATTTTATTTTATATATGTTATATATTACATATTTATAATATACATGTAATATATAATAAATAATAAATAATATAATATACAATATACAAATATATAATATAATATATAAAAATTATATTATATATTCTAAATATAAATATATAATAATATAACATAATAATATTATATTATATTATAATATATTTATATTATATTATATTATATGTATAATATAATATTATATTATATTATAATAATATATAATAATTATATATAATATATAATAATTATACTCTCTCTATATAATTATATATATAATTATACTCTATATTATAATATAATTTATATATATATTTATAATATATTATATAATATATATAATTATATAATACATAATGTATTATATATTATATATAATATTATAATATATAATATAATATAATATAATATATATTATAATATATATATATATTATATATTATAATATAATATAATTTATACTAATCTCTACCAGCTAGTTGTATTGGTGCCTTTGAGTTTGTGGGAATTGGCCTATTCAAACTACTTTCTCTGAGAAGGGCATATGTCAGTCATTTGATTACTGAAAGGCTCAAAATGAATTTATTCTTAAGCCAGAAGAAAATTTGTTCAAATTTAGTCCAAACAGTTTTCAGAGAGAAAATGCTATGATATGTATTTTAATACTAGGATCAAAAGGAAAGAATCTGGTATTTATTGAGAGTCTGTATTATTAGATAAATTAATTTATATTATTTATTTGCATGAATAGGAATTATTTTCCTGTTACCATATATAGATGAGAGAAGTACTTTGCCCATGGTCACACAGATGGCAAATGACAGAACCATCTTTTTACTATAATTTCAGTGCATTTCAGACCACCAAAGAGCCTAGCATTGATTTTTTTTTCTACTCTTTTCTTTCTTATTAAAAAATAATAAGATTTCATAAAGATTGAGCACTCCCCTGGTTCCTTTAGCAATCCTGTTTTTGTCTGGTGCTGTGTGGTCTCACTCTAACACAGACCAAACATCTGTGAATTTCTGGTCTGTGACTCATGTAACTCTTATCATTGGGCCTGGCATAGTCTAGTAGCACTTGCCTCTGAGGCATCTCCGCTTAATTACCACCTTCAGGCTTTACTCCTGGAAAAAGAAGTAAAATAGTTTGCCTTTGGTGTCCTTGTTTTTGTGCCTTTCTTCCTTTTCCTTGGCCACGCCCAACGTTCCCAGATGCCTTTCAGATGCTCAGATATCAGTACTCAGTACAAATCAGTTCTATTTATTTCAGTCTTCTCCATTACACTTATTTATCTTGTGTGCCATTTTTTTCAGAACCTAGAGATCTGAAAAACTAATTTGGTAATGAAACATGATGACTTTATTGCCCATATTAGTCATGGTTCTCTAGAGAACTAGAACCAAAAGGATGTGTGTACGTGTGTGTGTGTGTGTGTGTGTGTTGGTGTATAATTACATATACGTGTGTATGTTATTGTAGAAAACATATTTATAAATCTCTGTAAAGAGATTTGTTATAAGGAATTGGCTCATGAAATTACGGAGCCTGGAAGGGCCAAATCTGTAGTGTTGGCTGGTAGCCTAGAGATCCAGCAAAGCCAGTGGTACGGTTCCAGTCTGAAGGATTGCAGGTAACGACCCAGGATGGCCAGGGGTGCCAACAAAATCTGAAAGCAATCTGCTTGAGAATTCCCTCTTGCTTGGGGAGACTGGTCTTTTTGTTCTATTCAGGCCTTTAACTGATGGGATGAGGACCACCCACATTATGGATAGCAATCTGCTTGCTCCAAGTTTATGGATTCCAATGTTAATCTCATCCACAAACACCCTCCAAGTTGACTCATAATAGTAACCATTATATCCTTTACCAGATACTCCTGGATAATGCATTTTAATACTGTAATTGGTGACTAATCAGCAAGTTAAGAGAGGGATTTTTGAGGAAGGGGTTTTCTAAAACCCTCCTCCCACTCATCCATTATATAACTAACTTCCTTTGCTTCTATTTTATGAGAATTGGCAATTTGGAGGAATCTTTCTAAAACATCTGTAATGTAAGGGTACCATTTATTTTACTCTTTTTTTTTTTTTTCCAGATTTTATATATTTATTTTAGAGAGGGAGAGCACAAGCAGGAGAGGGGCAGAGGCAGAGAATTCTCAAGGAGACCCTCCCCGGGGCGCGGAGCTCCTTGCAGGGCTTGACATGGGGCTCCATCTCACTGCTCTGAGATTATGACCTGAGCTGAAACCGGGAGTCTGACTTAGCCAGCTGAGCCACCCAAGAGCCTCTGTTCAAGTTCACATGACTATTAGCTCAGCAAACATGAGGTGCCTAGGCCACTTATCCTGAGGACAGAGGGTAGTTTTCCATTTACTTCCTTGTTTATTTCCTGAATAACTGATAGCTGACTATCACGGTGTAGGCCACAATCCAGCTTTCTTTGATGTCTCTCTGGTCTCCCTAGAACTTGGAAATGTTTGCCTGCATCAAGCATGCCACTTTCTTGACTGGGCTGATAAAGAATACATGACAGCAGCAGCCTCTGGGTACATACATAGGGAAAATACATCAATGAATAGGAGGAAAATATTGCCGACTTGCAGTTGTTATCTAGTGGTATTCTCCATTTTATTCTGTAGAACTGAATTAGGCACCTGTATGACTTTTCAGCCACGGTCTCCTTCTCCTTGGTTCAGAAGGCTCTTGAACATGGGCATCCAGTGCTGTCTGAGACCGTGCCGTGTGACCTGGGACCTGACGTGTTCTTCCCCAGATTTACAGATGTTGCTGCTGCTGCCATCAGAGGTTTTGGCATTTTTACAAAAACCAGTAAGATATTTAAGAATTGTAGGTATTTGGGGGACTGGTGCTAAATGGATATTTAATAGATTTACAAGACGTAATAATTAGGAGACTGTCTTAGACCAGAATTGCAAACTCCTGCACCTACATGGAACCAGAATGGTGAGTAGATGCGTACTAGAGAAGCACTTGGCAAAGTAGAGAGCTATGCTTCCTCTAACACAGGCAATGGCTACTCGTAACAGAGAAGAATGAGAGCCCGGGATGGACAGTTCTTTGGATTTATACGTGATCTGTTCAGATGGAAAGATAGGTAGAAAGAGAGTGGGATTTAAAAAACAAATGAGGATACGTTATTAAAATGACTAGATTTTTCTAAGAGAAAACTGAAGAATCCTAGTTTATCCCATTCACCAAAATAAATTATAGATACAAAAATGTTATTAATTAAATTACAGTTAATGAAATATTAGGGTTTAAAATTCATAGAGGTACAAGAAAGAATTATTATAATTGAAGATTTATCTGAAACAGGGAGAAAAATTTTTCCAAGAGCTCTGTCAAGGCCAGAACCTGAAAGCATGAAGAAAAGGATGGGTAGATTTGACTACTAAATAACCCACGCTTAAAAGCACCATCTCAGACAAAAGTATACCAATAAAAAAATTATGAAATGATGGTAAGCTATTTTTAACAGGTAGGAGAGAGAAAAGGTCAATATCTTAATAACATGATAAAGTATTTACAAGTATTTGACCTGAAGAAAAACACTTCTAGAATGATGAGCAAAGAATATACAGAAGCAGCTCACAAAAAATGGAAAGAAATGTTAGGTTCATGAGTAATAAAAGTTGCAAGTTGCAAATTAAAATGAGATATGATTATCCATCAACCACATTGGAAATACTTTAAGATGATTAAATAGGAGTCTGAGGTAGTGGAAAATTAAAAATCCTGTATATTGCTGGTGAGAAATGAAACTGGGAAAAAATTCTGGAAGGCAATTTGGTAAAATGTAATGAAAGTCTTAAAAACCTGCTTACCATTTGACCCAAGAATTTTACATTTAGAAATTATATATATATATGTATATATATATACTCATATTCCAATATAATATATATGTATTCATATTCTAATCTTTCTCTCTCTGTGTCTCTCTCTTTTTCTTTCTCTATATTCCTCACTAGACTATAAGCTCCACAAGGTCAAGGGGCTCTATCTGTTTAATTCCCTGTGCTTTTACTTGAGCCTAGGAAATTGCTTGTCATGTAGTACGTGATCAATAAATATTTACTGAGCTATTATTCTTTTTTAATATTTGCAAAGGACCTTGGCATCTTAGAAAATGTCTAGAGGAGAATAACTAGAATATTGAGGAACTTGAAATTAAATCATGAAAAAGCAGGAAGAAAGAACTGTTGGACGGGTAGCCAGCAAAGGCTTTGATAATGGTCTTCGAACATTGGAAGGAATATCATGTGGAAGAGTGATTTGCCTCATTCCATATAACTTCTAAGTGCATAAATAGACCAATAGATAGAATTTATAGAAAGGCAATGTGGGGACTCTATTTAAAGAAGTACTTTCACACAACTAGAGCTGTCCAAAATGGAATTGACTACTTTGGGAAGAAGCAGTTCCCTATGGCTAAAAATATTCAAGCGTAAGTACTTATAGAAAAATCCATAATGCAGAGTAAGACCTTGACTGGATAACTGCAAATTTCCTCTGCTTAGAGGACTCACCCTTCTTCCTCCTCAACATTACCTTAAACACCCTCTCTCCTTTCATTTAGTTACTCCTACTTACTTTTCAGACGTCAGACTAACTGTTAACCAGTCTCTGGAATCCTTCTCCAGCTACTCATCTCAACATAGTGTTGTTTGTTTATGTCTCTTAGATCCATCTCTCTTTGCCTGCATATAAATTTCCTTTTGCCAGAATGTCCTCCACTAGGTCACAAGCTTTATGGAGGCAAGGACTAGTTCTATCTTTTCCAACTTTTTAATATCTGGTGTCTAGTACAGTGCCTGTCACATAGTAAGATCAAATTAATCTTAATGATGTGTGTACAAAAGTTGAAATAACTTTACATTTCACTCCTTTGGGAATCAGAAATCATTGAATCAGAGAGAGACATCCATTTTCTTCCTTATTTTTATTCACCATTTTCATTTCCTCATGATTCTGCTCACTTTGTTGGTGCATTGGCCTAAGTATATGCTCTAGGGCTTGTAAAGGGAGGACTTACAACGGCCTTCCTCCATCCCTGGTACTGCATGCCTCCAGTCACCCCAGATGGGTCCATTGAGTCATTACCTGCATTTCAGACCATCCCTAGATGTTGACCCAGATCTTTTACTAGGGAGATTTAAAAAAGCTTGGTCAAATTCTCTGGGGGTTCAGCATGCTCAGCTCTGATGCAAGCCTTTCTCAGATATAACTCAACATCAGGAAAGGAGCTCTTTTGTTTTCCCAAATTGGAATTAGTTTTACCTTTTTATTATAAATGTCAAATACAGTTATTATAAAAAATTCAGATGAAACAGAACATGTGAAGGGAAGAAGTAAAATCACCCATAATCCACTTAAAGATTACCTTCGTTAACATTTTGGTATATATCTTTATAGACTTTTAAAAAATAAGCATTTTATGACAAAGTACTATTATAATACAGAAACTATTTTATAACATACTTTTCCATTTGATATATTGTAAAACCTTCTCCATGTCCATAGTATATATTTATACTATTTCTTTTATCATGCCTGTATAGCTTTCCAGAACATGAATATGCCATAGTTTATTTAAATTATTTTCTGTTTTAGCATATTTAGGCTATTTCTACTTTTCACACTTATGAGCTGTGATACAACAAACCTTCTTGGTCGTATATATAATTGCATGTACTCAATTATTGCATTTGTGTAAATTTGAATATAAAGTCTTAGAATTATTGGATTACAAGGTACATGTAATATTTTAGTTTTTGGTGTATATTGTCAAATTGCACTCTAGGAAGTATGTAGTCATTTCCACAGATCCAATTAGCCTAATGCTATTGGTGTGAATGACCAGCTTGATATTTTGTTATTTATTAATATAATAAAGTTCCCTTCAACCTACATGATAGGATATGGAAAGTTGATATAGACCTGAGGCCAATACTATTATTCTTGCCATGTGAAGGAAAATTATTCTTGATTGTTTTTTAAAACTGATAGAGATGAGGAAAAATGTATTCATTAAGTTGAAAGTTACATATCAGAATTAAAAGTCTGTGTTGATATATTCACTGAAAATTTCACATTCAAAAACACAACTGTAGAGGCTCCTGGGTGGCCCACTAAGTTAAGCATCTGCCTTCAGCTCAGGTCTTAATCTCAGGATCCTGGGATCGAGGCCTGCTTTAGACTCCCTGCTCAGCAGGGAGTCTGCTTCTCCCTCTGCTCCTCCCTGCTGCACGTGTGTGTGTGCATGCGCTCTCTCTCTCTCTCTCAAATGAAGGAAAGTTTAAAAAATCTTTAAAAAAACCCCACACCTATAATTGGCATCATCTCTTGAAAAAAGCCTCCAGCCTTCCCTTAGTTGGATGTACCTAGGTATATGAACTGGCTTAGATCTGGAAACTGTGTTATAAAGGCTCTGGATCCTTACCACTGATAATGAAATTAGGTTTCTATCCACCAGACCTCTGTGTGTCAAGCTATATCTTAGTGGGATGCTTATCTATTTTGTTTCTAGGAAACCTATGATCAATTAACCATTGCCACGGATCCCTTGGGGTCAGAACACTCTGATCACCACTTTCCTTCATCTTACTGTAATAATTGCATTCACTTTCATTCTGAGAATTAAATACCATTATCTGGGTTGCTGCTCTAGCATCCCATGATTTCTTTTGAAGTCAGGGACTGTGCAGTGTGGCAGTCTCCACCATTTTCTCCAGTTTACGGAGGACAACTATATAGAGCTCTTCCAGAAAACTAGCACCCTCCTTCCCCCTGACACCAATAATATCTTTCATAATAAGAAAAAGGACTTCCGAATCATCCAATGAGATATAGTTTGAGGGATGGATGAGCACAAAACTGATTCAACCCATTGCTCTCCTTTCCCTGAAGTTTCGGTCTTTGTTCTGAAATGGACCTGGGATTTTCTTTTAATTAGGTATGAGGTGACAGACATGAGAAAATTGCCTTGAGGAATGATTTTATTACTCACAGTTCCCAAGAAGAAGAGACATGCCATGCTATGTAGGGACACATGAGGAAGCACCTGGGTCAGATGGAGCAGGAGTAAGGGGGAAGCAGGTACAGAGACTTCATTGCATTTTTTTTAAAGGCGGGGCAAGATAGGGTAGATATGTTAAGTAAGCTTAGGCTTGGATGGTTTGAATATTTTCTGTAGACTCTGGGCTATGTGTGTGGTTCCTAGTATTCAGGTACTTAGCTGTCAGATGACTTAGGGCAGGGGAATATTGATTTGCTGTGTGAGTTTGTTAAGAAGATAGCTGGGTATAGGTCCTCTGTATTAGTTAGCTTGAATATCAAAGGTATGGTTGAAGGCAACTTGTTTGCTATCTCTAGGAATTACCTGACCTTTTGAGAGGCAGTCCCTCCTTGGGTCTCCAAGGTTCTTATATGTCAAAGCATGAAAAAAATATATTAAAAAAATAAGAGAACATTATTAATACAGTCCTCTTCTTTTACAATATATGAGGAAAGTCCCAGCTTTTTTTTTCTCTCTTTCTCTCTCTTTCCTCCTCCCCCTCCTCCTCCTCCTCCTCCCCCTCCCCCACCTCCTCCTCCTCCTCCTCCTCCTCCTCCTCCTCCTCCTCCTCCTCCTTCTTCTTCTTCTTCTTCTTCTTCTTCTTCTTCTTCTTCTTCTTCTTCTTCTTCTTCTTCTTTTACAGAGAGAGAGAGTGAGCATGCCCATGCATGATTTGTGGGGAAGGCGCAGAGAATCCCAAGCAGACTCCCTGCTCAGAAGAAAGCCCTATATGGCTCTCCATCTTAGGACCTGAGATCGTGACCTGAGCTGAAATCAAGAGTTGGATTCTTAATCGACTGAGCCATCCAGGTGCCCCTGGAAAGTTGTGGTGTTTTGATCTCAACTGTTGACCACTTAGCAGTTAGTTAATGTTAATCTTATACCTTTGAGCCAATGTTAGGGAAATGGACACCTCTCATTGAATTGGGGCTACTCATGACTTTAATTTGTCTGTCACTTAGTGAACTTAAATCTACTACCATAACACAAATTCTAGGTCTATGGTGATACAGAATGGTGTGGTTCTGGAAAAGTCCTTCTGTTTATGGGCTGTCTTATTGCATATGCATATCCCATATGCACCCAAATGCATGTAGAAGGCCATGCATTTCTCATTGTGGACTCTATTGAAATTCTGCTCTTAAATAGAGACCTGAAGGTAATAATGGATGCTGTGTGGAGGGCCTTCACAAAAATTGGTATCAGTTGGTGAGACACTGTCCCAGCTTTCATGATTGAACAGTGTTTGCAGTGAAATCAGGTTCCTTCGTAGTGTGTTGAGGGTGGGTGGGGAAATCTCTTGTGCCAAAAAAATGATACAGATTTAGGAGTTCAGAGTTTTCAGTCTCAGAATCCTGCTTTTCCCTAGCCACTATATGAGAGATCTGGTGGAATTCAACTCTCAGCTGGAATGCCATTTTGCATGCTACCATGAGCTTTATGATCTTCCTCATGTGTTTTCATTGTATAACTTTCAATTTCTTTCTTTCTCTATTTATTCTTTTGGCTGTCTAGGGCCATAAATAGAAGACAATTTCTATCATCCACATAGCAACTTGATTAGAGGCCTTTTGGTATCCGAGAGCCTTGCCCTCTATTCACATTTTATCTCATGTCACCACTGGAGAGAATCTGAGTAATTTTCTTGCCACCAATACTGTGTATTATTCAAGTCCCAGTTGCCCCAACTGGAGGTTGTAGATGTTCTCCACAGTTATAGAAGCAACCCAATCCCCAAATACCATATTTTTAATCTGTTTCATGGGATCCTGGTCCCAATGACTATACCAGTTAGGATCCTAAGAGGAAATAAACGGCACCCTAAAATTATAGCCCTAAAACACCATCCTAAGGTAAATTACCTAAAATTTAATTTGAGAAGAGTTTGATAAAGAAACTACGAATAAAGATGGGCACTGTGGGGAAATTACAAGGGATAAACCAATTCACAGAGCTGGTAATAGTGGAGGTCATTGTTATCTCCAGGCCTGAAGGGGTATGGGGAAGGAATGACTGGCAGAATCTGGAGACAGAGAGCTTTGTGGAGAGGACTGTTTAGCTGAACAGTCTGAGACCTTTGGTTCAGGGACATAGCTGAGTGCCAGCACTACTGGCAAGGGCAAAAAAGTATATATCCTTGTCTCATCTTCATCCCTTGCTTTGATCTCCTCCTGTAGGTGCTCCTCATGGATTAAACTTAACTAAAACATGAAAGACTAGGAGTTCAGAAATGTGGTCAGCCTCCTGGAGCACAGGGGAATTTTCTTGGGCAGACTGTGGATATGTAAGTGCTCGTTTGTGCCTTGTTGTATATTCTAGCTTGATTTTGGCTGGGCTTGCTTTATAAAAGGGTTGAATCGAGGACCCGACTCCAGCAATCTACCCATTTAGGGCTGTCACCTAGAGAGAGGCTAGAGGGTTAGGAAATGGAGCCAGTTCGTAGTGGGGACTATGTATAAGAGCAATCCCTAATGTGTTGAGGCATTTGCTTTGTGTTCTCAAATTTAGGACAATTTTAGTCACTATGGCAGGGGCCAACTAATTTTCTGTAAAGTGCCAGATAATGAATATTTAAAATTTTGCAGGTTATATGGTCTTTAACACAATTACTTAACTCTCATCATAGTGCAACAGCAGCCATAGACAACCTCTAAACAAATGGATGTGACTGGGTTCCTATAAAACCTTATTTATAAAAGTAGGTTAAGAACAGGATTTGGGCCACGTCCATAGTTTGCATACCTCTACTCTACAGAAGCTGGGATCAGAAACAGGAAATTGAATTGGAAGCCCAGTTATACAGACTGGGCCAATCCAGCAGTAATTGGTAAATGCTGTGAGCATCAGTTAACAATTTTGTGCTCAGGTTTTACCTACAGGCAAACTGATTTACAACGGTGAATCTATGACTGCAAGCTTAATTTCTGACACCCCTGGCTGGAGGGTTGATATCACTAAGATGTTTTTCCAGTTACATTTGGTTCAGGAACCTAGTGAGACCAAAGCTATAGGTAGCAGACACACTCACTTTTGAGAAAGATGAAGTGAGCTACCTTATTCCAATGGCACCTGCATGAATGAGCCTTTCTTTCCTATAAGATCTGCCCCCATACGTTCTTGCAAGTAGGCCTTACCTGTTGCTCTGAGTTTCATCCCCATGCTTATTCCTGGGTCTCAGAACAGACCTGCATTCATCCTGTTCTGTGGGCCTCCTCTCCATATTTACCTTTTCCCCATCTGGCCAGTTCTAGTTAGGCAGGACATAGATTATGATTGCTTGCATCTCCAGCTAGTATTTTTACGTATTTTTCATTTACTTTGCATCTAAAACCTTGGTTGTATTTTATTGGTTATTTTTTGAAATTGAGTTGGACTTGGTGCATGTAGTTTTAAGCCATTGAAAGGTTTAATTGGAGATTCGGGAATGTAATCCACTTGGTTCTCTGGATTTATTAGTCCCTGAGTCATACACAGCAGAAACCGGAACGTTGACGAGTTCTTGTCCAGATTTTGAGTTACTTCATTGTGGTTTCAACATAGAAAAGGCACAGTTCAGAGCTTTTAGCTTGAGATTCAAATACTTGACAGTAGAGAGTTCTGGATTCTTTCCAAAAGTTTTGACACTTTAAAAAAGTTATGCACTTTTCTTTTATAGTAATGGGAATGGATCTCCATGTGTGTAACAACCTTTGCTCAGTCCCTCGTCTGTTAACCTTTCTGACCACGGGTGTGCATTTGAGCAAATAGGGGTTGGCTTGAGAGTGTGGCCACAGGGCAGGGCTGTGCTAACTGGCCCATGCAGGATTGTGTTGAAGAATTAAGCTTTGTTTTCACCTTGTTAATTGGACTAGGCAGAATTGTGAGCCGGCCTGAAGTGATCTCTAAAACAGACCCGCTCACCACACGTCTAGTTTAGTGGCTGTTTGCCATTCATAAGGCAGGATGTTGAAACCAGCACAGTGGCTGCTAACTCAGCCCTTCTGGAGGCGATCCAGAGCCGCTGGAAGGGAGCATAGACTTAGGGTGGAGGTTCTGTTAGGTTTCTCTCAAGATGCCAAGTGGGGGTTAGAGCTTCACATAGTTGTTCCGACTGCCATGGAAAAGTCAGGAGAGTGGCAGAGGGAGGTGCCTCTCCTTGGGACTGTCCCATGAATTCTGCTGAGCTTCAGAAGCGTGAGGTTGGGCAGGATTGCAAATTGGAAAGAGTTCTTGATGGAGGAGTAAGAAATCAGGATTCCAGTCCTAGCTCTGCCTTTAATTGCTGTGTAAGGGAGGTGTAATCACTCAGCCTTTTCTGGGAGTTGGTTTCCTTATCTGTAAAGTAGGGATAATTAGTCCTGTCCTATCTCTCACAAAGAGATGATGAGTACCGAACGAGAACATTAATGAATGTGAAAGAACTTCAAAATAGTATAAGGCACAAGAGAAAGACATTATTATCATGGCTGCTAATAAAATTGATGGACTCACTAGCACCGCAGTGCTTTCTGAATAAAACACAAACTCCTCCCCCAAGGCTTCCAAGTCCTTTTTTTCCACTGGACTCCACACTACGAGGTACTGTTATAAATCCCTTACCTGGACTCAGCTCCAACTAAGCTATTCTCACAATATTTCTTTCCACATCACAGTTTGCTCCTCCCTACCTTTATGTTTTTGAGCATTTTGTTTCCGGTCTCCTCCCAAGTCTTTTTTCACCTCCCCTCAAAGTGTCAGTCTGCCTCTTAAAGCAAGTTCCAGAAGGGCACCCTCCCCTCCGCTCTCTTTTCACTCAAAATAGTCCTTGAAAGACCCCAGGGCATTAACACTACCCATCCGCTGATAAGTTCTTCTCATTTTAGTTGGTGACAACATTCTCCCGCTGGAAGTTCGACAAGATTCCTTCTTTTTCCCTTGTCTTCCTCCTTTCCCTCATATCCTGCATTTCCTTATCCATCAAGTCCTGTACCATCTTGTCTCCTGACTCTCCGTAGCATTGCTGCTGCTTTACTTCCGTCCCAATCTCTGATAACTGGGATTATTGCTGCAGTTTACTGATCAGAGCCCTGATTCCAGCCTGGTTCCCCACCGGTATATCTTCCACCCTTCTGCCAAACTGAAGTTTCTAAAACACGAGTCTGATATGCCATCTCCCTGCTTCAGATGCTTCAGTGATTCATGCTTTTCAGAACTGAGCTCAAATGTCGCCTCGTACGATGCACATCTCCTCATGTTCTGGCTCCCACCTAATGCTCTCGCTACTGGGTATAAGCCTTTGTAGGTCTTGAACTCATCTAAGAATCTGAGGAAAAAGAAACTTTTATAGGTAAAAATTTGCAAACGAATGACCATTTGCTTCTGAAGCTCATCCTTGCCTCCCTTGCCACTACATTCTTAGTCTCTCTCCAGCCTCACTCTCTGTTGTCTCCCCACGTAGACCCTTGGCTGCAGGCACAGAGGTTCCCAACGATGTGTGGCTTTTTCATGCCTCTGTGCCTTCATATTTCGTATCCCCTCTTCCAGGAATTCCCTTCTTACCATCTTTGTCCAGCCGAAGACTCCTTGCCCTTCAAAACTTAGTTCAAATATTACTACTTCTAGGCTGTCTTCTCAATTGTCTACCTGGTTTATTTATTCCTGCTTTGTGGCTCCGGAATAGCCTGTGTAGCCTTGCAGCCTGCTTTTCCTCCACAGGATTTTGATCCACTGCATGTTTACTTGCTAGATTAGTTTCAGGTAAAGATCTCGTCTTAATTAACTATGTGTTTCCAGCTCACTGAATATTACTTGGCGTCTAAGAAGCAATCAGTAAAATGTTTGCTGAATGGCATTGAACCGTTCCAATCTAGAATACTCTTCTCCCTCCCTTTAACAAGTACGTACCTTATAGATCTCTTAAGATTAACCACAAAGACAATCTCCTTATGTAATCTTGCTTCATATTCCCCATCATTTAATGATCTTTGAATTTCTTTATTGCCAGTGTGTGGTTTTAGCACTGCATATTAATTTAGAGGTTGCTTTGAAATATATCATCGTAAATCATCACTATACTTTTAAGTGTAAGATGCTGTGTCGGGTAGAGTGTCCTGGGAAAGGAGTCAGAAGACCTTATTCCAGTTTTTAGCTCTGTTGTGAACTAAATGTGTAGCCCTGGGCAAAGTATTGACTTTTAGCCCCCTTGGTTTACGTTTTCTTATTTTTAAAATGAGGGGTCTGTACAGTCTGTAAGATGGCTGCCTTTTAAAAGGCTATATGCCACTAATGTCTTTAATCTTTTACATATTGTATCTATATATTTCAGTTTTCCAATTACACTGTAGTTTCTGCATGCAGGAATATCTTGTGTTGCAGTCCCTATTTTGTCTGTGTGACACTAATTACATGTCTGTAGATATATCAAATGAGCACTTAGGAAATTCTAAGCATCACCCTGGGAGATTCAGTGTGAAAGAATGATGTAACAAAGAGTTAATAAAATCATTTATTTTTGCAACTTCAAATCTCTAGATTACTCAGAAGTTGTGTGTTATTAATGTATTTCATGTATATACCCCTCTAACCAGGCCTTCCCTGAGAAGGAAGGCCAGATTTGAATCTTCAAACCTTCTTTTTGAAGTAGGAATTTCCTTCCATCTTGGGAAAAGATGTATTTTGATTCAAAGTGGGAAAAAGAGCTTTAGGAGTCTCTAAAAGAACTTCAAAGGAATTTTTGGAATCCAAATTATGCCAAGAAAATTTAGCAAAAATAAATCAGAAAAAAAAGATAACTTTTTTTTTTCTCTTGCTAATCTAAAGGAAAATGTGCTGCTTTTCAGAGTGTAATTTAGGATTTCACCAGACTATGAATTTTTGACTGGTGGTCAGAGACCTTTTATAATTTCAATGGAAGGCCATAGGTTAATGGCCTGGGTAACAAACAGTGACATTCATTACATCATACTGGCTTTTTTTTTTTTTTTAATAACTCTGTGTTTATCCAGGACAGGGGCTCTTCATTCTCCTTTCATCTCAGCTTTTAAAATCAGCAGCATCCTCCCTGAGTAGTGGCCATACATGTGTAGAGGACTCAGCCATGGTTTACAGAGGTCAAAAGAGTTGTAGTTGAAACAATTCTGTATAGCAGAATAGTAGATCCTAAACACTAAACCCTGTTTTGCAAAGAATAAATCAAGTTTTTCCTCGACTAATTTAGATTGACTCAGTTGAAACTGTAACAGCCATGAACTGCTTAATTTACTTCAATCAGCTATTTCTTTTCTGTTGGTCGATGTGGGTGGGAAATGGACTTCATTTTCTAATTGAAGGAGTCAAAATTATACTAACCACACACTTACCATAGATTTGCATTTGTAATTACTTATTTTTATATATCTACCAGCAGCATATCTGGAGCATTTGACACCTAAAGTAGATCAATTTTGAACCCTCCCCTGCTCTAACACAATTATTTTCTGTGATGATTATTCTTTTCTGTAGTACTTGGTACACTATACCATGAGTTCTTTGAAGTCAGGGATCATGTGTTGCTTATCTTTGAATCTCCAGGGCTGGTATTTTGCCTGATCTTTAGTACATTTCCAAGAAATGTTTGTAAATTGAGTGAACGAAAGCTTAGCTGGATCATCATCAGCAATGTGGCCAGGATTAATTACCAGGTGACTTTTAGCCTGCTAGAAATGATATACCACATTAGACAGAAGTCCACATTGTCTTTGGTGTGCCTAGATAATGACTTTCAATGTGTCATGTAGGATTCTACCAGTAGAAACCTGTGGACTTGATGGTAAGTTCTTATGTTTCAGTGTCAGGTCTGATCTCTCCAAGTCTTTCAAAACTATAGCTCCTGGCATTTCAAGAGCTCTAGCTATAGGCCCAAAGTGGGTCAGATGCCCAGATTGTCATAGCTAATTTGCCCTTACTGTCAAAATTCTGTGATGGGTAACAGAATCACACAGCTGTGTCTCTTACCCTCCGATTGTTACTCCACTTTCATTTTTCACACTCATTTGGCAAGCACTGAAGTGCAAATTAAGTAGTAATTAGGGAGTAAAAATACACAACTACATGATGCTTGAGTCTTCTATACCATACCAATTGCTGCACAGAAATTCTCAGTAAAGATGCCAAACTGAGGGCCACCATTTAAAGAATGTAAGTGCTCTGGCCCTCCGAAGGTAATCCATTTTAAAATAACCTTTCTGCTAGGACTCCTATTTACCCAGAGATACAAAAGTAAGCAAGAATTTAAACAGCCTTAAAAAGTAACTCCTTTGCTAGTTTTATAACTCTAGCATGAAAAGCAGATTTATATATATGCCTGAGATATTAATATGCTTCCCAGGTGATATTATTTTCCCCACCCCTGGAGCATAAGTGTATTCATTTGTTCAGTTAGTGATATCTTAAGTAATTTCAGGCCTTAAGAGGCAAGCAGTGTGTCATTTTATAATACACTTTAAAAATTCTTCAGTGGCCCAGTCTTTTTTTAAATTTTTTTTTGGTAAAAATTATTTATTTATTTTTAAAAATTTCTTCTTTTTTTTTTTTTTAGAGAACAAGCATTTTTTAAAAATTTTTTATTTATTTTCAGTGTAACACTATTCATTGTTTTTGCACCACACCCAGTGCTCCATGCAATCTGTGCCCTCCCTAATACCCACCACCTGGTTCCCCCAACCTCCCACCCCCCTGCCCCTTCAAAACCCTCAGGTTGTTTTTCAGAGTCCGTAGTCTCTCATGGTTCACCTCCCCTTCCAATTTCCCTCAACTCCGTTCTCCTCTCCATCTATCCTTGTCCTCCATGTTATTTGTTATGCTCCACAAATAAGTGAAACCATTTACCCCCAAAGATACAGATGTAGTGAAAAGAAGGGCCATCTGTACCCCAATGTTTATAGCAGCAATGGACACGGTCGCCAAACTGTGGAAAGAACCAAGATGCCCTTCAACAGATGAATGGATAAGGAAGATGTGGTCCATATACACTATGGAGTATTATGCCTCCATCAGAAAGGACAAATACCCAACTTTTGTAGCAACATGGACGGGACTGGAAGAGATTATGCTGAGTGAAATAAGTCAAGCACAGAGAGTCAAGTATCATATGATTTCACTTATTAGTGGCCCAGTCTTTAAGGAGAAACCAGGCTGCTGGTAGGAGAATATGGTCTCTGGGGTTTCCCACAGTGTGGTATGCAGAGAGCCATTCTTCCTCTTGATGGGTGCCCTGACAGTTCACAACTTTGCATTTGAGGCTTGGCCAGATGATGTGGCAGAAGATCTTTTAAAGGCTTAGAATAATTCTTTTTTTATTCTTTTTCTTTTTCTTTTTCATATTTGTTGGGTTTTGTTAGTATTTACCTGGCACCATGCTAGGCACCCTTGTGTGAATTAGGTAATTGATTTTAATTCTCTAAATCAACCTGTGAAATGGTTTTTATTTCTCTTCCTTTGTATATGAGGTAACTACTGTATTCAGGTAATAAGCCAATATTTAAAATTAAGTTTTCTTATTATTTCATGTGCAGTACTCTTTCTATGATACAATAGCAAGGACATTGGTCAATGGCCACTGGCTTACACCTTCCTTTCTAGGCACTTTTTCTGCCCTTCTTACTTCAAACATAAGTTGTAACCATTGACAATATAAGTTGTAACCCAAGAGAAAAAACGACCATTTTTCTGTTTGTCAGGCTTGCCGTGTGTTCTCATGCCTCCTAGCTTCACACAGGTTATTCTCAGAGATCACCATTTCCTTTCTCTGTGCCTGACAAAATTCTCCCTACTGGAGCCCTCATAAAGGTTTTTACCACATCTGGGAAGCCTGTGATTTCCCCTAGCACCTGGCACTTCTACAATTACAGCACTGATTACACTGTGTGCTGAGGCCTTGCGTGTTGTACTGCCATAGCTATAAACCCTGTGAAGCAGGGTGGGGCCCATTAGCACCAGCACTGTGCCTGGAGCCTAATGGGTGCTCAAGACAGAGCTACTGATTGATGGTTGTTGAGTCTGATTGTAATTCCTCTGCTTTCTCTTCAGGACCTCCAATGTAGAATGTACCAACAACACCAACAATGGTTCTCTTTGGAGTGTGGGGCTGGGAGGTAGGTGGGGGTGGGAGGAGGACACTTTTCTTCGTATAGCTTTGGTGTAAATAACTTACAGTTTCATTACTTAACCAGTAAAGAAAAACAAGTATTAAAATGAAAAACAAAACCTCTGGCCATATGATTTTGAAAGGCTGTGCTTTTTTCTCCACAGTCTTTCTCTAAATTCTTTCTATGTATTGGCAAACCAAAAGCTCTCAACAGAATAACCAAACCAGTGTGGATCTGTTAGTGGTAAAATATTGCTAGGGGGACAACTGTCTACCTTTTGGCTAATTTAGTCACCCTGGCTGTGAACCGTGGTTTGCTGCTACTAAACACAACATAGAAGACCAAAACTAGGCAGGGAAACTTGTGATATACAAGACTTATGAAATAGTCATGCCCAATATATTTGGTATATCTATAGGAAAACTTTAATTTTCCCAAACATACATTATACATCATAAATCACTTGGCGCTTGAAGAAAATGAAGATATTTTGGTTGAAGTGTAATAGGATATTCTCTTTTGATAAGAATACAATATAAATGTACTAGATATGAATCAGCTCCAATAAATAATCCAGGAAAATTTTTAAGGTAGGAAAAATAAAGTTTTTCAAGGCTGTAAATACATAAGGGCACAGACTTCTAGAGAATATATTGAACCAACTGGGAGGCAAGCTCCATGAAAGGAAGATTAAATTAAAAGCTTGGAAAAACTTGAAAGTGCCCTTGTTTTGGGGCAAAATATAGAGACTCTCAATTGGAAATGGAATATATAGTAGTCGATCATAAATATAATCTGTTAATAAGGAGCACAAATTAAAGTTATTTTAATCCAAATGGCTCTTAAGTGCTCTTTCTAGAAATGGAGCCCTCTCTTGGAAATTGCAAGGGGGTGTAGAACAGAAGGCTGGGAGCTTTCCTTAAGGGATTTTACAATTTAAAATTGTGGAAATGATAAAACAAGTATAGAACTGACCACAATAACCCTAAAATTAGAATTATCATCTGAGAGGTACACACAACACCCCTATAAAGTAGAAGAGGAGAAAACTTCATACAGTGGAGAGTTGATGAGACACTTCATTCACACCAAGTGGTGTTAGGGTTCTTTAGTGAAGCAGGGAACATTCTAGGAACAAGGAATAAGCAGGAGCACAGGCTCAGAGGTGGAAGGTAAGGAGTGAAGGGAATAGCAGGGTCTACTCTGGCTGTAGCAGAGAATACATGTAGGAAAGTGGTGGGAATAAAGCCTGGGAACCTAGTTTTGGATGAACTTGCCTACCAGCTGGCATGGGAGAGGAAATGTAGAACTTGAGCAAAGTACTGGGACTCAGAAGACCTGGACTCAGGTTCTACTTCTACACTTTGACATGATATCCACCCCTCAGGATGCCCTAAATAATTACTTTGTTCTTCACAGAACTGAAAGTTGGTGTGAGGAGCCAATGAGGTTTAGACTTTGTGAAGTATGAAGAAACACACATGTAAAAATCATCATTCCCATTGTAGTGAAGGTCCCAGCTTGAGAAACTAAGCTGTGTTCCTCATCTAGAATTCATTCATTCATTCATTCATTCATTCATTCATTCATTCATTTCTTGCTGAATTTTGATTCCAGAAATATATTTCCATGGGTGCCTAAAGATTTTCTGGAAAAGAGCATGTTCTAAAGGAAGAGAGAGTTGAGGAATGAAAGGCACTATGGGTTAGCGGGTATGAGTACAAAGCGAAGTTAGACCTGGAGTCGAACCTTGACTTCTTAGCCCTGATTAAGCTATGCAACTTCTCTAAGTGATTGAGATAATGATTGATGTAATGTATGTAAAGTGCTTAATAGAGTGCCTGGAAACTATCACAAATGTAACAAATTATGAATATAATTATTATGATTATTTTTATGCTTGGTTTAAGGGCAATGGGCCAGGGTCGGGGTGCAGTGATATTGGTCAGTTGTGTTTTCTGGTATTCCAACTCTACAGAATCATGCCTGAGACCCAGGGAAAGACGTGAATAGGTAAAAACTGAGAGTGAATTCATGAGGTGTGGGGAGCACAAGGGAGCACGGGATCATAACCCACAGAACAGATTGATGGGGCACTTGAAGTCCATTGGAGCCCACTGGATATATCAGTGGCCAGAGCCACTGATCACACACGCTACACTTGGAACAAGGAAAACATCATGGACTTGGGTGGCTTCTACAGCAGCATCGCTTCAAGGATCCAGAAGAGAAAGGAAGGAAAATGGTGGAAGGCAGTATGTTGCTGAGGGTAGAACTTGAGAGGCGGTGTGTAACCTCTTTGAAGACTTTAACAACTGCAAGGAGGAATTTGAGGAAGCTAGGAGAGGAGGTCATGAACTCTTACTTACTTACTGTTTTGTGCTTCCTTCCTCCCCACACCCCCTCTTCCACTCCCCAAACTGGTGTGTAGTAGGGTACCACTGGTTCTACCGAGAGGAGGAGGAACACAACTATGCTCGGGAAGATAGTAGCATGAGTGGAATAGGTTAGGAGAGAAGCTGGAGCAGAGAGATTCTTCCAACAATTCATGCTGTTCTCTCCACCACAGAGGAGGCAAGATTGTCCTTTATCAGAAGGAAGGAAAACGTTAAAGTTTTCTCTAATGGAAATAAGAAAAAAATTTACTCACCGAACACTTAAGCTCCTATTTGACACTGACTTCTCAATTTCATTTCTCATATCAAAGAACAAGAATCCTAATTAAGGCTGACCACAAACTATTAATCATTTTTAATTGGGTCTGCATAATACTGTCTGTTGGTTCAGTAGATGAGTCTTCGGTTTGTTACACTTTACAGCAGTTAAAGGTTTTAGACAACTTGCTATTTTAGCTTCTTAATAACATGTTGCTCTCTCAACATTTACTATAATATTTAGCAGCACATGATTTTGGTGCCCATGTAGTATTATTCCAATGCACCCCTCGACTCCTTGCCCCGTCGTTTTCCTGAGGTAGTGATACAATAGGTTTTCATTTCAACCTGTAGGTGACTTTGCAGACATATTGCCATATGGTGCTAAAAACATTATAATACATCACCGCTTGTTTGCCAGATGTTGTTCTCCTCTGCTAGGCAGTGATTCAGATGCTCTGTGATGATTTTGCAAAATGAATCTTGCTAAATTGGAGAGTTTTACTTGTCACATCCCATCTCATTATTATTGGCTGGGTATTTCAAACATACAAGAAAAACACAGTTTGAAATGAATCCATTAGATATGCAAATAGCAGTATTTCCTTTGCCCAGGTGTCTGCCAGCCTCGCATGGGGCAGCGTCCTCACTGCACAAAGTGAGAAATGGAGTCAGAGGATGCTGACTCCACAGGATACTTGGGTGTGGATGGGCACCGACAAGGGTTCATTCCAGGCCTGGGGTATCGAGCTGCTTCCTATGTTGTGCAAGCAGAGATAGGCCTCACCTCTTTCTAGGCTGACTATCCAGCTGTTTACATAGCATGATTTGAGAAGGACCAGGAAGGCCCCAGATTTTCTCCTTATGCATTTTCACCATTATTGATTTAGTATTTGAAGTCAGGGGCTTTCCTCCAGATGTTCTCTTTGAAGTAGTCGTATATCACAGAGGTGGGACAGCCTTTGCAGTGTCGGGGGTTAAACTCAATTGCCTATCTTTGGTCGTTTTTATCCTATATCCATCTTCAACCTGGTATCTTTAGTACCTGCAAAGCACTCAATGAATATTCATTGGATGAATAAATAAATGGATTAATACATGAGCATAAAGAACATGACTAGCCTCCATAGGAAAAACACTGGTGAAGAATGTAGGTAATACCAGAAAGAAGCTGGGGATGGGAGGATAGCAAAATGGCAAGTCTGTTTACCACCTAACATGCCTTGGAGTGCCAGGACATGTTTCGGCAGAAAGACTTTCTTGCTAGGCCTCATCTCCATAGAGTTACTGAGTGCAGCTTTATGGCTGGGCCATATGTCTCCAGTGCTGGGAACAGTGCAGCGGATTCCTTGTTGGCATGAGTCTTTCCACCCCTAGTGATTGACAAGGTTTTCTCCACATTGTTCTGTATTGGTTGTGAGATGGCACCAGTGTTTCACCCAGCCCAGGTCAAGCTCTAGTCTGTCCAGTTCCACTGTCATTGACAGAGGTGCCACTCTGGTCGACAGCAGCTCTGTCACTGGCTTGCTGTCAGATGCTTGCTGTCATGTGTTTTGGGAGTTGGACCACAGGACTTTTCCTGGCAAAATACCAGATTCTTATAAAAATGCCTTTAACAGGGATAACCCTTGGACCGGGAATACATTTGAAATCATTACAGCAGGATACAAATTCACAGTCCAACTTTGGTATTCACATCACAATGGAAAAATTCAGACAGTGATGGATTTCTGATAGTGCAGAATGAAAACTTAATTCACAACAAAAAGGCAAAGCCAAGAGAAGGACTGTTCCCGTGGAGGTGACGGCTTCAGGGAACAGCAAGAGGGATTATAGGACAAAATTCAAATGTTCACTGTGTGAATTCAAACTATGGTGAGAAAACACTAAGGTGTTATAGGGGCTGGAAATGGTAAGGTTTGAAATTGCTGATGGGTTAAACAAGTACTTCAACTTCTTTTGCTTCACTTTGCAAGGAAATGGGCAAAATTTCCTATCGATAAGTGTTTAATATATGCTTGTTAAGGTACTAACTGCTTGGGCTTTAAGTATGTGTTAAGCATAGTGCTGAAGACATTTTGTTTCTCATGTCTCTTGATTCTCATTATACTCCTATGAAGTCGATATTATTGTGCCCATTTTCTAGATAATGAACCAGGCTTAGAGATGACAAGTGATTTGACTTAAGGGGCTTAAGAATAAATTTGCGTCTTAAAACTGGCTCTGCCCTGTGTCCCAGCCACTGTGTTCAACCACTTTGCTAGGCTCGTGGAGGTATAGGAGATACTGCTGTGCCCACACATATACCCTTTCACTAGACTGTGCACCCTCCCTATTCCCAGCTGCCGTGTTACCGGCAAATGGCTTGCCACTGTCCCATCCCCTTCTCCTGCTGCCTCGCTCAGTGTTACTCATCCCTCCCCAGCACTGTGGCACATGACAGACTGGTGCTTCAAGGCAGGCAACTCTGTGCTGTGGTTTATGCTCTAGCCCTATGAATATGGCCAAGAATGTATTGCTCTGCAACTACTTTCTACTTCTTATCCCATTCTCTTCCCTCCCTCCCAGGTTCATCCCTAAGAGCACTCTGTCAGTAAATTACATTCACTGGGGACACCTGGGTGACTCAGTTGGATAAGCAACTGCCTTTGTCTCAGGTCATGATCCTGGAGTCCCAGCATTGAGTCCCACATCAGGCTCCCTGCTCTGCGGGGAGTCGGCTTCTCTCTCTGACCTCTCCCCTCTTACGCTCTCTCTCTCTCTCATTCTTTCTCTCTCTCTCAAATAAATAAATAAAATCTTTGAAAAAAAAATCACATCCACCTAAATGCCGATCTCAGGCTCTTCTTCTAGGCAATCTGAGAAATAAAGAGCTTCCTCCTCTAAGAAGCATACACCCTTAACGTAAGGAAGAACTTTCAAAATAGCCAGGACCATTCAAGGATGGAATAAATTGTTTGGGTCAATACTGAGTTCCCTCTTTCAAGAAATATACAGTATAATCTGGGTACAAAGATCGTTTGGGCAAGATGTTGTATAGGGATTTTAGGCATGAACTAGGAGGAGGCACTAAATAAACTTCAAGAGTCAATGATGCTATGAACTAAGACTTGTTAATATTTTTCTTGCATACAATGCCTTATATTTTCCAAGAAAGTGGTATTATCTCATGGTTAGGAATATGGATGCCACAGCCTGACTTCCCAGGATCAAACCTAGCTCTATCTAATATTTATATGTAGTATAATCTAGGGCAAGTTTCTTGACAATTCCGTACCTTGGTTTCCTTATCCAAAAAATGAGATACCTAACTCAAGGTTTGCCGTGAGGATTAAATTAGTTGGTAACATGTGAAATGCTTAGAACAGCATCTAATGTATAATGAGTGCTCAATAAATATTCACTATTGCTTTGTATCTCTCTATATGTATGACACAACTCATTGAAGCTTACTATATTGAACAACAAATATATTTCTTTTGCATTGTAAGTATTTTCTTCCTCCTTCCCACTGTGTTATAAACTCTGCAATTAGGAACCCCATCTTTTTAAAAAATTGCAATAAAATTCACATACATTATTCACATACATTTCATTCTTTGAAAGTTTACATTTCTGTGGCTTTAATACATTCACAAGCTTATGCAACTCCCATTACTATATGATTCCATAATATTTTTACTACTAGCCCCCCGCAAAAAAGAAAAAGAAAAAGAAAAAGAAACCCATGCCATTAATAATCCTTTTGCATTTTCCCTCCTTCCAGTCCTTGGTCACTGCTAATCTACTTTTTAAAAAATATTTTATTTATTTATTTTATTTATTTAAGACAGAGAGGAGAGAGAGCGAGAGCACGCACGAGTCGTGGGAGGGAGAGGGACAGAAGCAGGCTCCCTGCTAAGCAGGGAGCCCGACACAGGGCTCCAACCCAGGACCCCAGGATCATGACCCCTGAGCCAAAGGCAGCTGTTTAACTGACTGAGCCACCCAGGCACTTCTGCTAATAGACATTCTGTGTCTGTTTCATGATTTGACTGATGATTCTGTGTCTATTTTATAATTTGATTCAATAGATTTGACTATTCTGGATATTCCATGTAAACAGAATGATATAAAATATGGCCCTTTGTGACAGACTTCTTGCACTTAGCATGATATTTTCAAGGTTCCTCCATACTGTAACATGTATAAGCACTTCTTTTCTTTTTTTTAGTACTTCATTCCTTTAAATGACTAAATAATATTCCACATTTTGTTGATCTATTCATCTTTTGCTGAACCTTTTCTCCCCCCACTTTTTGGCTATTATGAATAATGCTAATAAGAACATTTGAGTATATGTTTTTGTGCAAATATGTGTTTCCATTTCTTTTGTGCATATACTCAGGAATGGCACTTCTGGGTCATATGATAACTCTATGTTTAACTTTTTGAGAAATTGCCAAACTGTTCTCCAAAATGGCTAGATCATTGTACATTCCCACCATCAATCTATAAGGATTCCAATTTCTCCACATGCTTGCCAATGCTTGTCCACCTTTTTGATTATAGTTATCCAGTGGATGTGAAGTAGTAATGGATCTCATAGAGATTCTGAGTCCTATTTCTTTTTTTTTAAAAATATTTTATTTACTTATTTGACAGAGAGAGACACAGTGAGAGAGGGAACACAACAGAGGGAGTGAGAGAGGGAGAAGCAGACTCCCCTGCTGAGTGGGAAGCCCAATGCGGGGCTTGATCCCAGGACCCTAGGATCATGACCTGAACTGAAGGCAGACGCTTAATGGCTGAGCCACCCAGGCACCCCTTGAGTTCTATTTCTGTAATGATTAATAATGTTGAGAATATCTTTATATGTTGTTAACTATTTGTATGTCTTCTATGGAGAAATGTCTATTTAAATCCTTTGCTCATTTTTTTTTCATTTCATTTTATTTCTTTTCAGTGTTCCAGAATTCGTTGTTTATGAACCACACCCAGTGCTCCATGTTATACGTGCCCTACATAATACCCACCACCAGGCTCACCCAACTTCCCACCCCCACCCCTTCAAAACCCTCAGTTTGTTTCTCAGAGTCCACAGTCTCTCATGGTTCATCTCCCCCTCTGATTTCCCCCACTCACTTCTCCTCTCCATCTCCCAATGTCCTCTGTGTTATTCCTTATGCTCCACAAGTAAGTGAAACCATATGATACTTGACTCTTTCTGCTTGACTTATTTCACTCAGCATAATCTCTTCCAGTCCCATCCATGTTGATACAAAAGTTGGGTATTCATCATTTCTGATGGAGGCATAATACTCCATAGTATATATGGACCACATCTTCTTTATCCATTCATCCATTAAAGGGCACCTTTGTTGTTTCCACAGTTTGGCGACTGTGGCCATTGCTGCTATGACCATTGGGATACAGATGACCCTTCTTTTCATTACATCTGTATCTTTGGGGTAAATAACCAGTAGTGCAATTGCAGGGTCATAGGGTAGCTCTCATTTTTAATTGGGTTATTTTTCATTTTATTGTTGAATTATAGTTCATTATACATCTGAATATTAAGCCTTATCAGATATATGACTCCCAAATACTTCCTTCTATTCTTTTGGTTGTCTGTTATTTTTATGGTAAAGTACTTTGAAAAACAAGTTATTAACTCTGATGAAGTCTACTTTATCTATTTATCTCATGCTTTTATGTCATATGTTACACTAGTACTTTAGGTATTATATCTAAGAAACCATTGACAATCCAAAGTCATAAAGATTTATAACTATGTATTTTTCTAACTTTGTTTCTTTTGATTTAGAATCCCTGTTGAAAAGCATGATGTCTGGAATCTGGTAGATCTCAGAACATGGTGGTTGAACTAGTGATGGGATGTATTAGAATGCCTGGCTAGACTGTGTCAGCATAGGTTGCAGTATTTAGTATTTCTGCATTTCCATCTAGCATCTGGCATCGTGTTTGCAGTGTAGGCAGTGTTTCACGTTTCTTAGCTGCTTGGTCATTGAAATCAGTAAGTCTTGTAATAGTGTCCCTGAAAACTTGATATTGAGGCAAGGAAGAGTGATAAAATTGAGAACCAGAGATTAAGAGTTACTCAAGACCATTCAACTAGTGACAGAGCTCTATCACTTCTTCAGGGCTTTCTTATTCAGCTCAAACATATAGGTTCCTTTTTCTAGGGTTAGCAGTCACCATGGTTTCTTGGCTATTTTTTCTTCAGTCACACTTCTATGACTGTCCCTGAAACTTTTGAATGAATACCTAGTTCTGTGTGCATTGAGTACACTGAAACTGACAAATATTAAAACAAATAATCCCAAAGCATTTCCATCCTCACTCTCATGCTCTCTTCTCTTTGCCTTTGGTAACATTTGCTTCATTCCTTTCCTCTACATGGACAAAAGACTTAAGACCTGCAAAGCGTGATCTCTGAGCACCATCAGTATTCTGTTGCCTGTGCCACACAGTTCACCATTCAGTCACTGTGTGTGGTGCTCTAGATTGTCATTCAGTCATTTTGAACTTGTAGTTCTGTGCTACTTAAATTGTAAGGTTCTTGAGCATAAAGATTATATTTTATGTGTCTCTTACATCTTTCCACAGCAGCAGGCAACATTTTCCCATTCTTCTGAAATTTCTACTATGTTTTATATTTCTGTCCTGTTTGTCTATGCATTACTGAGTTTTGTTCAGTTTACCCACCACCTTCTCCAGGAAGCCTTTGCCACATGCTGCCTTCTTCTGATTGCACATGATTGCTGTTCTGAATAGCTCATGTGTCATTTATTTCATACTGCCTCCTGTCAAGGATATATACGGTCATATCTTATTTCTCTTACTACTCCTACTAAATTAAGGTTCTTGAGAGGAGCCATTATTTATTATCTATTTTTATGCTTTTCCATTCCCAAGAACAAGATCAGTGACTTGCTCATACAAAGGCTCAAAACAAATATGTGCTTTCTGAGGATCCTTAAAACTATGGGAAATGGATAGGATTTGGAATCATAAGACCTAAGTTGAATTTTCATCTCTGCCATTGTGTGATCCTGCAAGTTACTTCTTAATGGACCTCAGATTCCTCATCTGTAACATCTGTAACAAACCCTAGCTCAAATCAGAGTTAGGAGGTTTGAGTTACAAAATACATAGGAGACGCCTGGGTGGCTCAGTCGTTAAGTGTCTGCCTTCAGCTCAGGTCATGATCCCAGGGTCCTGGGATCCAGTCCCACATCAGGCTTCTTGCTCCTCAGAGAGCCTGCTTCTTCCTCTGCCTGCTGTTCTTCCTGCTTGTGCTTGCTCTCTTGTTCTCTCTCTCTCTCTGACAAATAAATAAAATCTTTAAAACAAAACAAAACACAAAATACATAGGAAAGCATAACGCAAAGGTTATTACTACTAGTGATGGTTGTTCTTGTCACCACTCTGAAATAACAGACAAGACTTGAGTTTATCACCAATAAGCATATATTGCTTTGAAACATCTGGTCCCTACCTACAAAGTCAGTACCAGATACTGATAATCAGATGAAAAGAAAGAAAACAATTTCAGGAGGTTCCTGGGCATAGATTCAGTGCCCAAACACGTGTATTTTGATACTAGACAGTTTGCTTTTTCTGTAGACCATTTCTAGGCTTAACCAGGTCTGTGCCTTTTTATATAATTCGATTTGCAAGTCTGCCACTTACTTAATTATTCTATTGTTGACCAGTATAGCACAGCAACTGAGAAGGAGAATGTGTCCATATGCAATACAGTTTCTAGCTCACTGTTGGTTCTCAATGAATGCTAATATTAGATACTTAAAATAGAGCGGCTTCTATTGTAAAGAGAAAAATTTTAACAAAAGTCAGCCGTTCTCTCTTCTGGTTAACATACAGACACCATTATTAAAGAATTGCTACAGAAGTGAGTTCACTGCCTTGAATGTTCTCTGTGAAGAGAGAGCACACATTTTAAAATGTTGGATTGTGTACCTAGTACAGAGCTATGTTGACAGTGTTAAGGAGCCAATTTCTACTCAGTTAATCATGCATATTAAAAAATGAAACTAATAGGTGCCCAGAATTCTCCTAGGAGCTTAAGGGCAAGCCTAGTAATTGATCTTCCATTGAGCATATATCTAAGAATAGAGAACCAAATTGCATTTCGTTATCATTATTATTTAAGCCAGTAAATGAGAGTGGAGTAGATCCTGGGTAAATGTATCAGCCATTGTGTGGTACATGACTTTTTTCCTAGACTGTGCCTCCAGAATGTTCTTGCTGTGGTCCTGATGGGTGCTCACCATAGATCTCTTTACATATTTCCAAAGTCTAGGGTCTTTCACTGATGAATAGGAGAGGGACAGGCAAATAATGATCAGAAGTATATCAAAGATGCTTCACTTACAGGAAATCAAGTGAATGGAGTTAGTTCTAACATTACAATGTCCCAAACAGATAATCTGGCAGATGAATTTGATAAAACACCAGTGATATATGTATATATGTCAGGTGTACTTTAGAAATCAAGATGCCTGCTTCTAAGTGATTATTATGAAGACTCCAGGTCCAATCTAGAATATTCTGAGGGCTACCAGAGATAAATGAAATTTGCTCTAATAGGGAATATGACATTCATTCTTTTAGGCCTTCAGTCACAAGCATTTCTAAATAACTGCTAGGTAACATGTACTTGGGCTACAGACGTGATGTTTTCCCTTTATAAAAGAATTCATAGCCTCTGTTAACAAGCAAAAGAAATGGTTTCTATTCTCAAGGAAATTACAGTTCTCTTAAATTGTGGGGCAGATTACAAGTGGAAAAATATGAAAGAGGGAGAACTAAATGATATATTTTGAAGAGTGACTAGAAATTCAAACAAAAATTTTCTTAACCTTTTAGATACAAAGATCTCTTTGAGTCTCTAATAAAATATGTTTAATTACATCTATAGAAAATAGCACATGAACATTTACACATATAAATTTGCATACAGGAGCCCCTGGGTGGCTCAGTTGTTTATGCATCTGGTTTTGGCTCAGGTCATTATCCCAGGGTCCTGGGATAGAATTCTACATCAGGCTCCCTGCTCAGTGGGGAGCCTGCTTCTCCTTCTGCCTCTGCCTGCCACTCACCCTACTTGTGTGCTCTCTCTGTGTCAAAAAAATAAATAAAATCTTTAAAAAAAAATTGAACATACTTTCAGGTAAACATTTAAATTCTTTGGTGACATCAAAGTTAGGAGCTCATACAAGAGGTGTCAGTATAGAATAGAATACAGTATATATATTATATATATAATACTCAAAGCAGACTCTGTGGGTGAATTAAGACTTGAATGAAGGGAGGGAGAGAAAGCACAAAATGAGATAATATGTATTCTCAGTGAAATTCTAATAGGAGTATTATATTATTAACAAAAGAAGATGATTTAATGGGGTGGAGGGTGTGAAGACGGTTTCTGGTGGATCAACCTGCTTAAACAAAAGCATAGATCTGGGGGATAAGCTTGGTGTGTGCGTACTAATTTCCTTTTCTCAATTGGAAGTTCATGCTGGGAAGTATTGAGGTGCAAGGTTAATGGGCAGTAAGAGATGAATCTGAGAGCCACTGGTGGCCTTTGAACAGAGACTCATTACAGAATTTTTAAAAAACCCAAAGCTGTAGGAGATATTTGAGCTGATTGGATCTAACCTCCTGGCATACCAGTACCTCTGGCAAATGGTCACTTTCTCTATGCTTGAGTGAACACATTAGTGGGGAATCACAATGTAATATGCAAACTATTCCACCGTTGAATGGCTTTAACTGCTAAAAATTACTTCATCATGTCAAGATTAGTATTTTTTCACATTTCACCTTCCCATTCCATGTGGATCACCATGATTTTGTTCTCTAGAAACACCAAATAAAACTAATCCTTTTCTCACTTGATAGTCCTTCAAGTGATTAAAAATAACTATTATATCCACTTTAAATCTTTTCCTTAAGAGCTACACATCTTCAGACTCCAATCTGATAAATATGATATTTTAAGAAGATTAAACTGGCAAACGTGTAGGATAAATTGGAGCAGGAGGAAAAAAACTAAAATTGGGGAGACTAGTTGGAATGGCATGTAATAATGATGGTTAGAAAGAACCAAAAAGAAAATGAAGAATAAAGTGAAGTTTTGGATGGAAGAATTACAGTACTGGATGACAAAGTATAGGGGATGAAGGAGAGTTGTGATACAAAAGTATCTCAAAGAATTCTGGACTGGGACACTGGAAGGATAATTATTATAGCCAGCTCTTTTCAGGGTTTAAGTTTGGTGTCTTGTACTTAATGGGAGGTGTTGTGGTGCAGTGGTTAAAAGCATGAGCTCTAGCAGCAGGATGAGTAGCAGGTTCCAGTTCTGGATTCAGACATACATTACGTGACCTTGGGAAAATTACTGGACATATTTGTGTCTTGATTTCATCATCTTTAAAATGTAAATACTATAATATATATTAAGATTTTAGCTTGATCAGCAGAGAACCAATAAGTTAATAAGCCCTAAATAGCAATAAGTTGTTAATACTTTGTTTTAATTAGAAATGGATGAAGTCTGAGTCAAGAACTTTGTTTATTTTTTATTTATTTTTATTTATTTATTTGAGAGAGAGAGAGTGAGCACAAGCTGGGCGGAGCAGTGGGGCAGAGGAGAGGGAACAGCGATTTACCACTGAGCTGGGAGCCCTAAGCAGAGCTTGATCACAGGACCCAGGGATCATGACCTCAGCCCAAGGCAGACACTTAACCAACTGAGCTACCCTGGTGCTCCAAATCAAGAACTTTAAAACAAACTACCTGGGGAGGGAACAATGAGGACCTGTGCTCAGGTCATCACGTTAGGGTAGGAATAAACACCACTGACTGATCTGAGGTTAGAATACACAAAAGAGTGGAGTTGGCTTCAAGGTCAGAACCACAGGAGGTCAGACTATGGAAATACAGGCAACTTGCCATTTTTTCAAGAAACAGGGCAGGTTTGAAAAGGCACTTCTCCAGCCCAGGCAAATAGTGCTTATAGTTTAAAGACTTATTTCCCTATACACTGCTTTTCTTCACCCAAGCCTGGCTCATGGGTTAATCCTTATATATACAGATTACCTATTTCTCCCAGGTGAGGAGGCTAAGAAGGTCACCTGGTTGAGGATGTCAGACTCCAGGCAATGGGCAAACATACAAGTAGAGGTGTTTTACGAGCAGTCAGGACTCAGCTGGAGATGTAGCTCGTGGCAAATAAAGGTCAGTTTATAGATGTTGGTGGATGCTTAGGAATGGTTGAGCTCACTACATATTAATGTGTTCAGATATTGACATTTCTCAGGGATTCTCTTTGTATTGGTGTCTGCCCATCCTGAAGGAATCTTTTCCCATCCTTAGAAATTGTAAGATGATTGATTTATAACCGAAGTTGATAAAGTGCATGCAAGTTTTGACTAAAGCAATACAGATGGTTTTGATCAGGGGCAAATCAATTGCCTTTCTGAGCTCGTTTCTTCATTTGTCAAATGATTATTTATAATAACACTTATTTTGTACAGTTGTTGCAAGAATCACATGAGATGGCATTTATAGTTTCCTTGCATAGCACCTGACTTGGGGGTCACTAAATTAATGTTAGTTGAAGTGGATGATGACTGTCATCAGTTATTTATTGAAATCCTGTGAAAATACACGTGGAGCAATCTATGGCAGAGAAGTTATTTGCCGGATCTGATTTACTTGTTTTGCAACATGATTTTTATTTAGTTCATCTAATTCTCACCTAAAAGTTTCTGGAAACCAGGCAAATTTCACCAGCATTTTTTTTTTTTTTTTAACTGCCCTTGGCTCCAAATGCTCAGCCAGAAAAATCATTCCATATGTTTATTCACCTTGAGAAGCTGAGTTTGCGGTATCCAGTTTCCCTGTTTACTCTTTCAGTGCTAATGTTGCTGAGCATGTACAAATATCATTCTTTATCATTCCAAGTAGGTCGTGGGCTTAATTATGGATTATGAGAAATGAGCTGAATGTTTGAGTATTCTGGAGCCTGGTGAGACCGATTTGTTCGGAATGGTTAAAGGCATTTCATTCCTTTGGAAAAAAAAAAAAAAAAAAGAGCCTGGTGCAGCTCACTTGTGATTCATGAAGGATGAAGTGTGGCTGAAGTCAAATGATGGGTCCCAGACTTCGCTCACTCAAATTGATTCATTAGGACTTGTGTCAACTTGCCCCAAGAGACACACATGCACTCAGAGGCTCAGTAGATCGAGAGGACATATGTGACCTCCCAGGAGCAGAAGTCAGCACGGAGCACTGTCCTCCAAGTCAGCTGAGGGGTGACGAAGTTGCGTGAGTTGATTAGCAGCCGTTTCCTGGCTTCGTCTTTCTGTGCACCCCAGAGGTGGTGCTTGTTAGGAGCATCTCTGCCCTAAAGGGGGATTAGGGCAGTGTGGGAAAGTTGCACTTTCCCAATAATTAAAAATAAACTGGCTTAAGTTAATATCTAGCCCCCTTCTTGAATGGGGGAACTGAGGAAAGCCAAGAAGATAGGGAAAATATGCACACATTAAAGAAAACCAAATTTATGAATTAATTGTAAGAGTGCCAGATTTATAAAATAAGAGGTTACACATTGCAATGGGACAAATGGTACTTCTATTAGAGAAAGTGAAAGTTCAAATTCATTCATTTGTTTATTCAGTCTTTCATGCATCAAGTATTCCTTGAGCTCTTTTCTGTACTAAGTACTGTGCTAGCCACAGAGGATTTTATGATGAACAAGACACAGACTTTACCAGGCTTCAGAAGGCTCACAGTCTAGTGTGAGAGACGGACTGGTGGACAAAGGATTGCAACACAAGGTGAAGGATGCTGTGACAGAGGGTAGCACAGGGTCATGGACAGGGTCATGGAGTACCAGAGAGCAGAGGGGAGAAAGCTTAGTCATTTCTAGGAAGAGTCATGAGAAAACCAGCTGAAGAAGGGACACGAAAGCAGTTGCAAAAGCAGGCTGGGTAAAGGCTCTGGGTGTAATGGGGAAACTTCCAGAGAGGCAGCTGGAGGAGGCAGAGGCTAGTGGTTTTATTTGAAGTTTTCCTTGTTAAAGTCTTTGACCCAAGATGGTTTTCAGTCATCGTGCAAGCGGCCCTCAGAATTTTTCTCCAAATCAGCTAAACCAAGCACAAGTCATACAAGAACCTTAAAACTTCTGTTGTCATCAGTGATGAATCCAGATCATCTTAAATCCCAAAGTCCTTTCTGTCTCAGTAATACATGTGTTACCAGATCAGAATCAATGCTTCATCTCCCTGTTTTATTCCCATGCAGTCATCGGCAACCTTGCTCCTCAGTGATGATGCTTGGTGGATGATACAGAAGCCTGCTGAAACCAGGGATGATAAATAGTCCTTGCTAAACCCAAGGATAGCCTTGATTGGAAACTAACACTGATGCTTTGTACCTGCTTTTGGCTCTAGCTTCTGAGACATGTGGCCATATCAGCAATACAACGTAAATAGAAGCAGTGCTCAAGACTGAGGTATAGAGTAAGGTTGCTTCCTGCTTCACTGCAGTCCACAGCATTGCCGCAGGGTCTGGGACTTTAGAGCAATTGTGAAAAACATCAGGTCCATGGACACTGGGGATTATTAGCTCAGGGAAATAGTGTATATCAGAGGGTGAAATCCAAAATTGACATAAAAAGGACATTGGCAGATAGGCATATGGATAACTCTGCTACAGGCACATAGAGATAATGGAGATACTTAACTGTTCTGTTGATCATTCCAGGAATATCTGAGAGAGTGTCCTCTGGTTGGCCCTACCTGTTAGGAAGGTCACAAACTTGCGAATGGTATGCCATGGCTTAGGTGGGTCAAAGAGACCAAAGAAAGATAGTTATGATTCCTCAAAATGTGAGGTTTGTGAACCCTCAGCCTGTAAAAATTTCCAAAATATTTTTGTGCATTGATTTTCACGTTTGCTTTCGATCTACACTACTCAAAATTCACCAGCTTTGACGTATTTAGTATAAAATGTCATGAGGTTTGCTACTTAATCTAAATGGTTCAATTTAAATATATACCTCTGAGCCTCATTATGCATGGATTCCATCCTTGAAAATTTGCCTACTGGTTAAATTACTTGTAACCCTAAGACCAATACTCACTGTGCTTTCATGGTCATTTGCAGACGTGTGCCAAGTGGTGAAAATTTGTATCTCCTGAAATGCGTGTGCCCAGCTGAGGTCAACAAGGCATTTCTCTGCCATCTTGTTTCAGTGCTCATATTGTAAATGAATCATCTGTTTAGTGACAGTTTTAATCCACTAATTTATTTTTGCTTTTTGTTGCTCCTCTTTAAAACGGCCCTCCCATAATACTTAAGTCTGTCTAGTGTTCCTAAATGCAAGAAGGCTGTGATGTGCCTTATGAAAAATACCTGTATTAGATAAACTTCCTTCCGGCTTGAGTTATAGAGCCACTGGCTCCAAGCTCACTGTTCCTGAATTTACAGTAATATCAAATAAGGTGGCTTTAAATCGAAATACAAATGAAACAAGGTTATATATTGATTGGTTAATGAAAATATTATGACCAGAGGCTCACAGGAACCTAATCTTGTATTTCTCCTTAGAGCAATGGCTCATTATAGACTAATTTAGTGTTTGCAGTGACTTTATAGAACACATTAATATCAAGTATCATGAATTGACTGTACATGCACAAAAAATATGTTTGTATACACACACACTCACGTACACAAACATATTCATATGCAAATACATAAAACCAAAGCCAAGTAAGCACAAATGTAATATTAGCAGCTAGTGGTTCTAGATACTGGATATGTGACTGTTCATTGTACTATGATTACAAAAAAATATTTTGATTTAGTTTGGAAAACTTTAAAAAAAAGTTGAGGACAAAAGGTGTCATTCTAAGAGATTTTATGATGGATGCAAACTTTTAGAGATAAAAAATTTCACAGGTTCTTAGAAATACAGGAATGGAGGTCTTATGAGATCTGAGTGATGAGCTGTCTTAGTGATCTGGACCCAGCACTACCTTTACCTCTCTGTGTAATCTTGAGCAGGTCAGCTGCCTCTCTGGGCCTTGATTTTCTCAAAGATTAGAGATTAAATTGCTTCTGGAATCTCCTCAAGCTCCATTATTCTGTCATTTTAAGTGAGCCCTAGACAGGTTAAAATACCAGTATAATTTAGATATTTAGTAAAGAGTTAGTCATAGGATCCAGTGTGCTGCTAATTATGTGATGCTAAAGTATGGGTTAAAAACAAAGTGCCTGTTAAAATGAAAGAACAGTATTGAGATTGGCAAATACTTAGAGAATGGAATTCCCCTGGACAAAGCCAGGCATATTGAAGAGACAAAAACCTTCAAGTAATATGGGATGCATCTAGTGACAAGATTGCCTTGTCACTTGAATAGTTTCCATTTGCTTCCGTTTCTGTTTAAGTCAAAAAGGACTTATCCTATTATTCATTTGGAAAAAATTGTCGTGTATCTGTAGCCTTTTCTTTAAGTGTCTTGAAGGCACTGTTGTGTAATAGAAAGAAAATAAGGTTTGGAATATGTAAAACCTGAATTCAAATTCTCATTTCTCCAACTTCCCATTTCTGTGATCTTGGCAGAATTATGTGTTTTCCTTGAGGCCCAGTTTCTTTATCTGTAAAAATGCTGATAATATTTTCCTTGTAAGCAGAAGTTTATATGAGATAATTGTACAAAAATGACAATAAGAGGTATTCAAAACTATTTGTTTGCCTTTTTCTCAGCCCATAATTAACCATATTTTTTTTTCTAGAAAGACTTTTTGGGGGCACCTGTGTGGCTCAGTCATTTGAGCATCTGACTCTCGATTATGGCTCAGGTTTTGATCTCAGGCTCGTGAGATTGGGCCCCAAGTCAGACTCTGGCTCCGCTCTCAGGGAGGAATCTGCTTAAGGTTCTCTTTTCCTCTGCCTCTGTCCCTCTGTGCTCTCTTGCACGCTCAGATAAATAAATTAATTTAAAAAGATTAAGACTTATAATGCATTATTTAAGTCTTGGGACACCTGGGTGGCTCAGTCGGTGGAGCGTTTGACTCTTGGTTTCGGCTCAGGTCATGATCTCAGGGTCCTGACATCAAGCCCAGTGTTGGGCTCTGTGCTCAGTTGGGAGTCTGGCTGAAGCTTCTCTCCCTCAGCCTCTTCCCCCACTCTCTCTCTCTCTCAAATAAATTAAAAAAAAAAAAAAAAAGCACAGTCTTTGGAGCCAGACTACCTGAGTTCAAATTCTTGCTCTGCTGTTTATCAGCTGACTGCTTAGAGCAAATTATCAAAACTCTTTGTGCCTCATTTTCTTTGTCTATAAAATAGGGGTAATAATAGCACTTACCTCATAGAACTGCTACATGCATTGAATTAGTATTTATATAGTATTTAAAACAGGAGGAGGCATCTGAGTACTTAGTATCTTAGTATCTGTTTCTATTACTTCTAAGAATGGTAAGAAATCCTGCCTATACTAATAATAAAGGAAGCAAAATTTTAGAGTAATAAAGAGTCCCAAATTGTATAAAACTATACATGAGACTAATGGTCAAGGTAGAATTGGTTGTGTACTTTTAGACTGATAGGAGGAAGGAATAATCTTTAGTCACTGATGCTTAAATGAATTTTACTGTACTGTAATATAAAGATTGTATTTTAAGACTTTTATCCTTAATTTCAGCTTTTGGAGTGTATCCCTAGGTCTTCCTTGTATCTCCTCCTAGTGGAGTTGCTGAAATGTATACTTCTAAAAAATAATAATGGCTGCTTTTGTTGAGTGGTTCCTAGGTGTGAGGTCTGAGATTTAACTCTACTTGTTAGTCTATTTTAATGGATGCTGAGAAGACACAAGGCTGTTGGATAAAAGACAAAGAACTGTTTATTACTCATACTATAGCAGTCTTCATGAACATGCAGTTCTCCTTCCCCTCCCCCTGTCCCTTGAGCCCCACCAGGACATTGTGACAAAGCCCCACACGGATGCTGTGAACATACTCAGATTTCATTGTGGCCAAGGACCACCAAATTTGGGGAACTTACATTTTCTAGCTAAAAGTAAACAGCATGCTCTTAATCCCAGGGGGAGACATTCTTTTCATCTTCCATGGCTGCTCACTGCAAAACAACTCTGAGAAATGCTCGCGTAAAGAGCATTCAGATTTTGCCTTCTTATTACACCCAGCCCATGGCAGATTGCCTCTCTCAACATTGGGTTCTAGGACCAAAGCCAAACACCTTAATTGGGGCATTTTTACTGGTAGATCACTCTAGAGCTAATATTCCATGTGCTTTTACTCCCTATGGCTTCTTAAGGTTTCATGGAGAATTTAGCATGGTTGCCTCTGGGCAGTATTACAAATTGGGTACATTTTGTTTGTGCGCCCCATATTCCTATGGAAATCGCTTTTCCTTAAGCAATCTCCCACATTCAGGGCTTACACTGCTAATGGTTCTAACCTGATCTTTAACTGCCTTCTTGGTTTCCTCCCATGCCATGTTCCAGCCCATTGCTTTCTGCTTCTTTGCTTTCAAACAAGACTTACCTATTCTTCAGCCAATCTCTTAGGGTCCTTCTGTCTTATAAGACTGAGACATAAAATTGACATTAAAATTTGCTAATAGAAGGGTGTAGAGGGGTGACTCACCAGAGAAAATAAAATTTTATTTGAAGAGAGACCTTTTGAAGACAAGCTGCTTTAACCTAAAGAATAACCTGAAGGGTGGGAATTTGGGATTTCAAGAAAACATATATACAGCTCTGTATGCTTCCTTTGTACATGGTCAGCCGTGGGTCTGAGGGATAAATTTAGTTTTGATTTTATATGAAGCATTGATTTTTGTGCTTTCTGAGCAGGAAAAAGAACATTCCTAGGTATGGGTTTAAATACCATTTTCTTTGCACTCCTTATCGTCCACAGGTTTATGAGATCTAGTTTTTGATCTTCGTGAACGCTAAGAGCAGTCATGACTAACTGTTTACAAGTCTATATAGTATCAGGAGTTGCTCTCCTACTAATAAGCAAACCATTACCAAAGCCATACTTTTTAATGGAGGTGCTGCCGAGGGACTTCCCATTAGAACATGGAAAATGAAGCTGTGCTTAAGCTGCAAAGCAGCCATTCCGTGACCTAACGCTTCTATTGGCACCTGCATTTTGGGTCTGTAATGTTTTCCTAACAGTGCTTTCAAGACCCAAGTGATTTAAAAAGAAATGACTGCGTTCATAAAAACGGGAAACTGTAAACCAGTATAAATGTCAGTTTTTATGTTGATATTTACATATATCCCACAGAGAGACTGAATTGTTTTGTAATATGACTCAATATTTGGGGTCAAATATTTTGGTAACATTTACAGATCAATAAATTAGATGCATTCTATCTTAAATGACCAGAAAGAGCTTAGTTTCCCAATGTGAGGCAAACTTAAATTTTCAGCAGGGAATGTTCCCTGCAGAATTGTTAATTGCACCGATGCTATAATAGTATTACATTTTAACTACAACTGTGTTAGATTTTCAAGCATCTCAGAGGTTATAAACTAGTCATTAAAATTCATTCCTGTTGGCAATTTGGTCTGCAGAGCCTTTACCCAGTAAAGCACACATCTAATATTTATGTGATTTCCATTTTAACACAACTATTTGAATTACTTGCAATACTATAGCCTTTGTAATGTGCTCCCTTTCTTATCCCTCTCACATGAGCTCTTACTGTATTAACTTGTTAAGGGTGAGATTCCTTACGTTAGAAAACTGGTTTGCCTCCTGTGATTTCTCTTAGTTAGGGCCCATCTGATGAAGGCATGCTGCCCAGAGTGATAGTGGGGATGCCATTTTTATACCATCCATGTGAGGGCAACATGTGGGGGAAGATATAAGCTGGGTGTACTTCCTCAAAAAATGCATGTCAAATAAAAGTCTGGTACTATGCATTCCCTGCTCTCTAAAACATAACAGGTAAGCAGTCCACCAGGGAGTTGGCTTATAGAAAGTCATTTTGCCTTCCCAAGACATTAATTTGTCTCTCTCTTCTGGTCCATCTTGGTTTTCTGTCCTCTAGTGTGACTTCTTGTTTCTACCTGGTCTGACAGTTTTATCCTCACTCATTTCCCTTTGGAGTGAATGTGGCTAACGGCAGGAGCCATACATGTGTCCTGCTCCCCCTTCCTCCTAAGCATCTCGCTCAGCGTCTAGCAGTTAGCAGATGGATCATAATGTGTTGTGTGTTAAATGTAAGGATTTGGCTCTAGGCAGGCCTTGACACTTTAATTCTGGTCTATTTGATTAAGTTGGACCCAGAGGAAATAAATATTTATGGATTACCTATTGGCAAAGAAACTATTAAGTATCATAAAAGCTGGGAAAATGTGATATGGCCTCATATCAAATTACAAAAAGTAGGGTGGGAGATGAGAAAATTACGAGAAATAAGATGTGCCACTTAAAAGTTACAAGCAAAACTAATGAGTTTAAAGGGATCACACCGAACTTATACAACATGGGATATATATTCAGGGAAGGTTTGATTTATGACTTCTAAAATGAGGTGGGATACAGGAGAAATCACGTGGCCTAACTTTTGATAAAAAACTTTTTGATCAGGAGAGTGATGTGATGACATGTTAGGAAGGCATGTTATGTTAGGGATGACATGTTAAAGATGGTTTGTTAGTCTGGATGCCATGTAAGGATAGATTTGAGGAAGGATGAACTAGAATGCAACATGGCTAGAAGAGAGGGGAGAGATTAGGAAGCTGCTGTTACAGTTTAAATGCAGATAGATGATGGTGTCCTAAACCTATTGCTGGCAATTGGAATGCTTAGAATGGAAGGTCTTCTGAAGATACTGTGGAAGCAGAATTAGTAGGACTTGACAAGGAGGGGATTTGAACCTGCCTCAGATTTTGAGCCTGCATGATGTAGAAAAAAGTCAGTGACATTAACAGGAATAGGGAAAGCAGGATGATGAATGCTTTAGGAAGATAAGGGGAGAAAGAGGAGAAAGACAGTGACATTAGATGTGTTTTTAGGTCTTTTGGACACAGATCTCTTGGGTCTGGTAATTCAGGAACTGCGATAAATTAGGGCAGATGTAGCTAACCAAGAAGATGCTATTAGTCTGATAGACCAGGAATCCTGTTATTTGCCAGCCCTGTGACCTAGGGCAGGTTATTATATGACTGCCTCTGATTTTCATTTTCCTTGCCAGTATAAAAGAGGAAGGGCTTCATAAAAGAGAGCTTAACAAGTGGATGCAACCCAGCAACAGTGGCAGGTAGGGAGTGATTTGGAATCTGTAGAGAGATTTCTCATGGGCTAACGGAGTTTGCCCTGGATTCTCTACTGACCTCAGATCAATGCTACTCTGGTTCCTCCCCAGACTTGGAGATTTTTGATCACAGTGATCATCAAGGCTTTCCAAGCTGATGCTCATAAATGCCACCAGGGCCTTTGCTTATGAGTCATGAATACACAGTACATGTGGTGAAAAGGAGGCCTCTATCAGATGCACGCTGGCCAGCTTTAAAAAAAAAAAGGTACAAGTGACTCCATCCCTTTTTATCCCCTTTCTACCTTCCAATAAAAAAAATATAAAACACCTTTGTAATTTTAATGGAGAAGATGAGAGAAACCACAGATTATTTTCCCTGATTTTGTGAGAAGTTCCTCAGTATAGCAGTTCAATCTTTAGTTCCTCTTTTGAGCACCTACATCATAACCCAATAACATCTGATTAGGTAGAGGTATGTTGCCAACATTCAGTTAACCTCAGAATATGGAGAGAAAATGGTAAAAATGTTGCTTAGCTGATTCCTGCCTCTGATGAAAAAATTTGACTTTCTGGTTGGAATATTTTTTTATATAGTTAGATATGTATAAGTTTGGTATTTGCAACTGGGACTATTTCCCTGCTGATTTTCAGTTCATTTTGTTTCTCATTAACCTTTATAAATATTCTAGTCAGAAATTCCCTTTTATTTAGGATACAGTGCTTTCTTAGCGAAAGAATGAAATGATGCTTTAATGTTGCTGTTATTTTTCTCTATCACTGGTCCTGAGAGAACCACAGAGAAAAGCATGCTTGGAAAAGAAGCTTGGGGTAACGGATACCTGGAATTCCAGCTCTGTGATTTACTTCCTGTGCAACCGGAGGCAAATTATTATCCAGCCTTCCTTGGGTTTAGTTTCTTCATTGGTATGATGGCAATGTTTGTTGTTGAGAGTGTAGTGGGATAATTGAGCAAGATAATGGTGACATTTGTCTAAAGACCTTTAAGCCCAGGCATTCTAGATTTATGTTCTGTGGGTCCAAATCCCATTTATATCCTGGTCAAGATATTTTACTTTTCTAAATTCCTTTCCTCATCCATAATATAAGAATTATCATAGCTTCTTGTGATGATAAATGAGCAAGTCTGTGAAAAACAGAGTGACTGGATAATCTAAAATGTGCGGTAAATATTAGCTATTTCAGTGACTACAGAGCTGGTGCTCAGTACATGGAAGCTTCCTTCATTTTCCTCCTCCAGGTAGCCCTTATATAACCTTTCAGGATTTCTCTTCCATATGTTAAGCAAAACAATTCTTAGAATATTGGAGAAAACAGTCCTTAAACCTGTGCTGCTCACCTACAAATACAGAGGACCATTTGCTGAATTAGCCAGTTCCATCCTTTGAACATGAAGCTTGGTAATGCTAAGCTCAAGGAGAGTCTCCTTTCTTTAGAGTGGTTGCAAATGGCACAGTCTTCTAGCTAATGAAATTACAAGCTACCCGGCCTGTCCCCTATCTATTGTTCCAGCTTCAGACACATTTTTGGAAAACCCTCTGGGTGCTATCTTTCTTCTTAGTTATCCTTTGCCTCACTTCTCTCTTTCTTATGAGGAAATTTCTCAGGTTCCTCAAGGCACTGATTTCTTTTTTTTTTTTAATTTTTATTAACATACAATGTATTATTAGCCACAGGGGTACAGGTCTGTGAATTGCCAGGTTTACACACTTCACAGCACTCACCATAGCACATACCCTCCCCAATGTCCATAACCAAACCAGCCTATTCCTACCCACCTGCCCCCGGCAAACCTTAGTTTGTTTTGTGAGATTAAGAGTCTTTTATGGTTTGTCTCCCTCCTGATCCCATCTTGTTTCATTTTTTCCTTCCCTACCCTCCAAACCCCCCACTTTGCCTCTCAACTTCCTCATATCAGGGAGATCATATGATAATTGTCTTTCTCTGATAGACTTGTTTCACTCAGCATAATACCCTCTAGTTCCATCCATGTCATCACAAATGGCAAGATTTCATTTCTTTTGATGGTTGCATAGTATTCCATTGTATATATATACCACTCTTCTTTATCCATTCATCTGTTGATGGACATCTAGGTTCTTTCCATAGTTTGGCTATTGTGGACATTGCTGCTATAAACATTCGGGTGCACGTGCCCCTTTGGATCACTACGTTTGTATCTTTAGGGTAAATACCCAGTAGTGCAATTGCTGGGTCATAGGGTAGCTCTATTTTCAACTTTTTGAGGAACCTCCATGCTGTTTTCCAGAGTGGTTGCACCAGCTTGCATTCCCACCAGCAGCGTAGGAGGGTTCCCCTTTCTCCGCATCCTCGCCAGCATCTGTCATTTCCTGACTTGTTAATTTTAGCCATTCTGACTGCTGTGAGGTGGTATCTCATTGTGGTTTTGATTTGTATTTCCCTGATGCCCGAGTGATGTGGAGCACTTTTTCACGTGTCTGTTGGCCATCTGGATGTCTTCTTTGCAGAAATGTCTGTTCATGTCCTCTGCCCATTTCTTGATTGGATTATTTGTTCTTTGGGTATTGAGTTTGATAAGCTCTTTATAGATTTTGGATACTAGCCCTTTATCTGATATGTCGTTTGCAAATACCTTCTCCCATTCTGTCAGTGGTCTTTTGGTTTTGTTAACTGTTTCCTTTGCTGTGCAAAAGCTTTTGATCTTGATGAAGTCCCAATACTTCATTTTTGCCCTTGGTTCCCTTGCCTTTGTGATGTTCCTAGGAAGAAGTTGCTGCGGCTGAGGTCGAAGAGGTTGCTGCCTGTGTTCTCCTCAAGGATTTTGATGGATTCTTTTCTCACATTGAGGTCCTTCATCCATTTTGAGTCTATTTTCATGTGTGGTGTAAGGAAAAGGTTCAATTTCATTTTTCTGCATGTGGCTGTCCAATTTTCCCAACACCATTTGTTGAAGAGGCTGTCTTTTTTCCATTGGACATTCTTTCCTGCTTTGTTGAAGATTAGTTGACCATAGAGTTGAGGGTCTATTTCTGGGCTCTCTATTCTGTTCCATTGATCTATGTGTCTGTTTTTGTGCCAGTACCATACTGTCTTGATGATGACAGCTTTGTAATAGAGCTTGAAGTCCGGAATTGTGATGCCACCAACTTTGGCTTTCTTTTTCAATATTCCTTTGGCTATTTGAGGTCTTTTCTGGTTCCATATAAATTTTAGGATTATTTCTTCCATTTCTTTGGAAAAAGTTGATGGTATTTTGATAGGGATTGCATTAAATGTGTAGATTGCTTTAGGTATCATAGACCTTTTCACAATATTTGTTCTTCCAATCCATGTGCATGGAACATTTTTCCATTTCTCTGTGTCTTCTTCAATTTCTTTCATGAGTATTCTATAGTTTTCTGAGTACACATTCTTTGGCTCTTTGGTTAGATTTATTCCTAGGTACCTTATGGTTTTGGGTGCAATTGTAAATGGGACTGACTCCTTAATTTCTCTCCCTTCTGTCTTGTTGTTGGTGTATAGAAATGCTACTGATTTCTGTGCATTGATTTTATATCTTGACACTTTACTGAATTCCTATATGAGTTGTAGCAGATTTGGAGTGGAGTCTTTTCGGTTTTCCACATAAAGTATCATATCATCTGCAAAGAGTGATAGTTTGACTTCTTCTTTGCCAATTTGGATGCCTTTAATTTCTTTTTGTTGTCTGATTGCTGAGGCTAGGACTTCTAGTACTATTTTGTATGGCAATGGTGATAATGGACATCCCTGCTGTGTTCCTGACCTTAGCAGAAAAGCCCTCAGTTTTTCTCCATTGAGAATGATATTGGTGGTGGGTTTTTCATAGATGGCTTTGATGATATTGAGGTATGTACCCTCTGTCCCTACACTTTGAAGAGTTTTGATCAAGAAAGGATGCTATACTTTGTCAAATGTTTTTTCACCATCTATTGAGAGTATCCTATGGTTCTTGTTCTTTCTTTTATTAATATATTGTATCACATTGATTGATTTGCAGATGTTGACCCAACCTTGCAGCCCTGGAATAAATCCCACTTGGTTGTGGTGAATAATCCTTTTAATGTACTGTTGGATCCTATTGGCTAGTATTTCGGTGAGAATTTTCCCATCTGTGTTCATCAACGATATTGGTCTGTAATTCTCTTTTTTGATGGGTTTGGAATCTTTTTTGTCTGGTTTTGGAATCAAGGTAATGCTGGCCTCATTAGTCGAGTTTGGAAGTTTTCCTTCCATTTCTATTTTTTGGAACAGTTTCAGGAGAATAGGAATTAATTCTTCTTTAAATGTATGGTAGAATTCCCCTGGGAAGCCAATTGACCCTGGGCTCTTGTTCGTTGGGAGATTTTTGATGACTGCTTCAATCTCCTTGCTGGTTATGGGTCTGTTCAGGTTTTCTATTTCATCCTGGTTCAGTTGTGGTAGTTTATTTGTCTCTAGGAATGCATCCCTTTCTTCCAGATTGTCAAATTTGCTGGTGTATGGTTGCTCATAATATTTTCTTATAATTGTTTGTATTTCTTTGGTGTTGGTTGTCCTCTTTCATTCATGATTTTATTTATTTGGGTCCTTTCTCTTTTCTTTTTGATAAGTCTGGACAGGGTTTATCAATCTTATTAATTCTTTCAAAGAATCAGCTCCTAGTTTCATTGATTTGTTCTATTGGGTTTTTTGTTTGTTTGTTTCTATTTCATTGATTTCTACTCTGATCTTTATTATTTCTCTTCTCCTGCTGAGTTTAGGCTTTCTTTGTTGTTCTTTCTCCAGCTCCTCTAGGTATAGTGTTAGGTTGTGTACTTGAAGCCTTTTTTGTTTCTTGAGAAAGGCTTGTATTGCAATGTATTTTCCTCTCAGGACTGCCTTTGCTGTGTCCCACAGATATCGAACAGTTGTGTTTTCATTATCGTTTGTTTCCATGAATTTTTTCAATTCTTCTTTAATTTCCTGGTTGACCCATTCATTCTTTAGAAGGATGCTCTTTAGTCTCCATGTATTTGGGTTCTTTCCAAATTTCCTCCTGTGATTGAGTTCTACCTTCAGAGCATTGTGTTCTGAAAATAAGGGCACTGATTTCTTTTATGACAACTTTGAAACTTGTAGGTTTCTGTAGAAACATTTTCACTGGATTAAAAAGCACTTTGGCTGGTAATAGCAGAGGATTTAAAGTCAAATAAATAAATAACCAGTTCTCCAGTTTCTTAAAATCTCCCTAAATAAGATATGATATTGATTATGTAGGAAATAATGAATTGATTTACAGTTTTTCAGATTTCAGATCATAGAGGAATGATCACAGGCCCTAGCACAGTTCAGATAGAGCTATTCCTCATTTATCTATTCATTTGCTCAGTCTTTCATGATACAGTTAGTGAATGCCTAATTTAGGCAGGTTATTATTAGAGCAGTAATAATATAACAGCAACAGTAATTGTTATGGGCTGAATTATGTTCTCCCCCAAATTCATATGTTGAAGCCTTAACCCTCAGTGCTTCAGAATGTGACTGTATTTGGAAATGTAGCCTTTAGAGAGATAATTAAGTTAAAATGAGGCTGTTAGTATGGGCCCTAATCCAATTTGACGGGTGTCCTTATAACAAGAGAAAAATTGGACACGAAGAGACACGAGGGGTACATAGGCCAGAGAAAAGACCGTATGAGGACACAGTGAGAAGGTGGCCACCTGCAAGCCAAGGAGAGAGGCTGCAGCAAAAACTATACTTACAGAGTACCTTGAACCTGTATTTCTAGCTTCCCAAACAGTGATAAGATAAATTTCTGTTGTTTAAGCCTTCTAGTCTGTACTATTTAATTATGGCAGCCCAAGCAAACTAATACAGTAATATTTCATATTTATATTTATACTTCTAGCAACTACTGTTATTTTCACATACATACCATAGCATACTGGCGAAACACATTGGCTCTGAAACCAAACCTCCCAGGTTTTAATCTACCACCTACATGACCTTAGGCAAGTTACCTAACCTCCTTATTGAGGTTTCTTCGTCTATAGAATGATTACAGTATCTATCCCACAGGACTGATATCTATAAATGAGTTAGTGTTTGTAAATCACTTTAACAGTGCTGGGCACATGGTAAGCTCTAAAAAGGTATTCCTTACATTAATGAAGTAAAATGTATGTCATAGTTCATTTTATCCCTCTTAAATCTTATGAGCTGAAGGGAGAGAAGGAAAGGGATAACATTTGTTGAGCCTTTATTATGCAATAGACAGTGCAGTGACAATTTCACTCACGTTTGCACATGTGAGATTAAATTACTGGCTATGTTTATATACTTCAAAGACATTGGGACATGAGAACATTAGCAGAGTGTTAAGGCATTGGCTTGGGACATTCTCCCATTTTGAATCTAAATCTATTTTCCTTTCTTCTATTCAGTATTGCACCTGTGTACCAGGAACAGTGGTGGTATCCAAATAAAATGAAAAGGATACTCATCAAATTGGGTATTGTAACAGTCAGGGTTCAGAACCAGTAGTGCGTGCGTGCATGTGTGCACACACACACACACACACACACACAAGATCTATCCCTCTTTGTATATTTTGTATATAAATATATAGTGAATCTGTATCCAACTATCTAACTCATATTATATAGTTAATTTGGGGGAAATTTGAAGTCCATAAGGCAGTCAGGAAGGGAAGATCGTGAATAGACTGGAACTCCATAAACACAAGCTGGAGCTTGTTGTCCACAGGTAGGGGTGTCTGTCTGTCTGTTTCTCTCTCAGAAAGCAAAGCAGTCTCCAAAAGGGCTTCCAACTGATTGAGGCCCTCCAAGATAACCTAATTTAAAGTCAACTGATTAGAGACTTTAATTATAGCAGTAAAACATTTTCACAGAAGACCTAGAATCTGATTAAATAATTGGGGGAAGATGTATGTGTGTCACAAAAATGGCTGCTACTTTTATTCTTTGATTCTCCTGAAAAATTATGTCTTGTAGCTCACCCTATCTGGAAACATACTAGAAAGGGGATTCTGGGAACATAGGTTAGCTTGGTCAACTTAATTCACCGCAAAGCCATTGCTGTTAATTAAAGAAAAGAGACTATAATTCACTGTGTGTCTAACAGTGGAGTATTTTTAAATGATTTTTTTTAAATTCTCACAAAATTGTTGAAATATTATGACCATTTTCTGAGTAAGAAAACAAAGGCTCTGATGGTTTAAATAACTAGCCCAAGTCAGATAGCAAGCCAGTGACTAAAATTAGAAGTCAGAGCTGACTCGGGGCGCCTGGGTGGCTCAGTGGGTTAAGCCTCTGCCTTCGGCTCGGATCAAGCCCCGCATGGGGCTCTCTGCTCAGCGGGGAGCCTGCTTCCTCCTCTCTCTCTGCCTGCCTCTCTGCCTACTTGTGATTTCTGTCTGTCAAATAAATAAATAAAATCTTTAAAAAAAAAAAAAAAAGAAGTCAGAGCTGACTCTGAACACTATTGTATTTAAGGACAATGAAAGATAACCTCAAACTACCTTAAGTTCTGAGGGAACTTTAGGGTAGAAGAGAAATCAGTGCCGGTTGGGCCATGTCAGCTGAGTTGTATTTTAAGCAGGTAAGAAACATGAATTAGCAGAGTAGAATCTACAATTTTTAGTCCCCTTCATGAATACCTAATTGTAGACTCTTAAGATTTTCTTTTAGGGATAGATGTCCATTTACAGGAAATTAGGAATCACTCTCTGCAGGTGTGTGTGTGTGTGTGTGCATTTGTGTATGATACGCTGCTTGAAGAGAAAGATTTCTTAGTTTTATATATTGGATAATTTCTCCATGAGTTAGGTATTACCTTTCAGAGTTCTGTGACAGATCATGTGATACTTGAAGTGATGTTATTTATGAAATAAAATGTGCATATTTAAATATTTGTTGATGATTGGGCCACTTGTAAATTGGTAAGTAGACTCACTGCCTTTATAATAATTTTTATTATTCTGTATTTTACAACGTGCCAAGAACTCTGTGTAGAGCCTTCATATACCATGCCTCAGTTAAGCCTCATAACAGCCCTCTGAAGTTCGCTGCATCCCCATCCACATAATGAAGAAAAAGGCTTAAAAAGAATCAATGGTCTGCTCCAGGTTTACTACCTTGTGTGTAGAGTTGCTACCAAGTGTGTAGTGAACTAGGTCTAGCTATGTCTAAAGCCCAGATGCCTAGTAACTAATGAAGCAAAATCCCCGCACAATGTTTAAGTGACACTCAGTTTATTAAAGTTATAAAGTTGTCTAGCTCTTTTAAAAACATGATGCAAGGATTTAAAAAGACAATTTTTGTAAAGTTATTATATTGATTTCAAGTCAGTCATCTCAAGTAAAGTTTTACAAATGAATGATCCTTCGTCTTTTGCAATATTCTTTCAAAGTCCTGAATAACCTACCTTTGCGAATTTTGCTTTCACTTTTTGGTGAGAATAGTTCTGAAGTCACAAAGCCAGCCATGTTGGAACTCTGCCACAGATTCTGGTCCCATTTTCTTTTTCTTTCCTTTTTTTTTTTTTTAAATTCAAATAGTTATGTTTAATAGGAACAAGGTACAGTGTTTAACATACATTTTTGATTTCATTAAATTCTCACAGTTTTGATTTATTTGTCACAATATTTCAGTCAGGAATTATCATGATGTACATTTTATTTATTTTTTTAAAGTTTTTATTTAATTTTTATTTTAGTATAATTAACACACAGTGTTATAAAGAAGATGTGGTATATACAGTGGAATATTTTTCAGCCACAAAAAGGAATGAAATCTTGCCATTTGCAATGACATGGATGGAGGTAGAAAGTATAAAGCTAAGCAAAAAAGTCAGTGAGAGAAAGACAAATATCATATGATTTCACTCATATGTGGAATTTAAGAAACAACAAAAAAAAATGAGCAAAGGAAAAGAGAGAGAGAGAGAGAGAGAGAGAAACCAAGAAACAGACTCTTAACTATTAAGAGAAAAACTGATGGTTACCAGAGGGGAGGTGTGTAGGGAGACGGGTAAAATAGGTAATGGGGATTAAGGAGTGAACTTGTTGTGATGAGCTCTTGTCCCATTTTCTACTTATCACTCATGATCAATTCTAATTCTAGAAGAATCTCTTCAAGTACCCATTTGGTGACACACAGAAAAATGATATGGGAGAATATTCCAAAGGCATAACATCATTTGATTGTAAGTACAAATACCAGTTAACTTTGATAGTAACAATCTGACTTCCTTAATCAGTGTCTACAAACATTTTGTTTGAACACATTTGTTATAGTCTTGTTCTATTTCTATACTTAAAAAGTAGCCATTTGTCAAATTTGGTATAATGCTGTGCTTTCATAATGGCTATATAATAATATATGAAAATACTAAGGGAGGCCGGCCTTCTTTGAGAAAATTAGGGCTGAACAATTTGTATGTGCTTATGGAATTCCAGCATATCACATCTCAGTGATAAGCTATAATGACTATAATAAGCCTTGGAAAATTCAGGCCAAATTTCAAAATGGGGTTCTAGTTAACAATAGAAGTTTAAAGGTTACTCTAATTAACGAATGTGCTTGCAGTATTTTAAGTGTATTCATTTAAATTTAGTCATATATTATGAAGCATTTAAATCATTTTAAACATGCACTCAGAAACCACATCCGTTGTACTTAACAGCTAAAGACTATATTTTTACAGGGAGAGTACAATTTATATCAGAAGTGCCTGTTGTGGAGTTCACCATGAGTCCTTTGGATATTAATAGTTTGAACACATAGCTCTAAAAATCTAATTCCCTTGGAGAAAAAGCACAATTTGGTTTTAGTGAGAATAAGGTCACTGTTTGAAAGGAAGGAAGGAAGGAAGGAAGGAAGAATGAAAGAGAGAGAAAGAGGACAGAAAGAGAAAGAACAGGGAGAGAGAGAAAGATAGAGAGGGAGGGAAGGACAGAAGGGAGGAAAGAAAAGAAAGAAAACGTAATGGGTGCCTGGGTGGCTCAGTGGGTTAAGCCTCTGCCTTTGGCTCAGGTCATGATCTCAGGGTCCTGGGATCAAGCTCCGCATCAGGCTCTCTGCTCAGCAGGGAGCCTGCTTTCCCCCCCTCTCTCTGCTTGCTGCTCTGTCTACTTGTGATCTCTGTCTGTCAAATAAATAAATAAAATCTTTAAAAAATATATTTAAAAAAAAAGAAAGAAAACATAAGTACGTCAATCAGTAAGAAATAATACTGATGCTGGACAAATCAGACCAGTCTCTAGACTTGTATTTTCATGGAGATGTGCTTTTTTTCCTTATCAGTATATGTTTCCACCCACACAAAGTAATGTAAATCAAAAGTCTCTCTCAAAGTCTGTCTTTCTAGGGTGCCTGGGTGGCTCAGTGGGTTAAAGCCTCTGCCTTCGGCTCAGGTCATGATCCCAGGGTCCTGGGATCGAGCCCCACATCGGGCTCTCTCCTCCACGGGGAGCCTGCTTCCTCCTCTCTGCCTTGTCTCTCCGCCTACTTGTGATCTCTGTCTGTCAAATGAATAAATAAAATCTTAAAAAAAAAAAAACAAAAACAGTCTGTCTTTCCTCCTTTTTCAGAAAAGGCCTGCATTTAAACGTTACCTTCTAAAGTAAGAAAGAATGAAAAGGTGAGCGGCTGCACTCTCTCTGTCAGCAAGCTTACAAACAAAATGGATGCACACTTTGGTGTAGTCGCAAAGGAACACACACACGCACAGCGCATGAAACTGTCCCTGTGTTTAGGCTCAGACGTTTCTTTCCTATAACGGGAACGCAGGTAAAGTGTTTATTAGTTCTTCAGAAACCCTTTACTCGTGTAAACAAATTGACAGAAAAGCCCAGAGCAAGCACCGTGAATGAGATGGTTTTGCTGCCCGCAATGAGGCATTAAACGATGTCTGTGCTACTTCTGGGAGAAGGAAAGAGGGGGAGGAGGGAGAGGAAGAAGGAGGAGAGAAGAAGGGACCCACACCTTCATTTAAGTCGCAGGCTACTTCTCAAAATAGACTGCGACGCGGTCCTCAAGTAAGGATCCTGAGATCATCTGGGAATCTGGCTTTAATGAATGGGCTCAGATACAGCTGAACTGAGTAAAAGCAACTGCTTTCGTGAGCTGTTTATTACCTAAGCTGTGCTGCGCGGAAAGGAGAGTGGCCAGAAAGGAAGGGCCCAGCCAGGGACATCCAGGCTGCCATAGTCCACCTTTCCCTCTGATTATTCAAATGAAATGTGCAGGAAAGAGTATCAAGATGACCCTCGTGCCTATAATACACGATCCACTTATGACGCATAATATTCTCTGCGAAGCACTCACACCCTTTGTAACAAGGAAAATGAAACAAAGCAGATGAGAAAACGTGTCTCTATTTGGGGCATCATTCTGGAATCCAGTTTTATGACAGTTCATTTACTTTTTAATCTTTTATTTGCTTGTTTGATATTCACAGAAGGAAGGAGGGAAGTAAAGCAAGCAGTAGGACTGGCTCCATGAAAACACATTCCCCCTTCCTCGTCCACTTGCAGTATGAACTGATCTCATTTTCAGAAGCACTAAAATACATTGAGGGTCTGTCACTGGCAAGGCAGCGTGCCACCTGAGTGACATGTACGAAGGTGACTGACACATAAGTAGGCTCTGCACAGAGCACTGGGTACGAAATCAAGCCCCGAATTTGAGTTCTAGGTTCTGTGACTAGCTTCGTGACTGAGAGTAACTTCCTTGATTTCCTTGAACCTCAATTTCCTCCTCCGTAAAACACAGTTATAATGATATTTGACATTTACATCATCTCTGACATTGTCATAATTTCTCATAGAATATTAAGTACCCTGAAAGCAAATATATGTAAAGAGAGTTTAAAGACTTAAAAGGGCTACTTAAGGTTACTCATCATCACTGGTATTTTATTTTTCTTTATTTCTTTGAGAGAGAGAGAAAGCATGAGCAGAGAGAGGGGCAGAGGGAAAAGGAGAAGCAGGGTCCCTGCTGGGCAGGGAGCCCCACTCGGGGCTGGATGCCAGGACCCTGGGATCATGACCTGAGCTGAAGGCAAAACTGACTGAGCCACCTGGTGTCCCATCATCATTGGTTTTTTAATTTAATTTAATTTAATTTTATTTTGTTTTATTTTATTTTATTTTAAAGATCTTATTTATTTATTTGACAGAGAGATCACCGGTAGGCAGAGAGAGAGGGGGAAGCAGGCCTCCCGCTGAGCAGAGAGCCCGATGCGGGGCTCGACCCCAGGACCCTGGGATCATGACCTGAGCCGAAGGCAGAGGCTTTAACCCACTGAGCCATGCAGGCGCCCCTCACTGGTATTTTAAAATCACATTTGTTTCCTCTCACGTGTTGTTGACAAGTTGCTCCTCTGTCACTCAGCTCTTGCTGGACTTCTCAAGTCTATAGACAAAAGGTAGTGAGCTAGGAATGAAAAACCTAGAAATTATTCTTTCTGGAGGTCTCACTCCCCTGCTAGATAATTCTCTCTCTCACTTAGGATGATCTTACAGTGCTTATGATGATTATCACTTCGTGCTGCTTTTGGTCTAAATAAGAAAAAAAAATGTGGTGATTAAAAAGAACCCTCCTATTGGCAGCTGAATCTCAACTCAAAAGTCTATTCTAATTTAATGTATGGTATTGGAATAATGACTTCCTCAGATAACAGTCCCATAGTGACTGTGGGGAAAGAAGGTTATTGAGTAACCCAGCACCTAATACAGACCATATGAATTTTATGTTGGCTATATTAAGTACTTATTTTTTTTCACAGTAGTTAATAAGCTAGTAAAAACCATAGGCAATCTTTTGAAACCCTGAGCACTCTGCCTAAAAGTCTAAATTTCCTGGTATGAGAGACCCTTGGGCCAATAGCTGGACTGATAAGCATCTGTTCTGGCAGAGTTACTTTGGTCATTTAACAAAAATAGGGTGTTGCATAATGGTTAAGAAACTGGACTTTGGAACCAGACAAATCTGGGTTCAAGGCCAATTCAGGCACTTCATAGCTATGCAATTACTTTTAGCCTTAATTTGCTATAATAGTACTTTTAAGACTTCTTGGGAGGATAAAATGTAATAACGCATAAAAAGGCATTGGCAAAATCAATCATCAATTCTAAAATTATATGTTGGTTACCTATTGCTGTTAACAAAATTATCTCAAAATTTAATGGCTTAAAACAACAAACATTTAAATCAAAAATTCAGGAATAGCTTGCCTGGGTGGTTCTGGCTTGGGTTTCTAAGGAGGCTGAAGTTATGGTGTTGGCCAGAGTTGCAGGTGTCTCAAGACTTGACTGGGCTAGAAAATCCAATTCCAAGATGGCTCACTCACACGGTTATTGGCACAAGACCTTAGTTCTTTACCGGCTATTGGCAGAAGGCCTCAGTTCTTTGCCACATAGACCTCGCTATAGGGCTGCTTGAGTGTCCTCACAATGTGGCAACTGGCTTCTTCCAGAGCAAGTGATCCCGAAGAGAACAATGTGTTAGCCACAGTGTCTTTTATGACATGACCTCGCTTTGAAATTCATACTCCGCCATTTCCATGAGATCCTATGATGTACAAAAATCAACCCCACTCACTGTGGAGGAAGAGGGCTATGTAAGACTGAGAATGCTATGAGGCAGGGATCACTGGGGCCATCTTTGAGACCGGCTACCACATTTGGGGAAAGTGAGAACCTATCTTGTGTTGTGTACTCAGAATGTTTCTGAAGCAGAATGTCCCTTAACTCAAAATGCTGAAAGGGAGTCTGAGAGCTAATATGTGTGACAATGATAGAGACTCAAAGAAAAATGCATGAGGAAAAACACACTTCTCATAAGTACTGATGGAGTTAGGCTTTTATAATTCTTTGATTCTGAATTTCACGCTTAGTTAAAAGTTTCTAGTTCTCGCTGGGTATCTGAGGTCATGACCTAAATAATCAGGTTATCCTGACTTAAAAAGCAACAGTTCTTAAAAGATTCCAAAGTCTGATAATTTTTTAGAAACTCCTTTCAACCTGGAAAAAAAGAGAATTACTGCCTTTAAGCAAATATCCTTATCAGTGGAGTAGATCACCCAAGCTCTCTTGATGCTGAATCATACATGCTAAGGTCTAAGGCTTGTCCACAAGCCTCTTTCACCTGGAGGTGTCCTAAGTTATCTTCCTTATCAACTCTGCTATGATTTTTCTCTCTTATAGTATTATAATGAGTCTTTATAGTATTTTATTTTAGATGATGGTGGATGGAAAAGATTAGCCAGAGAGCCAGGGGCCTCAAGCAGTTCCACTGTGACCAGTAGGGAAAAATAAAATGTACTGAATGGTGTTGCTCTCCTTTCATCAGTGCAGTAACTAAATGCTCAGCGATTCAGTGTGCCAAGGATCGACGATGGCAGTAAGCCTGATGGAGCCTCAACTCACTCACCATTTTCCACCTTTGGGATCTTGAGCAAATTACTAACCTCTTTGTACTTCATTTTTCTCATCTTCACAGTGTAAATAATAATAGTATCTATCTCTTAGGGTTTTGTAAGGTTTAAGTAAGCTAACATAGGGAAAGCATTTAGAACAGTGCCTGGCAAATGCTGATCATCATGCATTAATTATTATTACTGTTATCTGACTAAAAAACATATATATTTACTTATATTCATACCTCTCTTTCTTTCTCTCTTTCTCTCTGTGAATATTTTTTCAATGTGTACTTGAGATGAAATTTTTGGTCTTTTCGCCAATTCCTTAGGCAAGATTTATATTCTTAATCTTAATAAGGATCACTAGGAAGAAAATTTCATTCATTCATTCTCTGCTTACTTAGCAAATCTATTTTAAGTCTCTGCTATGGGCTAGGAATTGTGAACGGGAAGGTCCTGGGATAAAATCATACACACATAGACACATACGCACGCAGATTTGGAAATTTATATTAAGGAGGTTAAAATCCAGTAGAAGAGATAGGCATACTTATAAATAACTCTAAACCAGTATACATACCAGTGTGACATGTGTAATAAAGAAGCTTACAGAAAATTCAGGGGTTGTGCGAAATAGAAAGCAGTTGTTTCCCAAATGGGATGTTTGGGATAGGCACCATAGAGAAGGATGAATTTAAACTGGGCTTTAAAAATGGGTTGGTTCAGACAGACAGAAAATGTCTAAAAAGGGAGAAAAGCACTCCTGATAGAGGGCAGGAAAAACTTATAGCAGAAACAGCCCACTATTTGAAGTGGGTGGGGATATGTCAGCGTTCCTGGAACATGAGCTTGAAGGCCAAGAGTCAGACCTAAGTCAGAATGAATGCTGAGAACTCTGGACATTAGTTGATAGACATCCAGAGCTATACACAATTTCTTACCAATGTTTGAATGTGTATTAGCTCCTTTTCTTTGAATCATTCACCTACATGTTTGAGAAATTTGCTAGTTCTGGAAAACTGGGAATAGTCTTTGTGAAAAGCTACAAAAATCTGTGAAACCAGTATGACCATCTATTTGGGAAGTGCTTAGGAACCAATTTGTACAAAGTAGATTTGTGTCTTCTTTTGGGATTTGAGTTTATCAGAATTGATGCCATAGGACTCAAAGGACTCATGTGTGCAAGAATGATAGGCTTATTTGGAATGGGAGGCTGCTAGCCCTCAGGTACAATGTTCTCAAACAGTAAGTGCCAGAGTCCATAGAAGGACAAAGGAAGGGAGTATATGAAACACTTAGGAGCACAGGCTTTGGAGATGGGTCTTATTATGTAGTAGCTCTGCCATTTGCTATCTGTGTGATTTAATTTGTTTTTTTTTTTTAATTTTTCATTTTTTTTTGTGTTAAGCCTGTATTTTCCAATTTACTACAACGTATGCTTCTAAGCTTACTCATTTTTTTCTTTTTTTAATTTTTTGTATTTAAATTCAATTAGCCAACATCAAGTACATCATTATTTTTGACATAATGTGTAACAATTCATTAGCTGCATACAACACCCAGTGCTCATCACATCACCCAGTTACCTCTTCCCTCCACCCTCCTACCTATCCACAACCCTCAGTTTGTTTCCCAGAGTCAAAAGTCTCTCATGGTTTGTCTCCCTCTCTAATTTCTTCCCATTCAGTTTTCCCTCCCTTCCCCTATTGTCCTCTGCACTATTTCTTATATTCCACATATGGGTAGAAACCATATGATAATTGTCTTTCTCTGATTGACCTAGTTCGCTTAGCGTAATACTCTCCAGTTCCATCCATGTCGATGTAACTCATAGATATTCATCCTTTTTAATGGCTGAGTAATATTCTGTGCAATTTTAAACAAAATATTTGTTCTCTTCTTTAGGATTATTCATCTGTAAACTTACAATAACCAAGGCCTCTTTATTGTATTATTCTGAGGATTTATAGATATCATTGCTGTAAAGTGCTTGGTATTTGGCACAAGAAAATGCTCAGTAGCTGAGGAATATAATTACTGATGCTGTTGTTGATGCAGCATTGTTGTTGTTACTCTCAAAGATTCCAGATGGAGAGGGAGCTATGTCCCACAATGAAAGCATTGGTCGAGAGTGAGGTATTTGAACTGTCATCATGTAGGATATCCTTCTATTAAAAATCTGCCTCCCCCATTTTTCTATAAGTGGACAATGAGGACTAATTTGTAGGACCTACCAGGTCATCCACCTTCGTGCTATAAGAATAGCCTTTTTGTCTAAGGGAAGATTATTTTCTTTGAGAGTACATCTGTGAGGATGCTAACTTACTGTGAATGAGGAGGGAGGAGTCTCTATCTAGCCAATCAGAAGAGCTGAATGAACCCTGGTGCTTCATGGAATGAGGGATGCTGTTCAAATTCTGTAGCTTGTATTTGTCTTCTTAGAGCTTCTGAGGGAAACCCAGGAACGAGTTAATGTACCTCCAGTGTGCTTCCAGAGTGCTCCTAGTAAATCAGGGACTATGTAAGAACAAAGGCTCAGATGTTAGACCCTTCTGTGCCTCAGTTTTCCCACCTACAAAATGCTGAATTTTTGTATGGCTTCACAGACCTTATACATATAAAGCTGGTCTGACTGCCCGGAACACTGGCCCTGGCGTGGTAGCTGTTGTGCTAAATGATCATCAAGATGTACAGTGATTGTGGGCTTGATTGTTTATATCCATTGTTGGACTCTAAGCTGATGCATTTTGAAGAATGTATCAATGATATGAATTTACATTCCTAGGGAAATTGTAGGAAAATGGAAACTCATGAAGTAGGGGAGAAGGCCTATCATCCCCCCAAAAGGAGAAGCATTTCCTATCCTGAAAGTGGCCTGCAGCAACCAAAGAGAGACGGAGCCTGCCATGCATTAACACCAGCCATGCCCAAGGCCTGATGTTAGAGGCCGGGTCTATGCCAGCAACATCAGGGGTGACCAGGCCAGAGCCAGTCGGAGCAGAAAAACCATACTGGCTAAGTCCCTTTGGGCTCCTGGCAAGGAAAAGTGGAACTGGGCAGAGACTGTAGGAGACAGCTCGGGAAATTAGGGTGCAGAGAAGGGAAGTAGAACACTGAACACATTTCAGCCACCTCTCTGTTTCCCATCCAGCCAGTTCATAGCCGTGGCAACAGATGTGTGATGCCTTCAGGTACCACACTTTATAAGCCAGAGAGGTGTTTAAAAATTATTTTTGGCATAATGGCTGTATGTATTCTAGATTCCAGGAAGTCTGAGTCAAAGTAGCTCCTGAGAACTGCAGGGTTTGGAAATGTTATATCTTCTGGGAAAGGTTTCATTATTTAGTGTCAGCCCCATTATTAGGTCCGGGGTCATCGCAAAACTGCATTTCAATTTTGCCCTTTTAGTCCTCAGAGCTGACACTTAAACAAGGTCACTATAGCCACCCGGGCACTATTAAGTTGGATTTAAACTTGGACCTTTTTTCTTACATTTTGACATGTGATCAGAAAGCTAAGGGGTAATATATTCTGCATCGTATCAGAAAGTATTCATATCAAACCCTTATTTTTAACTCTGTCTTCCTATTACTCACATTATTTGTAACCATTGGATTTTTATTTGTTTCTAATATAACTCCATAGTAGTAAATTTGGGAAATTTAAAACTCAATCACAATTCAGTACTTATTTCTAGTTGTTTTTTTTTTTTTTCTGTTACAAATTATGTGGCTAAAAATATTCCTGGACATGTCCTCAGGTGCAAGAAGTTCTCTAGGGTAGAGCAAGAACTTCTGTGGAGCAGTCCGAAGACTTGAAGATTTTTTGATAGATCTTAGGGTGTTCAGAAATTTAGTAGATAATTCTGAATTCCACTGTGGCTGAAATCACTTCTGCTTCTATGAGCTATTAGTTCTGTCACTCCTAAACCTCAGCAATACTTGGCTTTTCAGACTTAACAATTTTTTTCTTACAATCTGACAGATTTTTTTTTAAATTTATTTATTTGACAGACAGAGATCACAAGTAGGCAGAGAGGCAGGCAGAGAGAGAGGAAGGGAAGCAGTCTCCCCGCTGAGCAGAGAGCCCGATGTGGGGCTCCATCCCGGGACCCTGGGATCATGACCTGAGCCGAAGGCAGAGGCTTTAACCCACCGAGCCACCCAGGTGCCCCCAATCTGACAGATATTATTTAAAATATTTGCTTTTAAAATTACCAGTGAGTTTGGGGTGCTTGGGTGACTACATTGATTAAGCATCTGGCTCTTGATTTCAGCTCAGGTCATGACCTCAGGATGGTGAGATGGAGCCTGGCACCACGCTGGGCGTAGCAGCCGGCTTAGGAATTCTCTTCCTCCTTCTCCCTCTGCTCCTCCCTCCTGCTCTCTCTCTCACTTTCTCAAAAAAAAAAAAAATTATTAGCTATTTTTTATGTTTAATTATTTTGTGTATTACACTTTATGATTTGAAACTGTATAGCCTTTGTGGATTTTTTTTTTGTTTGTTTTGTTTTTTTTTTTTTGGAGGGGTGGAGGGTTACCCAGCCTCTAAGATGAGCTCCAGTTATCCCTGCTTCCAAATTTCATGCCTTTACATCATCTCCAGGTGCACTGTTTCAGGATTTTTCCTGTGTGATCCATAGACTGTAGCCAAAGTGATTACGTATGATCTTCAAGGCTAGATCATAAAATACGATTTTGTACCTTTCTTTCTATCTAAGATCCTTCTCTTCAGGGAAAGCTAGCTGTCATGTTCTGAGAATAATCAAGCAGCCCTGCAAAAAGGCTCACAGGGAAGGCACGGAGGCCTTCTATCAAGAGTCATGTGGATAAGCCACCTTGGAAGTCAATCTCCAGCCCCAGTGAAGGCTTCATAGACTAGAGCCCTAACCCACATCTTGACTGCTACCTCCGGAGAAAGCTTGAGCTAAAACCACCTCGCTAAATACTCTTGAATCCCTGACCCACAGAGACTGTGACATAATAAATACTTGTTGCTTAAGCTGTTCAGTTTGGAATAATTAATTGGCAATAGATAACTAAAACAATAGGATTTAGAAAAGTAATAAAAGCTTATTAATCATATATGGTGTAAAATTTTCTTTCCTAATTTGAATTGCGCTCCTTATTTATACAAAATATCTTTGGTCTTTTTTTTTTATTTTTTTTTTAAAGATTTTATTTATTTATTTGACAGAGAGAGATCACAGTAGACAGAGAGGCAGGCAGAGAGAGAGGGAGAGAGGGAAGCAGGCTCCCCGCTGAGCAGAGAGCCCGATGCGGGACTCCATCCCAGGACCCTGAGATCATGACCTGAGCCGAAGGCAGCGGCTTAACCCACTGAGCCACCCAGGCACCCCTATCTTTGGTCTTTTGAACTGAATTTTCTCTGGAATTTCACCAGAGCTGACTTTTGCTATATCAAACCACAATTTTTTTTTTGTTTTTCTAATATGTCTTCACTAGACCTTATAATCATAAGTTTATGATTTAAACATAAGTTTAAATGAGTTTAAACGTAAAATCATTTGTTGATTTTTGTTATTGCTGTTAGCGGCACATGATCAAGTCATTTGAACCTAGTTTCAGATTATTTGTCTTATCATTTGGGCATTTAACTTACTTTCATCTATTTTGAACAAATGTGTTTTGTTTGATTTTTACATTTTGATTTATGCTTTCCATTTATGCTTCCTTGTTGACTCATTTCTTTTACTGAAATATATCCTACACATCCTTATAAAAAATTCTACTTCAGAGAAGTGTTTATAAAGTCACACAAGTGTAAAGAAATACTTTAATTATCAAAATCGGTCAGATTTATGTTCTTTAAAATGTGCATCATAACGTAATATTGGGACATAAAACCAATTTAGTGCAATGCGTTTCAAATCTTTTTAGCCATGGCCCACATTAAGAACTCATTTTATCTTACAATCAAATATATATGTACATTAAGATGTTGGACAAGAAAGATGCATATGTTTGTGTTGGAGATTAATGGAAAATGCATACAATACTGTGGGTTAGAGGCAGAACAATTTGAAAAATATTGGTCTGGTCTATTTAACTTTTCCCTATAAAAAGTGAGGAAAGTAACATGCCTTAGTCTTGTCACCATTCCCCTACACACTTCCTAATTTTTATTACTAATAACATCGATTTTATATATATAACATATAAATAAATATTTATAGATATTATATAATTTTATATATTATATTATATTATATATTTATATATATAGACAGACTATATATGTGTATATAAATATAGACTACGTGTGTGTGTGTGTATATATATCTGTGTATATATATATATATATATATAATATAGACTATTTTCCCTTTGTGTAGCTCTCATTCCCTTGATTTATTCATTCCATAGCTAAAGGGCTGAAAGGTGGACTTCCTACTCTTCTTCACCCATTTTGCTCATCTCCACCGTGCCCCCCTCCCCACCCTGCTGTGGCAACTACCAGTTTGTTCTCTGTGTTTACGGGTCTGTTTCTGGTTTTTTGTTCATTTATTCGTTTGTTTTGTTTCTAGATTCCACATATAAGTGAAATGATATGTATTTGTCTTTCTCTGTCTGACTTTGTCTGACTCATTTCACTTAGCATAATACCCTCCATTCATGTTGTTGTAAATGGCAAGATCTCATTCTTTTTTATGGCTGAGTAATATGCCACGTGTGTGTGTGTGTGTGTGTGTGTGTGTGTGTGTGTGTGTGTGTATGTGTGAGTGATATGTCTTCTTTATCCATTCACTATAGAGGAACATTTAGGTTGCTTCCATATCTTGGCTATTATAAGCAATGCTGCAGTCAGTATAGGGATGTATATATCTTTTGTAATTAGTGTTTTTGTTTTCTTTGGTAAATATCCAGTAGTGGAATCATATAATATATATATACACATACATACATATATATATACACACATATATATGTGTGTGTGTGTGTATATATATATATATATATATGAAACTCCATATTGTTTTCACAGTGGCTGTACCAATTTACATTTACGCCAACAGTGCACAGAGTTCCTTTGTGTCTACATCCTCATCAACACTTATTCTTGTCCTTCTGACAGGTATAAGGTGATATCTCATTGTGGTTTTGATTTGCATTTCAATGTTGATTAGCAACATTGAACATCTTTTCATGTGTCTGTTAGCCATGTGCATGGTTTCTTTGGAAAAATGTCTATTCAGATCCTCTGCCCAGTTTTAGCCAGATTATTTGTGTGGTTCTTGTGGTGTTGATTGTATAAGTTCTTTACATATTTTGGATAATAACCCCTTATCAGATAAATCATTTGTGAATATCTTCTCCCATTCAATACATTGCCTTTTCATTTTGTTGATAGTTACTTTCATTCTCCAAAAGCTTTCTTTTTTTTTTTTAAGATTTTATTTATTTATTTGACAGACAGAGATCACAAGGAGGCAGAGAGGCAGGCAGAGAGAGAGGAAGGGAAGCAGGCTCCCCGCTGAGCAGAGTGCCCAATGCAGGGCTCGATCCCAGGACCCTGGGATCATGACCTGAGCCAAAGGCAGAGGCTTTAACCCACTGAGCCACCCAGGTGCCCCTCCAAAAGCTTTTTATATTGGTATAGTCCCAATAGTTTATTTTTGCTTTTGTTTCCCTTGTGTGAGGAGACATGTCTAGAAAATGTTACTAAGGCTGATATCAAGGAGATTATCACCTTTGTTTTCTCTAGGATTTTTATAGTTTCAGGTCTTATATTTAGGTTTAAATTCATTTTGTATTTATTTTTGTGTATAACATGGGATTTTAGATACAGTGATTATTACTAATGCATTATTTATATGTGATACATCTTTCAGTTTTTTCATCTATATTTTATTTATAGCAATATTTATATCAATGTACATTCTTGTTATATTTAATTTGTTTAAATATTCACCATCAGTTGTACCCATAATAACTCGGTTATTGAATTTTTAAGTTATATTCTTCTTTAGTTTTGCTATAGAACTTCTCTGAGTAACTTATCAAGGAAGGTATTATTTTAATATGATTAGAACTGGGAACTAGAATAGTATGATTTGAGTAACAAGAAACAGCCCCTAAGACCCTGGTTTTTACTAGCATAGATTTCAAAAATGTGTCATTATTTTGAATAGATTAAAATGCATTTTTAAAACAACCCTTGCTCGACAAATATTTTAGGAATACCAAATTATTTGCCAGACATTTTTGTAGGCAAAAAGAATATAACATCTAATTGAGTGGCTCACAAAAAATATATAGGATGAACTCCATGTGCAGAATTTAATACAATAATGATGGAGACGATGATGATATCAACTAAGTCTCATTAACATTCACTGTGTGTTCCTGGTGCTAAGTTCTTTAAGCATATGAAAATTGTATAATGTTCAGAAAACCCTAAAATGTAGGTGCTATTATTATCCCTATTTAAAATTTGATGAAATGGAGGCACAGATAGTCAAATTTGGTCAAGTTGCGTAGACAAGTAGAAGCAGAGCTGGCATTCAGTGTCAGGTAATCTAGCTCGAGAACATATATTTTTAGTTGATTCTTAATTCAATATGCTAAGGTTGAGGTTTTAAGTTCTTTTAGGGTTTATCTCTACTAATTTTTTATGGATAATAATGAAAAGCCACTTTAAATGGTATCATTTAATTCCAATATGGTGGATTGGGCTAACAGAGATTCCCTTACTACAAATATATAGAAATGGTACATACAGCATGACCAAAAAGAAAAAAAAAAGTATCTGAGCTTAAAAGAAAGAAGTGGAAATTCTCACATGCTAGAAACAAAGAGGGAATTTAAAACCAGGCAAATGCTCAAGCTGAAAGTGTAGAGACCCTGGGGGAGTCTTGTATAGGCAGAGTTGAGGTGCTAGGAAGGCTGCCCTTATATGAAAAGATGACGAGAAAAACACCTTTTACCAGCCAAAGTAAAGCTGTTGAAAGTGTGACTTTTTGGCTCTGAATGGGGAAAAAAGCAGTAGTTACCCATGAGCAATCTTAAATTCAAGGCTCCCTCATATATGGATGCAGATTTCAATTCTTGCAGTACTGGGTTTGTGAGATTAATGTAAGTCTGGTACTGAACCAGAGAAAGCCTTAGAGCTCTTGGCAGTTGCACACACGAAGACCCTTGTAGGGATGCTCCCAGGACACAGAACAAATGGACTCTACACAACAAAAGACTCTGCAGGGAAGATAAGCTCACAACAAAAATCACTAACCACGTACTATACGATAGTCAATGACCTGGAGGATTAGCAACCCAAGAAATTTCAGATAATGGGAAAATATGAAGGCCTATAAAAACTTGCATTTAAAATAATTTTAAGAGGTGCCTGGGTGGCTCAGTGGGTTAAAGCCTCTGCTTTCGGCTCAGGTCCTGATCCCAGAGTCCTGGGATCAAGCCCTGCATCGGGTTCTCTGCTCAGCGGGGAGCCTGCTTCCTCCTCTCTCTCTCTCTCTGCCTGCCTCTCTGCCTACTTGTGATCTCTGTCAAATAAATAAATAAAACCTTTAAAAAAATAAAATAAGATAATTTTAAAAAGAGGCAGAAGACTATAAATCATAATAAAAAATAGGTTACTATGAAAAATTCCAAATGGAGTGGAAAAAATGACAAAAGTTGACCAAATAAAAATATATAGATGAATTTCATGGTATGGGAATTATATCTCAATAAAGCGATTATTAAAAGACTTTCAATTAGAAAACAATGCTGAATGTTAAATCATTATATCTGAACAGCATGTTAGGCATAGCTGAAGAGATTCAATACAATATGAGATTAAGATGAAGAAAGAAACCAATATAGAGCACAAACAGAAAAGGAAACAAATATGAAAGAGAGTTTAAAAGACGTGGAACATGCATGTGTTCATTTTGCAAACACTAGTAAGTTGAGCACCAGCTATACCTATGACAGTTTTCCACATGCTTGAAGGGAGAGGGTGGGGAAACTTGTCCTCACTGGGAGTATGTGTTTTATGGAGAAAATGAGAGAGATACTAAATAACTTTGGTAACTAAATCCACAGCATTTCAGATATTGATAAGTGTCCTGGAGTAGGGCATGATATACAGGAGCAAGTGTGGTTGAAGAGCTGGTGTGGTTGTGTAGTTTTGGTGGAGTAGTCAAAAAGATCTTCACTGAGAACTGACATGGGAGCAGACACCTGACAAGAGAAGTCAGTGATGCAGACACCTTGGGAAAGAGGTTTCTAGGCAAAGGGAAAGGGTTGGAAACACCCTTAGCATGATAGAGGAGCAAGAAGGAAGTCCATGGGTTGGGAGTGGATTGGGGGGCAGAGCGGAGGGACAAGAAGCCACAGAGGTAGACAGAACTGGGAGTGGGGAAGATGTTTTCAGACCCTGTGGGACTGTAAGGACTTTTGCTTTTTTTTTTTTTTTTTTAAGATTTTATTTGTTTATTTGACAGAGAGAGATCAAAAGTAAGTAAGATCGAAATTTGTAATTTATTCTGATTCCTTTCTGCATTCCAACTCATATTTAATAACATAAAATAAATAAGTATTTACTCTGTACCTAATTTTGGACTTATAAAAAGCATTCAGTCTGGCACATTGAAAACACCGATGCTAATACTGATGGTGCTGTTATAATATCGTCAGAAGCTGATTTCCCCAAATATAACGATCTGTGAAATGGAGTTTCTATTACAACTCTAAGTATTAGAAAAAAGAGGTTCCTGTTAAAAGGTGGACTTGACGACCTGTTCAGCTATGTAGAAACTGCCTGATTACTTGGCAATAATACAGAAAGGATTTCAGTATTATGAAGAGGTTGGAGTAACTTATTTTTCACTTCACTTCCAAAGCTATGATGTCATAATGGACTTTACCACCGTACCTTCTACTCTTGGTCTGGAGAAATTATCACCAGAGTCAGGGTTCAAAGTCCTGAGGGCATTGGAAATGATGAGAGAAGTCATGTCTCCCCACAGGGACCTCTGTGTGCAGGGACGGAAGGCAGTTTTGGGGTGCATTTAAGCTGTGTTACAAGGGGAAGATGGAAAATGCCTGATTTAAGCTTTGTTTAAAATTCTGCCCAGTGCACACCTCAATTCTCACTCAATCAGGGCTGGTTCGATTATTCCTCAAATCATACTCTGTGGCAATATTTAATTTTTTCAGCTAAGTACTCATCTAACAAATTATGGAAAAACTTTGGATATATTAATAAATCACAGAGAGAACTCTGGGATGTGCGTAGAGAACTCACCATGAACCTAAGCCTGTGGTTTTCATGCGACTGTTCTATTTTTCTTCCTCTCCCAGGTACATGCCACTGAGAGAAATGCTTTTCTACATGATAATGAATTTCTGTCATTCTACAGGCAGTTAGTTTGATCAGAAATTAAAGTTAAATTTAGACTCAAAGCGGGGCCGGGGGTGGGGGGAGAGCAGTGATATTTAACTTTGGAAGGATACATTTGCCTTTCAGCAGTCTGCAAAATAGTAAAGGAACAATTGCCTCATTTCCTTTGCCGGGGACTGTTGCTCCTCAGAAGTAGGCTGGACACTGCTTTGTTTTTATAAATTTGGGTAATTTGTTTTCTTCTTTTGGCCTCTGCCATGTTTCTTCTTTGATTGTTATGAATTCTCTACAGTTCCTATCTGAATACCTAGCTGTGATGTAGTGTGTGTGTGTGTGTGTGTGTTTCAAGTCTTTCACACTAGAACCTCTGAGAGGCTAACATATATAGGAAAGAAAGTTGGAAATATCTCACCACAGAAGTGAAACTCCTGGCAGCTTAGACATTATTTTCCATAAACTTTAGTGGAAATAGGGCCTTTTCATCCTTGCATGTATTTCCCACATCATAAAAATAAAAATTCCTCCTTTGTCAGACTTACTTTACCACTGACCGTCAGACTGGGTCCACTCAAATCTAGAACAACTCATTGATTCATATATTTGCTGACCAGATCTGTCAAATTGCATTAAAAATTTCTGAATGGTGATTTGGCAGAAACCTGAATGGGTAACTTTGCATAATGGGCAGCATTGTGGTTTGTTTTCATCTACTTCAGCTTCTCATACTTGTTTTTCGAAAATAACATGTATTCGTTTATCAAGTTTCCTAAGCCATTCAGGTGTCCCAGTCACTGTGCGAGGCACTGTGGAAGATAGGTATATGAGACCTAATGCCTTCCCTCAGAAAGTTCAGCTCAGTGAGACAGATATCCGGACAAGTTTTCTGTACGATGTGCTGGAGGCCAGTAGGCACAGGGTGCTGGGGGAGCTTACTTCAAACCAGCCAAGACACACCTTACAAGCTGTAAGGAAGTCATAGAGTAGGTATGGGTCTGGACCCACGCCAGGTATGAGAAGGAGAACTTAACTTTTTCCTACAACCTGACAGTTTCTTTAATGTACAACTCTATTGGAGGGTGATAGAAAACTAGTTATCAGTCTGGGGGTTCAAACTCTAACATTTTCCCTGAATTTCTTTACATCCCAGGGAGTTCATTTCATGAGACAACATTATGAGACAGGCCCATTGGGTCCTCTTTGTGATGTGATTATGCAGGCCTTCCCTGAGACCCCTGTTGTCCCATGAGGGCTTGGTCCGAGGTACAAACAAGAGTCCCTAGATCTGTTTACTTTTAAATGGCAACTTACTTCTGGTCTGGTTACTAGCTTTGCCACATCCAGCCACTCTTGGGGATGTGCATGTCATTCTTCTAGACCATGTTTGGGGTATAGGTCAGTCTCTAAGTTTCTCTAAGTCCTGTCTATGAGAACCTGTCTAGGTCCTTCCAAGATGTGGGGCTCAGTTCTCTGTAGCCCAGGCCAGCTACCAGAACTCATCTGGAGCTCCTCCTAGTGGGGCACACAAAATCATGACTGCCCTTTCCTTTCTGACTTCCTTTCCCTTCAATATAGGGTATCCTTGAGAGTGAAGGCTAGTCAGGCTGACTGGTTTATATATACAAAAATATTGTATATCTTTATATATTATTTATATACATAGATATATATTTATTTATATATTATTTGCATATGTATATATATTTATATATGTACCTTTCCAAATGCCTAAGCTTTTAATGCATAAAAATCAACGGGGAGGGACACCTGGCTCAGTTGGTTAAGCGGCTGCCTTCAGCTCTGGTCCTGGGATCCAGTTCCACATCTGGCTCCTTGCTCAATGGGGAGCCTGCTTCTCCCTCTTCCTGTTGCTCCCCCTGCTTGTGCCCCTGCCCCCCACCACCCTAGGCAAAATAGATAAAATTTTAAAAAAATCAAAGGGGAGCCTCCCTTCCTTTTCTCCCTCCCCCTCTTCTCTCTTCTTGGGACTGTCACAGCCATTTCCGAAGTCCTTGAAAACAGCTAGTTTGCTGGAATAATAAAAAAGGCCAAATGGAAAAAAAAGAGAAGTAGAAAGCAAGAAAAATAGTTAATTTAAAAATTATTGTATTACCACAACATTTATTTTTAGTAGAAGATCATTTTAGACACATGGAATTGGAAATCCTTTCAAAAACCAATTATTATAGCCTCTTAACAAATGCTGGGATCATCTCCACGTACAAGTAATGGGCTGTGGCAGGAGTTTACTGTGCTTTCTTGACTGAGGTTTTAATATGTTGGAAATGAAGCTTTCCTGTTCTTGTTGGCTTAGTGCAGTCCTGTATATAGTGACCTGATAGAACTTTATGAGTCATCATATAATTCCTCTGCTTAAAAAATGCTCCTTGGAACTCATACTTTTTCAGGATATCTTACTTGGATAAGTACAAAAGTTTGAAAGTGGTCCTCTAGTATTTTACCTTTTCTCCTTTAACCATTGTAAATTCTGCTCTTAGATTAAGCTGTCTATTCCCTCTCTCTCTGGCATTCAAGGCTTCCCATGAAGGCCTCCATGGTTTAGCCCCTGTGCAGTAAAGGGTTAACTAAGCAGATCCAAGGTACTCAAACCCTGCACTTTCTAAAGAAAGGACTGGCCCTTGACAGTATCTTGAAGATAACCCCTAAACCCTTAGATTATCCTGCCTGACTAGAGTGTTTTTCTACATCTGGGGCCCTTGCACAGATAGTCTATGCTAACAGTGTGATTTATGGTGGGTACTTTGCTCTATGCTGTCTATCAGTTTGACCTTTGAAGGGGCTGCAAACTGGGTACTAGGGTCATCAGACAGGTCCAGGCCTATGTGACTGACCCCCAATAAAAAGCCGTGGATATCAGGAGTTGAGTGAGCTTCCCTGGTTGGCCATACTCCATACATGTTGTCACATTTGGTTGCCAGCAGAATTAACTGCTGTCCCTAGGATTCCATTGGGAGAGGACAATTGGAAGCTTGCACCTGCTCTCTCCTGGACTCTGCCCCATCCATTTGCTAACATTTGCTGATTTTATTTTATTTATTTATTTATTGGTTGTCACCAGATTTTATTTATTTTATTTTTAATTTAATTTACTTTTTTCAGTGTTCCGTGATTCATTGTTTATGTACCACACCCAGTGCTGATTTCCATCTGTCTCCTTTTGACGTGATGAACTGAAATCTAGAGTACACTGACTTTTCTGAGCTGCTAGTGCTTCTAGCAAACCACTGAGACTGAAGGTGGATTGCGGATTCCTAAGACTTTCCCCACCTGTCTTTCTAGCCTTGACTCTCAGCCCTCACTCCAGGTAGTCCACTTTCAGCCAAATGTAACAACTTACCTTTTGGCATGCTTCTTTTGGGCCCACGTGTTTGTTTATCCTGTTTTGTTTTCCACAGAATCCACCTAATGCTTGCCATTCGATGATCCCACGGTGGCCTAGCTCAAATCCTGGTCTGCTCTCTGTCCTTAGACTTTCCAATTGTGGTAGAGTCTCTCACGGCCATGCTGGTATTCATAAATAAGTTCAAATATTAATTTAAGGTGTCCAAGTCAAGCTCCCAAACCTCTACCAATTTCTCCTCAATGTTTTGAATTCAAAGTCTCTTCCTACTTTCCTTTTGTACAGCTTATCACCTGAGTGAATGTGAATTCTGTCCAAGTAACTTCGAGTTACTTCAGATTACCAAATCACATTCTTCTGACACCATAAGGGATTTTGTCTTCCTCATCTCAGGTCCATACACGTAACAACTATTTTTAAAGGCCAGAAGTTTTAGGTGATTAGAAGGAGAGGGATAAAGTCTCAGATCTGGCAACCTCTCTGGCTATGCAAACCTGAAGTCTGTATGTGCTATTCCCCCCCAACCCCTGACAACAAAACACAGGCATACATCTCTGAATAGATTTTTTTTTTCTTTCTGGTGAATAGAATCTTAAGTATTCCCCATACAACTGTGAATAATTGAGGGTTGAAAAATTTTATGCTTTATTAAAATGTATCTTCATAGGAAAGATATACAATTTTCTCTTACAGGAAATCCCAGTTGTTGGTAACAAGATACAATAACAACATATCAGAGGCAAACAAGTAAATAATTTACATTCCTAAGTAGCAGAGCCTGAAAATATGCAGGTTTGCATTGGACATTCTTTTAAACCTTACATAAGGAAATTGCATAAATTACCTGTTTTGTAGAAGCAGATGGGCTATGGCACTAGAACATTAAAGATAAAAGAGTGATTGGTTGTCCTCTACTGCTGAGGTCTGGGAGGGAATAGGGCTTCTCTCCTGTGACATCTGCATTTTGGTGACTGCTGTGAGCAGCTTTTCACTGTTCTCGGGCAGGTTTGTTTATGGAATAGTCCCAGTTCAGGTAGAATTTGAAGCAACAAGGTGCAAATTCTTCTGTTTTTAACTGGCACTGCAAACTCAAGTGAGGATCTCAGAGGCTTGACCTTGGATTCATAATAAGAAGTTTCTTAGTCTTCTGTCTCCTGGAGGGCCATTTCTATGATATCCACTGTCCTTGCCTACTTACATTACTTAGGAAGTAGAATTTTTTCAGAGAAATCTCATTTTCCTTCTCAAACCTTCCCTAAAGATTTGAAGCTTGCATGGCACTTTCAGATCTGGGAGTCAAGAGACCTAGTTCTAAAACTTGACTCTACCATTTATAGCTATGTCACCTTCAGCAAGTAATTAAAATATTAATCCTCAGTGTCCTCATCTATAAAATGGGGGATAATAACTAACCAGCCTGCTTCACAGAGCTATTGTGAGTATCTACTGTAACAATGGGAGTAGTCCCTGATATTAAGCCATACCTAAATGCAAGCTTTGTCTTTTCTATTTTTTCTTTCTTTCTAAATATTATCAGTTGCTCTCTTTGCCACCTGGTGTGTTCAATGGTATCTCATGAGCCACAGTATGAGGGCGCTGTTAATATATCTGTGCTGTCTCTGTGCAGCCGCTAGCCTGCTGCTGTGCTGTGTTGCTCAGGGACAGGGACCACACAGCTCCTGGTGCTGGGCCAAGACTGGCCAATGCCTGAGGAAGGGAGCCAGGAACCCCCAGAGGAATTCCAGCTCCGGGATTCAAATAGCATTTAACCGAGAGCTCTGCAAGTGTCCTTCTCAGGGAGCATTTTACTTTCATGGGCTCAACCTGACGGTTTTGTTTTTCTATTTTTAGATTCCTCTTTCAAATAACATTTATTTTGACAGATCAAAGCTGGAAAGAAACAGCAGCTCTGGGACCAAAGAGAAGACCATATTTCGGAGGTAGCATATGTGTGAAGGAATATAAAGATGAAAAGACGGGGGATTTCCTCAAGGAGTTTATAGTCTAGTTATGAAACATATGCAGTTAAGCTAGGCAAAGATAATCACTACATAGAGACCATATGTACCACATGTAGGGTAAGGATGGGGTTGGGGTGGGGATAGTTGGAAGAAATACAAAATGGGACTTGATGTGGGGTGAGGGAGGAGGTACAGGAAAGGCTTTATGGGAGAGGAAGATTGGAACAAAGACATACACATTCTTGCTCTGGAATGCCTAATAAAAATCGTAGAATTCCTTAAGAGGAAAAGCCCTGCTCTACTAAAAATTTGACAAAGCAACGGTAGTAGTGAATGAAGAGACTGAATGGAATTCATCCCACCGATTGTGCAGAGGAAGCGAATAGGTAGGGGCTCTCAGACCACAGATTCTCTGGACTGGCAGAGATAGAGCTAGAGAGGAGTGGGGGTTGTACCATTCCTGGGACCATTGCCAAGGGAAAACTTCATTGTCTTATCCTTTTACAGAAATAGTCTCTGCTTTCTTCCAGTGATAACTCTCTTAATGCCTTGAGCTAAACATGGCTTTTTTTTTTAATTTAAATTTATTTATTTATTTATTTGACAGAGTGAGAGAGATCACAAGTAGGCAGAGAGGCAGGCAGAGAGAGAGGAGGAAGCAGGCTCTCCAGTGAGCAGAGAGCCCAATGCAGGGCTCGATCCCAGGACCCTGAGATCATGACCTGAGCGGAAGGCAGAGGCTTAACCCACTGAGCCATCCAGGTGTCCCTAAACATGGCTTTAAGTAGCACTGAGCGCATCTTATATATATAAATAAGAAGAAAGAATGAGTGTGTGTGTGTGTATGTGTGTGCGTATGCACGCGCACACGTGAACTTAGGGTGGCACAGGCCATAGTGCTAGAAAACACCATTTGCAAAACAATTTGCTATTCAGTATTCAACAGATATTTATTAAGTACTAACTGTATACCAGGTATAGTGATAGACTCTAGGGAATATAGTAATGTTCAAGGCAGGCATGATCTGTGTCTCCATTGAGTTTATAGTCGAGGCGGTAAACTGTAACAGGATTTCATGACACACTCAGCAATTGTCTGATGAGCTAAGCCAAAAGTTACATTTTCATAAAAAATCCCATTTCTTTGCACCGAGATGGAGCATTAAGAATTTAGGTTAAGTCATAAACATGATCAGCACAGCAAGCTGCACCAAGATGCATAGTAATTGAGGCCACAGGGAAGGCTTAAAATGCCATTGATTTATTGTGCACACAGGCGCCCTTAGCCTCTGATATGATAAGAAGGCAAAGTGGAGGCAGGCTGTACGATGATGAGGCAAGTCTCATTCCATGCGACAGGGGTCTGAACGTGCACAGCTGCTTAGTGTTAGGCAGTTGGGTGAATTGTGGATTCGGATAAGGACAGTGATAAAGGCGAGAGGAATAAGGGTCCAGAGAGTCCTGAGAACTTGCTTTCCACCAGCAGTTGTATGACGGCCTGACAGAGTGGTTTTTCTAGCTCTGTGGTCAGATGAGGTGGTTATTTTTTTGGTCAAATTGTTCTGTTAAAACATGGACTTATGTAATATCTAGGCAGGGAGGGAGAGAGATACTACCTGATTTTATGTCGAATAGGGGAGACAGAGAGAGACAATAAAAACAAAAGACAGAGCCTCCTGGGTCTTTCCTTTATAGTCTCACAGGGATTCAGGCACCATAGACCCATGTCTATGGCAGTTAGAACTGTGACTTGGATTTTTTTTTAAAAGATTATTTATTTATTTATTGGAGAAAGAGAGAGCAAGAGCAAGCATGAGTTGGGAGAAGGGCAGAGGGAGAGGGAGAGGCAGACTCTCACTGAGCAGGGAGTCTGATGTGGGGTTCGGTCCCAGAACCCTGGGATCATGACCTGAGCCGAAGGCAGACGCTTAACCAGCTGAGCCACCCAGGCGCCCCAGAACTGTTTTATAACTTCCCTGTGCTAGTTATTTTGTATTATCTCCTGTATGTTTCCCCATAGTCACTGGCAGTAAAACTGCATTTGCCCAGAGGCAACAAAGATATTAAAAGACCCTCTGTAGCCATGGTCCCCCCTCCCCCTTGAAGGGGAAACAAAGGAATAGAACAGATAGTGACTACACTGAGAAGAAGGGAAATCTGGTTGTATCCTTGGGTCCTTTGCATGGAAGAATTTGAGTTGGGCAGTGGCTGGGTCTATGCTGATCCTGTCAAAAACCCTGAAGGTAGGTTATACTTAGTTCCAGATTATATTTTTTTCTTCTTTAATAATCTATATGCTTGGGACGCCTGGGTGGCTCAGTTGGTTAGGCCGCTGCCTTCGGCTCAGGCCGTGGTCCTGGGGTCCTGGGATGGAGTCCCGCATCAGGCTCCTTGCTCGGCGGGGAGCCTGCTTCCTCCTCTCTCTCTGCCTGCTTCTCTGCCTGCTTGTGTGTACTCTCTCTCTGACAAATAGATAAAATCTTTAAAAAAAAATAATCTATATGCTTATATGCTTTAATTGTCCTTTGCTCTACACTTTCAATGCACCCACATTCATCTTACACTATTTATTTATTATTATTATTATTATTATCATTATTTCTTTTAACCTGTTCTGTTCTCTGGGAGACTAACATTATCCCAGAGGCTCTTTGCCCTCTGCATTCCGGTTGGATTTGGGTATGGGAGGCAGGAACTGGAGATCAAAGTGTGAGAGGAGAGAGGGCAAAGCATGTACTCCCAGCTTTCATATCCTTTGTGCTCTGGGTCACATCTCATGGTGGTGACATGTCCCTCTGGGACTATACCTCCTCCTGGGCGACCCAGTTCCAAGGCTCCAGGTTTCACTGGACCTTATTAATATTATTTCCTCTCCTTGCCTTTTCAAATGTAGAAGTGGTGGTGGCTTCTCACTTTTGATGCTTTCTATGTTCTCCACCCTCCTTGCTGGTTCTTTTCGTTTTGCTTATTCCTCTATGGATAATTTCTTTATTAAACTCTGAGTAGGATGCTGTTTCCTCCCAGGATCCTGAGAAATACAGTTTGGAAGCTACTTAAAGGCAGGCACTGTTATATAATCATTGTTTTGAACCTTTTTAAAAAATGACATATTTTGGGCTGAACCAAGTACTGGACAATGAAGATATTAATAGATTCTTCTATTTTCAACTTCCTACCCTGTCTCATCCATGAGAAAGTCCAGTTAGTTCTATTCTAAAATGTATTTAAACCTATCATATTCTTTCTATCTCTAGTGCTATACCCCGGCTCAAATGATATTAATGCTAACCTGGGTTCTGTAATAGCCAGTCACTTCCACCTGGTCCCTCTGCTTCTTCTCTTGGACCATATAGTCTACTCTGTACACAGAAACCGGAGTGATCCTTAAACTCTTGAATCAGATCATGTTACTCTGCTCAAAGGTCTCCAGTGGCTTCCCATTGTATTAAAACAAAAATCCAAAGTCATTATCTTGGGTGATGAAGCTCTGCCCATGCTCTGGCCCTTGCTTACCTCCTGGAGTTCATCTACCTATACTTTCTCTTGTAACAAGGCTATCTTCCTTGAACATGACAAACCTGTTTCCACCAGGCAGCATCTGCACATGGCGTTTCTCTGCCCCAGACCCTCACATGCTTGGCTCCTTCTGGTCATTCAGATCTCAGCTCAGACTTCCTCAGAGCATTTCTCTGGCTACTCTAATATGGCACCTGAGTCATTCTCTAGAACCTCATGTCATCTTATTTTTTTCGTGGAGCTATCTCCATTTGAAATTATACTCTTTATTTATTCACTTCCTTGCATAGAATCTGCCTAATGCCTTGTCTCCTCACTGTGTGAGAGTGTATAGGAGTGCCTAGGCCAGGGTAAGTGCTCAATACACACACACACACACACACACACACACACACACACACACAGAGAGAGAGAGAGGGAGAAGTTTTACTGATTTGATTAGCCTTCTTCTAAATTCTTTACATGGATTATTTAATTTAATCCTCACAACAACCTCATTCATCAAGAACTATTATTATTCTTGTTTTACAAATGGAGAAACTGAAACACAGTGAGGTTGGATAACTTGCCAAAGGACATACCCAATTAGGAAGTAGCAGAGACAGAATTTGAAATCTCGCCATCTGGCTCTTAGTCCCATGCTCTTAACTGCTAAACTATACAGCGTCCTAACATTTGTTCAATAAATTAATGAACACTTCCCGTCAACTTCTTCCGTTTCTCACTTGGACATTAGAAAGAAGGAAGCTATCTAATTTTTGAATGTGGGCGCCTGCCCAACCTCATGCTGAGGGGTTTTCTACCCTTGAGAAAGGATACTCTGAGCCCAGGACAGCAAGAGAAGCACAAATCTTTTTCTTGAATACAACTTCTTTGGGGAAAGTTCTCAAAGAGCCCTAGAAGTGCTGAGCTTGTGGACTGCCAGAAATGTGGGCTGGAACTTCCGTGCAAGAATATATTTTTTTGGTCCCAGTTTTCCATTATTAATTAATTCAGAGAGCAGTGAGTAAACATATCTATTGCGCTAAACACTTGGATACAGAGATAAATGAGACAGGGTCCCAGCCCTGGGTGAGCTTCCAGGCTAATGAAACATCAACTGTATTTCTAGACACGCGTTCTACTTGTTCAGCCATTTTTCTTCAATCTTTAAAAAAAAAAAGAAAAGAGACTGGATGCTATTCGAGCTGACTAACTCTGTGCCTGGACTGATGATGGAACCTTGTCAGAATGTCAGAAGCTGGTCTCAAGTTCAGATTCAGCCTCCAAAGTCTGTTTTCCCAGTCAAGTGTACATCATCGACGAACCTTCTATTACAGCTCCCTTTGGACGACTGTGCCATGGTCACTGCCCATTTGAAAGTACTTGTCAACTTTTCAATACTGCCTTTTCTTCTCTGGGTCTTAGTCCCATTTTGACAAGCAACACTCCAGCCGAGGCTTCTCCTCATTAGGGCCCACGTCGTTCCTGGGCTCGTCTTCATCTTTACTCTCTCTTGGCACCGGATGTGATTACCTGCATCAAACCCATCGCCTTTTCATAATTCAGTCTCTCCCATCCGTCGGTTGTTTCTGTGCCTGTCTTCCAAGGGCCCCTGTCTGTTTACTTCACTCTGTTACCCGCGCACCTGAAGCCATACTCATTCCACCACACGGCAGCTCCACGCAAGGATCACCTTGCAGCCACGTGTGTAATGTGACTTAAAATACAGCCAAGAAATGCACCCTGTCTTTTATTCTGCTCACTGCACCATAAGCTTATGTTGAAGTGTCTAATATCACCTTCCTGTTCTTTTCTCTCCCCCCCACCCCCGCCACCTTTTTCTTGCTGGTCTTGTGCTATCCAGGTTTCTCCCTGGAAATTTAAATAGCTGTGTTTCAGGTTCCTTTCCTCCAGCTGGATTAGCTTTCAGGTCTTCGTGCTGAGGCTCATTTGGTAATTTCCTGCCCATATTTCTAAGCTCTGCAGCTCCTTTATGTTACTTGCTGGTCCTTAGTGGTTTTTCTATGCCTTTCGTTTGGCTTGATCCGCAAATTTAATTAGTGGGCCGCATGTCCTTCCATTTTAAAGAGTACATAAGATAAAGGCAGTTTTCTGCAACAGCAGGTGGATAATAGAAACAAGGAAGGGGGGAGTTTGTACTGTAAACAGCTCTCTGCAAAATAAGGAGGTGGGAGAGGATGAAAGACGAGGCGGAAGACACGACAGAGCAGCTGGGAATGTGACCTTATTGTAGCAAATGCCCCCTGCATTTGCCAGGCTGTTTTGCACATACGGGGTGGCAGCACCTAACTGGTACAATTTCAAAAGCAGAAACGCAAAGGGCAGCTGAGGTGAAGGCGTGAGATCGCAGTTCACGAAGGGGCCGAGGGAGACGCAGCCCCGTGTATGAATGATTTCTGCAATTTAATCTCTAGGAATAAACTCCACATCTGTCTGAGGTCAGGTTTCTGGGAAACAGACTCTGCGATGAAATTTAACTGGGGAGTGCTTTTAGAAACACCACCTGGGAGGGAGTGAAGGCAGCAGGCCCGGGCAGAAGGAGGAGCTGGACCGTCCGGCAGCTTCATCAGGACCTCAGCTGATTCTCGTGAGCTTCTTGCCAGCTGGGTGCCCCTTCGGGAGAGCCGCTCAAGGGTCTCAGCCTTTAATATCCTCCCAGGGCCCAGTTATTGCAGGGGCTGAACTCGGGTGGGTCTGTTCTTTTTTGAGGAAGGTAATTGGCAGAAAAGGATTCAGCAGAGAGTCACCAGGGCCAACTTTATCAGCAGCTGGGAACACGAGAGCTTCAAACCTGGAGAGGTCTGGAAGGCGCCTGACATCGGCCACGACAACCTCATGTGAGATGACGTGAGCCAACTCTTCCCTGACAGCATCACTGAGCTTTCCCTGTTCAGGAGTGCCTTCTGTGACTCACCTATCTTGCTTCTCTCAGCTGCTCCTTCTCAGTCTCTTTTTGAATTCTTTATCATTTTTCCTCCTCCCATTTGCTTTTTAATATAGGCACATACATTCATTCCAACACTGAGTGCTCATTTTGTTTCAAATTTCCCCTGATGTACTGTTTTTAATTCCTGTTTCACCATTCTTTCTCCCTGGACTATCTTATCTACTCTGGTTTGGCCTTTTTCTTCCCCTCCTGTGATATCCAACTCTTTACAGCAAGCTTTAGTTTCACTTTTAGAATAGTCCAATTTCTAACTCTTGGCTGGGGTGCCTCACATGAAGAGTGCCCAGTCATGCAATCACAGCTTCTCCCAATCCAAACATAGCTCATTCAGTGAAACATCATGGAACCAGCCTCACGAGGACAGTATACCTGGGGTGGTCCCAAATCTTGCCACTCAAAGTCTGACGAGTGAACAAGCAGTGTGTTAGAAATACAGAATCTTCATCCCCACCCAGACCTACTGAATGAGAATCTGCATTTTAACAAGACCAGTGATTCACAAACCTATGAAAGTTTGAGAGACATAGATCTAGAACTCCTTTCTCCCTCAAGCTCCAATCTAGTGGATAACCAGTTCAATCTATTTTGTCTTTTAATCCCTTTTTTAGTGATATCATAGTGACCTCCTAAGTGATCTTACTTCCCTCAGTCTCACTCCTGTAACTGATCGTTTGTACGGATGTAGACCTACCTCCTGAAACAACATATCATGTCCTCTTGCACAAACTTTCAATGGCTTCTGCTGCCTAGAAGGTAAATTTCAAAGTTCTAATGTGGTGCTCCAGCCCTTCTCTTCTGTTCTTACCTTCCACTGCCCCTTCTACATACCAGAGCTCCAACTTCCCACTCACAGCTTGTAGTTTTCTCATCTCTTGTAGTTTTCTCATCTCTTGTAGTTTTCTTCTGAAACATCCTACCGCCTACCGTTTTCTCATCTCTTGTAGTTTTCTCATCTCTTGTAGTTTTCTGAAACATCCTACCGCCTCCCACTTTGCCTATAAAAATCTTACTTAGGGTTTAAGATCCAGCTTAAACGCTCTGTTTTCTAAGAGTCCCTCAAGCTTCTTGCCTGAATGAATCTCATAACACATTGGTTATCTCTATTTTGCCACACTTTCATTCTGCTTTGTGTGAAGTCTAGATCTTAGTACCTACCAAAAGGCTTAGCACTGTGTGTGTGTGTGTGTGTGTGTGTACACACTTATATAGTTATATAGTTACATCTAATAAATCCATGAATGAAATAAATGAACATCTACCCTCAGCAATTTTTATACATACTGTAAACATTTGGAACATTTAGTTTTTCATGGATTTGCCAACCACATTATCTAGATTTTTCAGAAACAATCCTATTTCAGTGAATTTTCTAATTTTCCTGTTAGTATATATTTTTATATTTGACTAACAACTTAAAAGTGTGTTCCTCCACGTCCTGGCCTCTAAACTGCATCACTTAGCTGAATCAGGCTTTGAGGGTACGGCAGGGTTCCATGTAGTGAGTGATGGATTACACGGAGTCTCCCAGGGCAGGTTCATCTGAGACTTCCCCATGGTTTTCCACAAGCCTGGCTGCTTTGCCTTAACATTTACACATCATGCCCTCTTCTCTCTTTCCCTGGCTTCACTGGTTTCCTACTGCCAGAGTGGAAGGAGAGAGATCTATTCCCCTTTGCTAACTCTGTCTGAAGTGACAGAGTTGATCAATGAGTTTCTGGCCCGTCCGGGAAAGCCATGTTGATTGTCCTCCCGTGGCTGGGCTGACAGCATTCAACCTTTTATGAACTGAATAGTGAAGCACTCTTTGGAGCTCAGTTTCGCCTGTTTATGGTGGATTCCAGCTGTATTTTTTATGTCTGCTGTTGTTATATTGTTGCCATTGGTATTAATCTCTGGCTAGTTTATTTGCTGTGGATTTATATGACTTTACATCATAAAAATAAAAAAAAGAAAGAAAGCAATAGAACAAACTTTAGATAGTGAGGACATCCAAATGAAAGGGGGAGGATACTGGAGGCTAATTAAAACCTACAGAGCTTCACAAGCCTGGCTCTGAGGCAGTTGTCCTCCTGGAAAGGGGGACCTGTTTGGTCATCACACTTTCCATACTTGTTAAAGATGAAGTATTGCTGGAGCAGCAGAAAAGCTCATTCCTGGGATATGAATACTGCTATAGTAATCCTCACGTTAGAAGTAAAACAGGGAATAGCATGGAGTGAGGGGCCCTCTAAGGCCTGGTATGTATTTGATTTTTTTAATACCAGTAAACACCAAGCTAAAAGAGTCAAAGCATTTCCATGAGGACCCACAAAATTTCATCTTGGGACAGTGGCCATATTCTTAAACTCTACATTGTATGATTTTCTCAGCGAAGTGTATACTCCAGATTCCTCCATGCTTGACAGACACTGTAATTTTCTTGGCACCTATGTTTTGTCTAAAAGTGAATGCATTTGTCAAAGCAAGAAGATACCTGTGATAGGTACCATGAAAATAATTAGATAGCTAAACCCTTTTTGATAGGTGAGCCATTAAAAAAATCAAATTTTAAAATATATCCAGACTTCAACCTAATTAACATATTTTATTGAACTAATTCAAAGTTATTTTATGAAAAATTATAATAGACAAATAAAACTTACTAGGGAGATTTATTTTCTGTACTTCTATATTTGGCTTTCTCCTGATGAGCTTGCCCAGCTGTTAAGACCTCCATATGTGGAAAAGATTCTTCTACTTATAGGAGGGATTGAAAACAGGTTTGAGATCCTTAAGAACCTGAAGACAAGATTTCAACGGCCTGCAAATTCTTACAATTTCTTTTAATTGAAGTATAATTGGCATATAATATTATATTAGTTTAAGGTGTACAACACAGTGATCCAACATTTATATAGACTATGAAATGCTCACCATGATAAGTGTAGTTACCATTTGTCACCATGCAAAGTTACAGTGTTATTGTCTGTATCCCCTAAGCTGTACTTTGTACCGCTGGGACTTGTTTATTTTATAACTGGAAGTTTATACTTCTTAATCCCCTTCTATTTTTCCATCCATCTCTCTACCCTCTCCCTTCTGGCAACCACCAGTTTGTTCTCTATTTATAAGTCTGTTTTTGTTTTATTTTGTTTGTTAGATTCCATATGTAAGTGAAATCATATATTTGTCTTTCTCTGTCTGACTCATTTCACTTAGCATAACACCCTCTAGGTCCACCCATGTTGTTGTAAATAGCAAAGTCTCATTCCTTTTTATGGCTGAGTAATATTCCAGTGTGCATATATGTAGGCGTACCCCACATCTTCTCTATTTGCGTAAATGTTGATGGACACTTAGGTTGCTTCCTATTAATTCCTTAAGGCTCATTTTTGACCGCTTTGTTTTTTGGCAGCCCTCAGCAGAGCCGATTACTCTCTTTGTTATGCTTTTGTCCCTTTTTGATTCCTTTTCTATGCTGCTTTCACAGTACAGCACAGTGTTCATTCGTGTGTGTCATTCCCATGAGACTGTAAGCTGCACATGGTGGCACCATCCTCATCATCCTACTTGTCTCATCTTCATCAACACCTCACCATATAAGCTGTCATTGGTTAAATGCTTCCTCTGAGCCAGTCATTATTCTAAGCAATTACATGAATCAACTCATTTCATCTTCACAGCAATTCTGTGAGATAAGTACTTTCTAAAATCCTTATTTTAAGGTGAGGAAACCGAGGCCCAAAGAGGTATTATGAGGTAATCATTGAGTGAAATGAGTGAAATGAGAAATGAGTGAAATCATTCACTTTTATAACCTTATTGCCTAGCACTCTGCTGGCACAGAGTGGGCACTCAATATTTGTTGAATGAACGTCTTCCTAATTTCTAGTTTATTGTTTAGATAGAAAATCATCTATAACATTGAACATAAAGACTATGACTTAAAAATTTCTCTCCTGTTTGGTTAATTTGAATTTAATTCCACAAATACATTTCATTTCCTTACTTGTTAATTCAGTTCTTGTTGATAAAGATGGTCTAAAAGTTCCCTGGGGAGATACACGTGTGAAATGTTAAAGACTGTGGGGGAACTATCGGGGTGAACCCTCTCAGAACTTTGGGCTCAAGTGTGCATGTACTGTCCTGCCAATTTCTCCCAGCCACTTTCGTATTCGTGTCTGCAACTCTGGTCAGTGACTGACTTATTTGTTCATTCAGTAAACCCTTAGTGAGCTTAGATGCTGTGCTAGGCCCAAGGTACACAGAATAGCTGAAAAAATAGCTGCTCTCAAAATGTTGATAGTTTAGTGGAGACACGTAGATCAGGAGAGGTTAGAGGTTGATACATTCTACCAGAGAGGTTAACAAAAAAGCAAAAAGTGGTTACTTACCTTTGTCTCGTAAGAGTTTGGAGAAGGCTCTCTTCTATATTAAATGGATGGATAAATAAATGGATAGGAGGCAAAGAGAATGTGGCAAGAGTGTTCCAGGAATAGGCATGTGCAAAGATCTTGAGGAAGAATGTGTTTGGGGATATGCAAATAGTTCAGTATGACTTGAACATACAGTGTGATTACAGGTGAGTGTAATGAGTTCTAGCAACCTAAAGGCAATGACGAGAAAATCAGCATGTTGTAAGGAGAGAGTAAAGACCAGATTTTAATTTAGAATATGCTGGCTATAAGTAACACGTAGAGACTTTTCCTCTGCATGTACTTACTCGGCATTGACTATATAGCAAAACACAGTAGTATTTAAAATTTAGATGGGTCGGAAAGATACTGTTGTGGAGGCAGGAAGGTCAGTTGAGGAGGATGTTGGAATAAATATTAAGGAGGGAGAAATAAAAGAAGTAAGATTTATTTATAGTCAGTCATTTTCCCAATAGTCTCTGCTGTTCCCCTTCCGCCCCATGACTCCATGACTGCCTAGAAAATATTATGGAAGTAAGAGTTTATTATTCAGTCTATACTTAGACTTACATTAGGTTAGGAACTCTGTTTACTTCCCCTCAAACCATGTTTGTGTATCTGAATGACACCTACTAACTAGCCTGGCAAATGGTTCAGTGGGAAGAGTAAATGCTTTGGAAACAGACAGAAATGGGTTCAAATTGCAGCTCTGCTCCTTTTTAACTGAGTGAATTTTGAGCACCCGTCTCATGTATGTTCTTAAAATATGCAATCCTATTCCTTTTATTTCCTCCTGGAAATCTCACATTGATGTGGCTCCTCTGTCTGCTTCCACTGTAAAATGGCACCACTGAATGACTAATGCCATTGAAACAGGGTAGAGAACAAGGGCAAAGAATGGATTATAACTTGGGCTTTTAAAGTAAAGCCTTTTCTTTGAAGGCTAGGGTCTTTGGTCAAAAGTTTTGCCTTAGAATATACCCAAAGTGTGAATCTGAAGGCTACCTCTTGGGTTGTACAGTAGATTATCATGATAAGAATTTATCTCGTCCAATTTATCTAATCCAATCAAGTTTTTGTTGCTGTGTTCCAAGTAGTGTGTTAAGTGCTCTGCCTAAGTAATCTCATTCAATTCTTGCCATACAAACAGGGGGGTGGTTTTTATGTTTTTATTTTATAGAGGAGAAAGCTGAAGCTCGGGAAGGTGGAGGGATGTGCCCCCAAACCGCTAAGATAGCTGATCCCACCCCTAAGTTCTAAAGTCCGTGTTCACTCCAGGACACACTATGTCCTTTCTCTTGGAAGAAGCATTCAAGACACCGAAAAGACACTGTGAAGAAAAGTGGCATCCCTCCCCGCCCTAAGGAAGTGCACAGCATAGTATAATCACAAATAGCTGGGATAACTAATAACATCTTTATAGGTGTGTTTATCTGACGCAGGCTGAGCATGTTGATCAGGGTATCAGTCTAACTTATCCTCATTCTTCCTTACTCCCAGGAACTCAGCACTGTGATCCCACCATCTACTCTGCTGGACTTTTCAGAAGACGTTGGGGATGTTTAGTGTGCCAAATCATACGCTGGTTGTCTCAACGGAGGAGTGAAACCGGTGCCACAGTAGCCGTTTGGGCAATGACATTGCTCTGAATGAGTTAACTGCTCGGCCTGAGCAGGATTCCATGTGTGCAGCCAGAGGGGCGAGACTGAGCCGTGGCTCTGGATCAGCTTCCAGGCTATTGAAATGAGTAGTCTCTGGGCAGTTCCTGCAGTGGCTCTGGGGGGAGGTTTGGCTAGCCTGGTTTGGTTGACCAAGTGATATAATTAGCCAGGAATGTTCAGAAGTACACATGATTGAAAGGGAAATAAAACCATTACCCATGGCTGCCCCTATCTCAGAAACGGCAGAAAGTGCTCCTGGAATGGCCAAGTAGACCAAAAAAATGATAGGTCAGTCACTCTAGATGAGAATGTAAAGTTAGAAACAGATTCAGTTTCTGTCTGTAGGGTTGGCCACTGGTCAATTTGCCTCTTCCCAACCTCTGGTTTACATTAGAAGGGATTTTCCTTAAATACTTCTGGCTTCTCTCCACTCCCTTATTCACTCAGCACCCTGGGGAGGGCCAGTGCCTAATCTGATTAGGAAATATGTGAAGAATAAAGCACAGCCCATCAACTCCTCTTGGGAACAAGTGCCCATAGGGAGCAGGGATTCTTCACTGTCCTTCCATTTTGCAAATCTTACCTGCATGCCTGCATGGCCTGGGACTTGGAGGGGGCTGTAGAGAAGAGTGAGTCTGACTTCTTCAGAGGTGTAGTAGTGAGAAGCCTATTTAGTTCTCATACTGGGTTACATCTCTGCTTCAGCCATTACTAATCATAAAGGGATATTTTGACCACCATCTTTCACTCATTTCTCAATTTGTTCAAAACTTAAGTTGGGGAAAAGAATCATTAATTATTCTTCCCTGCTCAGAGATCTCAACAACCCCATGAAAAGGAAACTGTCATCAATCAGATTATTAAGTTGTTGTGGAAGAGGGAAGGTAGAGGAGTACAGGGGCACATGTGGTCTTTATTTCTACCTAGCATAGAAACTCTGGAAAGGGGCTGAGCCTGCAGCAAGCAAGTTTATCTCAGACATGTGGAGAAGCTCTCTGATTTCCTTGGTTACATGACCAGAAGAAGAGATTACCAAAGAACGTTGTGGGATCGTGTCCCCAGAGTTGCTCTTGAAAGTTCTTACATACATGTGTGTGGGAGATTAAGTATGGGTAGTCATCATAATCATCAGTAAAATTGGCTGAGGTGGTTAGTCACTCAGAAAGTCTGCACAGCGTCTGGCGGCCTGTGTGCCAGTTGTACTAACTCCCTCAGGCCAACAGAGCACTTACTATTTCAGAGATGACTTTAGTGTCTACGGTAAGGAAGTGAATCAGAGCTCTAGTGTTATAGAACCTCATGTATTTTTTTTCTAGTATATTGTAATAAAGAGCCTGGAATATAAGGGTTTTGGAGACCTTGGTAGAGGTGAAAATAGAGGAAAGCAAGGTTGAGATCAGGTATTAATGACCACCCGTGACGCTTATTAGATTGTGGGGAAGGGGGAGAGTGGCAGATGGAAAGGAGAGTTGTCGATACCTAGGATTAGTGGCCAGCATTCACAACAGCCACTCCAGGGGCCCCTAGTCCAGTTGCAGAAACAGTATGCAGGCAGATGTGGGGTTTAGGAGCTTGAGATCAAGCTGAATGTGGCTCCAGCTCCGTGTGAGTCTTCTGGGTTTTTTCTGTTGCTTTGCTGTGTTTTATGGGGCCATGTGCTCATGGGGCAGTTTCACCCTGGGGCTCTTGAAAGTGCCATTGATGAAAAGAAAGTAATTATTTTATACATTCTTTCTGTTACTCAACACATATCCTAGAAGTATCTGCCAAGTGTCTTCAGTGGATGGGAGATGAAAGGAAAATTGGGAGAGTACATGGTGGCCACAGAGGAGGGTGCAATGCATAATGTCCGTCCTGCATGGTTGTCCCTTTATAAATACTGCTCCAGGGTTAACGTTCTGTGATTCAATGGATTAAATAAATTAAACTGACTGAATTCTCAACATGATGGGAGGATACATAGGAATAATGGATGCACTCATAGTTCATACAAAGAAAGACATCACATTATTTTATTGTTGGGAGTAATAAAAATTGCCCTAATTTTTCAGTGAGCAAATGGCTCTTGAGAGAGGTGGGGGGGCAGGCAGTAGTTTCAAGAAGAAGAGATTTGCAGGAATTCACTAATGAAGACATGAACATGTCAAAACACAACTGAAGCATTAAAACATGTCCAAGGGCATGGATTTATAGAAGTGCCTTCTTTAAGAAAATGCCACAGTATATGTATCTCGTAGAAATGATCATTATTGGAACATGAAAAATGGTGGTCCCTGGTTATAAATTCAAGGGTGACTGCTTATAATGGCGGTGAAGGGCCCTGTACATTTTGCCAACTGGCCAAATTTTCCTTTAGAAATTCTATGAAGAATTGGCATAAAGAAGGAGAGATAGATGCACTCTTTCTCATTCCTGTAAATTAAAAAAAAAAAAAAGTCAATGTCAGAGTTTTTGTTAATGAAGGTCATTTAGCCGAGCTACCCATTTGAAAGGTATATATTCTAAGACATTCCAAATTGTAATTTATCCAGGATTCCACCAGCTCATATGACTTCTATAGATGAATTAGGGTACCCTCTTCAGAGCGATCATAACTTGGTATTTCTATAGTGGTTCAACATGTTCCTATGCCACAAAGCATGCCTTAGTAAGTGGGGGATGGGAATGTTAAGCTTCAGTCCCTGTCTCCCACTATGGGTGGACAGTCTTGTGCAGTGACCATTCAACACAGCTGTACGGAAAGCCTGATAGAGGGTAAACCACACGCTAGCTTCTATATAGAAGTGCCAGGCAGAGCGTCAGATTCATTGTAAGAGCCGACTGCAGTTCTGGGACGCTGTTAAGGTTAGATGGGTAGAGAGCTTTAATTACTGGGTCCTTTCTGCTTAGAATGTCACCCCAGATAATATCTTCCCCTTCACCGGTTCCTGAAGGTCTCTACTATTCCTGCCAGTGATTCTTCCTGGCCTGACCCATTTCAGTTATCCTCATCAAAGCTTCAGGGAGGGCAGAGAGAGGCTCCAGGGTGCCTTTCTATAAATTCAGAAGAGATTAAGCCATTCTTGGCCAATTCACTCCTTTCTTCAAGCTCTGGATATTCTTGTCAGTAAAATGAAGAGTTTATGTAAATAGTTTTTAAGTCCTATTACAGCTCCAAAATCTGAGCTAAGCAAAGCCACATTTTCTATGATTGCTTACTTATATGAAAAATCCCAAATAAAATATAAACTGCCCAGGGAAACACTGGCACATTTGTTAGCAATGTTTTATTTATTGTGAAATGTGGCAAAGAGTTTTTTTTGCTGTTGTACATTTTTTTTAAAGTAAACTCTAATTTACTCTAAAAATACAATTTCTATTTTTGCTTTAATTTATAGGAATCCAGACTAAAAAGAGAAAGGCATAAATTATTTAATTTCCAGTCAATCCTCAGAAGAACCCACAGTTAACATAGCATGTATAAACATTTCTGTAGATTTTCGGGAGGTAATGTTCACGCTAGCCAAAAGTGAGTGAGTGGCAAGCCCTCAGCCTGTGAGTCATACGTTAGAAAGCTCTGAAATAATAAGTACTAGTTTTTAAATTGCAAGCTCATTCTTTCAGAGTGGTTATTTAGAAAAATAGAGTCCTTGCCATATCAAAATTCTGCAAAACATACATTTTAAAATTTCAGATTAACCACAGAAGATTGGTCAAATGAGTGGGGACTAATTTTAGAGTGAAGGGCCCCCCAAAAGGCAGCTTCCTGATAACAGTAATATAAAAAATGTATTTTTCTCTCATCCTAGAAACTTCAATTTACTGTGCTTTGGGTAAAGTCCATAAGGCTTAAAAAACCTTGTCAAATGAGCACATTTTCAGAATAATACCCTGAGATGCTGAACTCCAATTTGTGCTTGTCTAAGCACAAGTTGTGGGGTGATAAAGGTTTTCCAGAAATATGTGATGTTACAAATATTTCCCACTGTCTAAGAATACTAGCGTGTATTTTTCGCAAAAGTAAAACAATCTAGAGGAATTAATATCAAATATAATAAATTATTTACTTGAGGTTTTATTCCCTAGGTCCAATTTTGCATAAATGTCTACAGTTTGCCTAGTAGGACCTGGAAAATGTCCCTAAGCAACCATGTTGAATTAATTATAGTCTTCCAGCCATAAAAAATTAAGGAAAAAGAGAAACTGAAGCAAAAGGAATTAAATTAGGAGAATACTTTTAGCTCAAAAAATCCAAACTATTTATTATTATTATTTTTTTTAAGTTTCAAGTAGCATTTCTTGGAAAACTAAAAATAAAATTAAGGCTTAATGTGCAGGTAAAAACATGGCAGCTATATGTGCAGATGAACCAGATCATCAGATCCTGGGAATCTTTGCTCTTCATAAACTTGGGAGTAGAGGATTTAGAGCAGGCCATGGAGGGGTTGGCCCTTCCATTAAGAAGCAGTTCTGTCCATTTCTACACTCTCCCTCTGTCTTCAGCTGTTTTTCTGACTCTCTATCTCCAATGTCCTTTTTCTTGCTTTTAATCTGCATGCCTGAACCCACTCTCCTCGGTTTTCGGATGGCTCTTCTCTGAATTTTGTATCCAAGGGATCCAGAAGGAAAAAAATCTGATTTGGATTATGGGTTACTAAAAATCTGTGTTCATCTAATTTTCTGTGTTTCAATGTTCTTTGCTTCAAAGGAGAAATGGCAGCATCTCAAAGAGGACTTCTGAACGCCACCCCCTCAGCCGCCCCCCCCTGCCCCCCAATCTAAAACAGCATCCCGTTCCCCTTAGGGTCTAGTCCTAGTGACCGGCATACAGAGAGCTGAGTGGGGAGCACTGAGGCCCGCTTCCCACCCAGTGGCCCTACAGGGAGGGAGTGGGAAGTCACACATAGACACACACACACGCGCACACACACACACACATGCACACACACACACACCATACTCCCTTACTGTAGTCTGCCATCTCCTGCCAGAACCTTTCCACTGGCAGAACCCAAACTGGAAGATGCATGTGGAAAAAGGTTCAGAGAAGATCTGGAGAGGATGGAGAAGATCGTCCCACACCCATTTTGCTTCCTTTTACTTTCTTTAGAACCTCTGCCATCATATTTAATGCTCGCTTTTGTTAGTTGGTTATTTTTGTGGTAGAAGGGAACTTGATGAAATACTTTATTTTGAGTGCTCTCTAGTTTTCCAAAACTTTACTTGGCACATATTACATACTCATTAAATATCTGTGAAGGGAAGTAGTAAAAAAAAGAATTTTGAAAAAGAAAGGAAGATAGAAAAAAGAAAAAGGAAATAAGAAAATTTCCATATATATATATATATATATATATATATATATATATTCTGTAATAGATACCTGGAAGATCCATTTTTCCCCTCTGGTGCTATATAAGATGGTTTTAGGTAGTATATGGATAATTGCTTCTTATTTACTTATTATGTAAATTAGATGTAGATTATTAGATGACTTTTTTCCCTCATGATGGGTCTTTAGAAGGTATTCAAATATTAGAAACTAAGTTACAGAAAAATATTAGGTATCTGTATTACAAGTAAGATAATACTATGTAAATAAATGAAATTTAGGAAAAGGAAGAAGGAAATGTTCCTCTTAACTCCGTGTTTTTATAAATAATAAGTTTCACCCTTTGTATCTTTATAGTGTTTAAAGCCCTGCAAATATATTTCACACTTACTATGGGTTCTCTTAACAACCCTATTCACCAGGGAGTTTAAAAGGCGTTTCCAGGGTCCTGCATTGAGGTGATGATAGATTTGGGAACATGGCTCAGGTGTTCTGATGTGAGACTAGTTCTCTCACATTTTGCTTGTTCTACTTGGAACTCCAAAAGATGAGTAGTGGGTGAGCCCTGGCCATTTCTATAGGATGGGAGGGCTAATGCACAGGCTCTGAAGCCAGATCACCCAGGCTCAGTCCTGGCTGCACCTACCTTTAGAGGCGAACTTGGTAAATTACTAATCCTTTGTGTGCCTTGCTTTCTTTATCTGCAACATAGTATAATGATAACTCTACTCCCAGTTGGTTTGTTGCTATGACCAAATAAATTAACATAAGCACCTAGAAAAGTGTCTGGGACATAGTAAGTGTAAGATTTCTAGTTTTCTAGAATTTTCTAGTCTAGGAATAGTTCAAATCGGTTGGAAGTAGAGCCTACATCCTTCTATTCTTTTCTTCTCCCTGCTGTATGTTCAGAGAAAGACTCCCGCAGCATACCTTAAACCAAGAACATATCCATTTGAGGTGTCTAACATTGATTTATAGCTACTGGAGTACTGACAAATACATTTTAATAATTGAACTCTGAGTGAGTGGACATTTCATAGCTGTGGGAGATGACAAGAGAATCTACTGGAATGATACAAAACGTGCATGTTGTGACTATCAGCTTTGGGATACTGCGGGAAAAAAAATTTATTGATGTGAGGCAGAAAGTAATTCTATTAATAATAATGGGGTCTGCACTTTACTTTCTCCACTGGAGACACGCACTTGAATTTATTTGCAATATGGAATATTCTCCCATGTGCCACACACCTGCTGTTGGCTGAGCTTGCCTAAACCTCGTGTTATATTACATACAGTTAAGTCACTTTTATAAGTTTCTGTAAATTTACACACTGCCATATGTAATTTCTGAGCAGTGTTCCTACCTGCTAGAAATGGTATTTCCCTCCTCCCACTGTTTAATAAATACCTATTTGTTTGCAGTTCTTATTCCTGAACTTTAAGTCAACATTGAGATGAACGTATTGAATAAAGCCAATTAACAAACAGTCTTCCAGCTTTGAAATTTAGTGATCTTAATAATTCCGACATATTTTCACTATATATATGTGTGTATGTATATACACACACACACACACACACACACACATATATATATATATTAGATCAGACAGTGTGAGGAAGCAGGGGATTTTGATGGAGAGATGAGCACCTCTGCACACCTTCATATAATTAAGATAGTCTCACTTTTCATCCCTGATTCAAGGAGATGGATCCAGAATGAATGATGTCACTTCTTTTAGAAGGGAAAAAATTGAGTGAAGACACAAGAAAGCAAACAAATAGAAGTTCAGTGTCAGTTAGGTTGTCCTGAATGATCGTAATGCTCAGTAAGTGCTGTCTCGGCCTGATGGGAGAGCAGAGCAGTGGTGTCTTCAAAGAAAGACGGTATCAGAAGGTTTGGACACCAACTATAATTCCTTTTGGAGAGGCCTTAGAGGAAAAAGGCCCTAGCGGCCTCTAAATACTATAGATAATGTCTTTGTTTTATTGATGACATTCTGCCTCTGTAAGAGATTCTGTTCTATTTTTTATTGGAACATTAATGTGAGAATCTGCTCCATTTGGATGCTTTTGAAAAAGGAGAACTATATTAAACTTAACCAGCTGATCGTCTCATGTTTGTTATATTTTTAATAGCAAGATTTTTCCAAACCTATGTAGTGAAAAATACCCTGATATATCAGTATTCTTTTTTATCTCAGCCAGTACAAGACTTTTAAAAAATTACCCTAATAAGTCTCAAGCCATCAGACATTCCTGCATATGAAGGTGGGGAGAGTTAAGAAGATGCCAGTTGGGTGGACCAGCTTGGATTTGGGGCTTGATTGAATTAGTGGGGTGAGGGATTTAGAGCACACATGACCTAGGCCATTTTAAGGCCAGCACTGGAACTCTCCCACTGTCTTGCTCTCAAATAAATAAATAAAATCTTTGAAGGAAAAAAAAGAAATATAAAGCTCTTAGCAAAGTGTTTGTAACTCAGCAATAGCATCTTTGCTTTTGTTTTTATAATAATAATAGTAATACGATAATTGATATTATTATGGTTGAGACGGCACAGAGGAGGAAAAATCTTACAATGGTGGAGTATTCCAAGAAGTCTTTTGTAACTTACTCAAGAATCTTTCATATATTTAACCTTGAATGTCTGAGGTAGATTGGAGAAAATGGCAGAAGGATTTTTTAAACGTTTGTTTTCTCCAGTACCACAGGTGAATTGGGAATAAAGGAGCAGGCAGGATAAGAGATGAAGAAATTTCAATGAGTCAGAAAAATACAGCTCTGATACCTTCTCCAGTTTCGTACTAGGGATGGCCTGCATTGTTTTCGAATTATGACTTTAGTCACAAGCAGTCCTTTCCAAATGGTCTCATTAAAAAAAGATGCCACTTGGCATATTCCCCTTACAAAACATAAAGTGAATTAAGCTTAAAATCTAGTCTTGTGTTTTCTTTTGTCCACGAACAAGAGACAGTGACTATTGCCCTAAACTAGGTATCTGTAAAATGATTTAAATAAGCATATCATTGCCAAAATGAGGAGCTTCCAGAAGCCAGCAGTCTCAAGTTGAATAAAACTTTGATGATGATATTTGTAGTGATTTCCACTGAAGAGACCTGATGTCATTGACTGTATTATGTCCTCGCAAATTTTATATGTAGAAGTCCCAACTCTCAATATCCCAGAATGTCACCATATTTAGAGATAAGGTCTTTAAAGAGGTGATTAAGGGGGCACCTGAGTGGCTCAGTTGGTTGAGTTTTCAGCTGTTGGTTTGGCTCAGATCATGATCTCAGGGTTGTGGGATCGAGACCAACTTCGGGTTCCATGCTCAGCACAGAGTCTGCCTGATGGTCTCTCTCTCTCCCTCCCTCTTCTGCTGGCCCTCCTCCCAACTCATACTCTCCCTCTCTCTCAAATAAATCAATAAAATCTTAAAAATAAAGAGGTGATTAAGATAAAATGAGGACTTTAGAGCAGGACACTATAACCCCATTTGATTTATAAGAAGAGGTGAAGGCACCAGGGCTGCACACCCAGAGAATAGGCTGTGTGATGACACAGGACAAGGTGGCCACCTGCAAGACGGGGAGAGAGGCCTCAGGGGGAACCAAACCTATTAATATCTTGATCTTGGACTTCCAGCCTCCAGAACTATGAGAAAATAAATTTCCATTGTTGATGCCACCCAGTCTCTAGGATTTTGTCATGGTAGCCCTAGCAAATTAATACACCTGCCTTTCTCTAGAAACTTCAGCCTGATCTTTCACATTATGTGGGACCTGAGTATCAAGAAAGATGAAGAGGAGGGCTCAGATGCCACCTCCTTATTCAGGTTTTACAGTCACAAGTAAGACAGGGCAGTGGGGTTGTGTGTGGGTAGTGGCAGTGGGGTTGTGTGTGGGTAGTACGTGTCAGATGTCCGAGTGGTGCTCAGGATTAGATGCAGGCTACGGCCACTGAAGTAGAGGATGCCACAGTGTAATTCCAACCCACAGAAATATGCTGGGGGAAACAGGATACAGCCATTTGGAAAGATCCTTGATTCGGATGCCATTGTAATGCTGTGTACATGTGCATGAGTGATGTCCATGTGCTTATAGATTTGTACACACAGGCAAGTACATAAAGATGTCCCCATCGTTAAGGAAAAGCAAAACCTTCCTGCAACATCCTGGAGTCCCGAAGCATTATGATCTACCCAGAAACGGGAGGAGCATGAGAAAACCACGGAGAATATGTGCAGTCAGTCTCCTTGTGTGTTTTTCTTTATCTTTTCAATGGCCTGATGCTGTTATCACTGGGCATACTACTGACAGATGTTACAACAGGCCTCAGATGCTCCTTAGAACGGCAGTCATATTCTTCTAAAACCTTAGAAGTGATTTCGAGAAACTTCCTGCACGGGCTGACATTAAGGGAGCGGGGTGGGGTGGGGCAGTCAGCAAGGCCGGGAATTCCAGTTGTTCTATCTTCCTGGAAATTCTACCAGGTGGCTTGTGAGGCCTGGACTTACTTCTCTGCCCAGTCACCAGTGTGGTCATGACCACGACTGGGCCCCAGGCGGGCAGAGAGCCGCCGGCCACGTGACACTCGCTGCCAACGGGGGAGAGACAGTTGAGGAACATGAAGTCGCGTGGACCTCTCCGTCCGCAGAGGCCGGCTCGAAGTGCAGCTGGTCATAGAAAGGAGCACGACACTTCATCATACATTTCACTGCTATTAATGTGGTGAAAAACATCGTCAGCTCCTCTCTTAAATCACAGAAATCACAGGCAGCAGCAGCTAAGAGGGAATCCACATGTCGGCTCATCCAGGCTGTGTGCTAAGGGAAGCCAGAAACAGCCTCGCTTTTCGATGAGGTGACGGTGAGTTGGGTCTGAATGGTGCACACTAACTCCTTTCTCCCACCCCACACCCGTCTGCCCTGCTTCTCTCATTAACATCAGCTTGCAATGAAGCCGAGGTGCTCTCCAGACACACGTGTTCGTTCAGGCCCAGGATGAGTCTGTGCCTTTTCCTCCCTTCGAGGAAGTGCGGCTGCCCGTTTGAAAAATCCAGAAATAAAGCTGTCAGTTTTAGCACATTAAATCATGAAATGATGAGAACAAAGCCACTAACCAATCCTGAATCCCAATAACAAACCTCCAGAGGGACATTTTCCTGTCAGGGAAGCTCTTTCTGAAAGTGTCCACCTTTGAAAATATTTGGCACTCTTGAAAAAAGGCATTAAATTTTATTAAGTCTAAATGAAGTTTATTTTACTTTTATGTGTTTTAATCTATATTTTAATGCAATGGGAGTTGTTATTGATGGACACATCTCGGTCTCTCTTGAGTGTGAGCAAATGATGCAGCTTATCGAGCAGGCTTCTGACGCATTTTCCATTAAAATGTTGAAGGCATCCAAACTGTAAAACCATCTAGCAGATATTTATGAAGGAGAGGCTCTGTAGCCGACAAGTCCATGCACAGGAGATCTATAGAGGGAGAAATTAAATCAAAAGAGATGAACAAGTGTCTGGTGAGGCTGAAATAAATGTACAAGTGTACAATGAACATAAAACGGTAGAGGAAGGATGGACAAATCATAGCAGATATGCAAGCAATCTTATTTTGTGTAGAAAGAGTCTTGTTTCCAAGAAGTCCAGTCCAGTCTGCATGTTTGATCAGCCGCTTATTTGATAAATATCTATAGTACACCTACTAAGTGCCAGGCATGCACTAGGCACTTGGGATATAATGCTATCCTCCCTTGTCTTTGAAGATATCATTACCAGCTAGGGGAGTGAGAGTCTGACTTCACGCTCAAAACTTTGTAAAGATGTAAAGATGTGAAGAAGAGCACTCTGGGAAAAAAAAACAGGCCCTCGTGAGGTTCACATTGTGCTGAGGTGCTGGAGGTATTGAACGAATGCTTCCCAAATGGCTTCCCAGTGAAATCTTAAGGAAAGAAGAACTTAAAGAAAAGGATGGGTTTCTGCGGGGGCAGAAGCACAGTTCCAGGTGGAGAGAAAGGGTTTGACGGCTCTGAGGATGACAGAGCACCTCACATGATGGGAGATGGAACCTTGGCGGTGGCACTGGGCTGGCCCACGCTAAGGCATCGGTCGTTTATCTTACAGTCACGGGGAGCTCATTGGAGTTCTTAGACATAATCAGCTTTGTTCTCCTGCAGACCTGTTCCACTAAGCAACGTGGAGAGTGGGCCAAAGCAGGCAAGTGGCATCAAATGGAAGATTTTACAGTAGTTTGAACCAGCTTAACCCCTTTCCTTTCTCTGTCCTCACCGAGCAACCGGGCTCGCAACGATGCACTCTCTAACCCCTCAGGAAATCATTCCAGGTTCCTACCTTTAGTGTTGACCCTGCCTGCTTGCTCCGGCTGCTGCTTCATTGGTTTAACCTGTGTTTTTCCTCTCTGTCCTCAGGGCAGAAGCTCTGTAAGTGGAGAGGAGAAGAAGATTTGAGAGATATCTTTGACAAGTGCATTTATTAGTTCAGTCCACTTAGTCCACACATGGAAGATTGCTTTGGTAACTTGCCTTTATTTCTCTCCTTCCCTTTTCTCCTCGTCTCTGCCCAAGCTCCTGTGGTTTCCCCATCTATTCTGATGTTAGGGACATTTCTTTTGTCTGGAAATTTTCAGATACCTCAAGTTCAATCAGTTTGAGAATTCAAGCTTTCATTCCTTCTCCTTCCCCGACCAGCTCTCCCCCTAAGGTTCCTGTAATGACCACGTTGATGTGCTATTCCCCTAGAGGTCTCTGGAATGCAAATGGAACAATATCCCATTACCCAGAGCTACCGTGAACATCTCCCAGGGACTATTCTGAATGCTTAGCATGAATTCACTCATTTAAGCTCACTGTACTAGGGACTTCTCTTCTGCCTTTAAAAATGCACCTTATGATATAAGCATTATTGCTCTCATTTTACAGATTCAGACATTGAGATCCTTTGCAACTTCAAGCGGATGAGAAAGTTCTCATGTATCATGAGAACTTCCTTTACATTCCTCAAATCCCTCTTCAGCCAGCAAACTTGTACTAGAATCACAGACCTGTAGAATTCTAGATTCTCAAAATGGGAGAAACTTTATAGGTCATTTTCTCAGCTTCACGTCCCCTCCTTCCCTATGTGTTCTGGGCCTTGATACAGTGATTACTCGAGTCCTTCATTCACTCACTGTGGACAAACTGCTGACTCCGTCTAGATACTCACTACAGTGAAGTATGCTCTGACTTTATGGTCATCTGTCTGCTGTTGGCTTCAACATTTTCAGGGATAGGGAATTCACCATCCCCTAAAACAGACCATTCTGTTATGTATTTAGTTTGTGAGATTTCTTATGGTAAACCAAATCTGTTCCTCTCTAACTCCCAGTTGGGGGTCACAATTTTACTTCATGAGACCACCTAGAGCAAGTTTAAGCTTTCTTCCACATGACAATCCTTTGATTATTTGAATACCTTATTACTATTATTTTTTTAATAATTTCCATCCCCTCTACCAGGTCTTCTGTTCCCTGGCTGTACTTCCATGGTTCTTCATGTGGACAGTTACATCTCTCCTTAGGACCTCAGTGACTCTCCTCAGGTTGTGCGTTTCTGAACTTACCCACTTCTTCTTCATGAGCCTATGCCACGGGGCTCTATGCTCCATGTAATCCTCCAAGCCTGCTCTGTTTTAAGAAGGTTCCCTGAGTCCTTAAGCGTCTGCCTTCAGCTCAGGTCATGATCCTGGTCCTGGGATTGAGCCCCACATCGGGCTCCCTGCTCGGTGGGAAGCCAGCTTCTCCCTCTCTCACTCCCCCTGCTTGTGTTCCCTCTCTCCCTCTCTCTCTCTCTGTCAAATAAATAAATGAAATCCAAAAAAAATGTAAATATAAAAATCTTAAAAAAAACAAACAAACAAAAGAAGGGTAGAAAAGAATTAATCTTACTTCCTTCTCGCCTTGTATTAACTCATTACATTTGCAATTATGTAATTGTGCTGGTGTCTTTATTTGCCTGCAAGACAAGAAGAGTGACAAAGTCCATGAAACATAGTGTTTTCGGGAGTATCCCCTGCAGAGTGTCTGGTGTGACCAAGTATGTAATTAATGTTTGTGGAATGAATGAATAACTTAATGAATGTATATACTGCTGTTAAAATACTGAACAAGAACATTCTGATTTTACTGAATAGCACAGAATTAGACTCACTACCCCAATCAACCTATTTTCAGGAAAGAAAACTGAGACCAGAGATGTTAATGATTTGCTTAAGGTCACCCAGCAGAGCTAAGACTAGAACTCAGGCCCACTGATTCCCATTCCAGAGCTGGTGAGGGACAGGGCAAATCCAGATGTCAGGGGTGGGCATGGCAGTCGTGGTAGTCAATATGAGATGGCCGTTTTATAACCTCTGAACACCAGGCATCCAGGGCTCTTCTGGCCCTGGGCAAACCACAGGCGAGTAGCCTTTGCCATCCAGCCTCACTTCCAGGTCAGGAGCCTACTCAGTGGGACAGGGCTGCATTCAAGGCAGCTTTAGGCCTCAGCTGTGTATTCAGGGCTTTTCCAGGGCCCATATAAAGCTCAAATATTGATTCGGCTTCTCTCCTCTAAGATCTCCTAAGCTGCACTGGGAGAGGACTGACAAATAAGAAACAGCCAAGGATGTGCCCAGAGAATTGTTCCAGGGAAATGAAATGAAGTGTTGGCAGTACAATGAAATAAATTCTGTTTTTGTTCTGCTCAAGCTCACTGAGAGGAAGGAAGGAAGCTGAGGCCATTACAGTTCCTAGAAAACAAAGCAAAACTGGATGTCAGTTACTGCTTGCTCCTGTGTGCGTTGTTCATAGATGTGTCTGGACTGATCACAGGAGAATTATGGCTCTCATACCATAAACAGCACTGATCCATATCCTCCCTCGGAGACTACGAGGGGGATTCTGCAATAGTATTTTATGGCTTGAAACAACGTATAATATAAGTCCCTAATAGGAAGGTAATGGTCTCCTCCGTCACCCTGTGATATAGAAGTGCCAGTAACAACATGAATGATGCTCACCGTTGTAAACTCTGTGGTTTTGTCTGATTTCCTTCATTCCTCACAATAGGTATCATCCCCATTTTATAGGTGAGGGAATCAAGGTGCAGAGAGTGCCAACTTTGAAACCAGATCTGCCTAATGCTAAAGCCCGTTTTCTTAACCCTATGCTCAGCACTTGTATAACAAGGTAGGAAAATTAATATTAATCTAGGTGTGGTTTTCCTGTTTTCGGCAGAGATTTTCTCTTTGGGGCCTTGACACATTGCTGTCTTCCTGCTTTGAATGTCCTTACAACACACCCCCAACTTTACCCAGTTTCTCCTCACCCTCCTGGAGTCCATGCAAGTGCCTCCTCTTCCAAGAAGCCTTCTCTGCTTGCCCCCCCCACCACCTGGGTTTGCATAGCACCTGCTTTACATTTCTGTCATTGCATTCATGATTCAGTCGTTGAATGTCTTGTTTTCCCGACTGCTAGGGTGGGAGCCCCTTGAGGTAGAGGCCACCTCTTACCCCGTCTCTGACCACAGTGCCGGGAATAAACAGGTGCTCCTGATGGGCTTCAGTTACCAAGGGAAAGACAAGCCCTGGAGCACCTGACACCCAGTAGGGCCACGTTTTCTAATCACATGGTGGTGGGATCAGTTTAAACGACTAAGTTCCTCCAGGAAAGGAGGTTTTTGCTTTGGTCAGTGTCCCCAGCTGAGCACTGGGCAAGAGAAAATATGCAATAATGTAAAGCACCCAGAAGAATTCTACCAAAGAAATGCTAAACTAAACAAAAGACAAGGCTGGGAGGGGACGAAGAAAGGCTTTCAGGTGGCAAAGTGTAGCAGGACTGAGCTGGGACTCTGTGGGGAGGGAGGCCCGGGTTTAGACCCCAGCTCTGTCACTGCCGGGTACTTGATGTAGCAAGGGAACGATTGTCCCTGAACCTCAGTTTCTTCATCAGAAAACTCGGGATAATACAAATGCCAACGTTATAGGCCCGCTGTGAGAATTATTTACAATCCTGTGTCTTAGCATAAAGCTCGGCGGAATATTAGCTCCGGCAAACGGCAGCACTCTTCATCTAGCTGCATGCTTCTCTCTCTGCCGACAGATGTGAAGGTCTTGAAAATACCCTTTTTCTTGAGAAATGCTTTGACACTGAGGTGTGTTCGGAATGTCGCTGATCCGACATGTAGGTAGAGGGGACTAGGTGTCTGCAGTTCCACATCAGTGGGATCTAAAAGCGGGACTCACCTTCTCTGGCTGGATTACAGGCGTATGTACCATCTTGCTCCACATGCCACTCTCGGGCGGAATCAGTCACTTGAATACAGTGCATTTCATAATTTATATTTTATGGTAATTTCTATGTTGCATTTTCCTTCTATACTGTGAGATACTTAGGGCAGAAATTGCTTCTAATGTACCTTTCTTTGGGCTTTAGTGTATAGCACGATGCCAGACATACAGTAGATAATTTTTATTTTTAGCACTTATCACCGTGTTCTTAAAATTTTGTAAGGTATAATTACATTTAATACATGTCTCTCCTAGGAGGATGTGAGAATCAGAGTTAAGAGGGGAGAAACAGGGAGTAAAGATGAGAAAGAAGCTCATTTAATTTTATAGCTGCAGATACTAGAACCTCCACAAAAATAGGCCCCTCCCCCTTCCTTCCTTCCTTCCTTCCTTCCTTTTTCTCTCTCTCTCTTTCTTTCTTTCCATAAGACACTGGAGCCAACTACCTCCTCCATGTCCACCAGTGCTCATACCTCCTGAAGAGCCGTTTCTAGGGTTTGGGTCGTAGATGTGACAGCAGGAGTCCCACATCTGTGCTGTTCACTCACCATTATCTCCCCAGTGCCTACCACAGTGTCAGGTGTGTAGCAGATACTCAGAAATGACTGATCTTGAATGTTTTCTATCACCTGATAGGGAAAGGGGAGTCATGGGGAAGAATCCCAAAGAGCCCTCGTTTCCCGGCCCTAAGGAGATGTGCCACTGACCTTCCTTAGAAGTGGTTCTCAGACTTCAGAGTGTATAAGGATCACCTAGAAATGCTGTCAGGATGCGTCCGAAGGTGGTGGAGAGGAGGGAGGAGACAAAGGACAGAGCGAAATCCTCGTCTGGCAGGAGAGCACGCAGGCTATGTAAAGGTAACGCTAACAAGGCTGCAGAGCCCGAACGCGCCCAGCAGGCTGCTGACCCGGCGCCTCTGGGGAGGCAGTGTCAGAATCCAGGCAGGGACAAACCTTCGGGGTAGCCTGTTAATGTGGTGTGGACACCCTAACCGTGGGACTGGACATGAGGGAAAGACTCGAGTCTCCAGGAGACGGGTGGACTAGAGCAAAGTAGGACTCCCATCCCTCATGCCAAGACCATGAGTGAGACAGAGTTCAGACACAGCAAGTAGCACTTGGGATGGGGATGCCGTTTGTCGGAGCTGATATTCCGCCGAGCTTTACGCAGGTTTTGTGTATGACGCAGACGCAGCTCCAGCATCTGCCCGTGGTAGCTGGCCTCTCTCACTGTAGTCATCCTGCTGCATTGCGTGGTCTGCATCTGTTTCTGTCTCCTTCACTAAATGGTGAGCAACTTGAGAATAGAGGCCCCGTGTTGTTATTATTAATTATTAGCACGACTATTATGTATGTATCTTCATGATTCCAGTACTTAGCTCAGAGCCTGGTGCTTGACATCTCTTCCTTAAGTGTTTACTGAATGGTGACATGAGTGGAAGGATGGGTGAGTTTGTGAAGGATTTCTTCTCCTCCCATTCTCTGACGCACCCTGGGAGAAAGGTGTTTAAATCCTCCTGGCAGGAAAGCAGGGTATTCCTAGGAGCTGGAGCAGATCAGAATATGCATGTGGGAATTAAACAGTCTCAGCTGTGGGGAGAAGCAAACCGAAGAGGCACGGCCAGAGAAGGAAAAACTTTGAACAACTAGTTGTTAGTCCTTGATCTTGGTGTGGCTGAATCAATTATTCTCGTCTTGTCTTTTTTTTTTTTTTCTTTTTTCTTTTTTGTTTTCTTTCTTTTTCTTTTCCTATCAGAACAACAACTTACCAGAAAAGTGGGGATGGGGGGAAGGTGGGAGAATAGGTTTACACGGATAGTGTATTTTATGCTGTTACTTTATTCACATTTTCAAATTTAAACCTTGTAAGATTCTTATAACGCAAGATTTATTATTTTTAAAGATGGGAACTGGATAATTTGCTTAAGGTCACAGTGCTGTTCCAGGGCAGTCTAGAACTGGGGGCACTCTCTAGTGAGTGCTTACTTTAATTTAGGGCTATGAGGATAGAAGAAGAGTGTTATCAATGCATTGGAGGCCAAGGGAGAGGGAGGACTGCTATTTCCTTCCAGTAACCTTGACATATACAACAGGACCACCAAGACATGAAGACCACTTAGGAAAGATTTCATCAATCCTTACTTTGTTTTTGTATAGTCTTATGATATCAGTTAATCTATCAGCCAACAAAAGTGGTATTCATTTAGTTAATAATGGGCATTTTGGGGGCACACATATTCTGTGGCACTTGGCATCAGGGACACGGGAATAATAAAAATACAGTTGTCTTTTGATGAGTAACTGTCACATTTCCTATGTAGTCCCCTAATTCCTCCTCACATGAACTCTAATAAGTAGATACCATCATCTCCAACAGACAGGTAAAGAAAAGGCTCAAAAGGAACTTAGCTCTACCACTTTCCAGTTCTGACCTTGGATGATTCTTTCTGACTTTAACACCCGTATTCTTTTTATAAGAGTGTGCATGTATCAGGGCTTCATAATCCATTCGGGGAGGCAGATTATAAATGTATAATTATATATAACAAATGACATAAGTGCTTTAATAGAAGTTACACAGCACTGGTAGGGCTCATCCACTCTTTAACCAGAGAAGGCAGCAGTGTGGAGGTGGTGTTCATATTGGGCTTTACGTGAAGCAGAGTTTTATATCTGAAACTAAGTAACATTGTGTGTCAGGGATACGGCAATTCAAGAAAGGAGGAATAGAGGCATCTGGGTGGTTCATTCGGTTAAGCTACTGACTCTTGACTTCAGTGTGGGCCGTGGTCTTGGTGTCATGAGCTTGAACCCTGCGTTGGGCTCCACACTGGGCAGGGAGTCGGCTCGGGACTCCCTCTCCCCCTGATTTTGCCCCTGCCTCCTGCATGTGAGCGTTCTATCTCTCAAATAAATAACCTTTGGGGAAAAATGAGGAGTAGTTTCTAGAGAAAGTACTCATCTGCCTTGTGTGTTAACATAAGTAAATCCCGAGCAAATAACAGGAGGGCAGAAAACCCATCCTGTGTATGCAGCTTCCTTTAGCTTGGGGCCCTCACCTCCTCTGCTTCCCGGGGACTTGCCTTCTTTCAACACAGTACTGTTGGCTGCTACGCCTGGGTTCATTCTCATGGTTAAACTGATGGTCCATCTGTTACCAATGAAAAGTACAAATATTCCGATGCAAACCTTGAATATGGAACTGTCACACAGTCAAGGTAAAGCTGTTAAACATCTCTTCTGAGGGGCAGAGTACATTTTTAGGGATGTGTTCCTGTAACCACGTTACTCATTCAGGACTATGGTTCAAGCAAGAATGTTATTGGAGATTTCCTGCTGGTATAGCAGGAATCTGTGCATAGATCTAAGTAACAAATGGGCAGTCATTACACATATGAGAGGAGCATTCAGCATCCTACGGTGGGATTTATAATTGACTCTTCAGCCAGCACCATCATCGTAAGTCTTACTTCCCCTTCCTTTCTGTTGTATCTTTTCAGTAATCTCTCTTCTTCTAAGTTACCAAAACATGTTTTCAAGAATATATTCTTTTGGCTTCCTTTCCTCGTTTTTTTTTTTTTTCCCCCTAAATATTGCCTCAGATAGTGTTTCACTTGTATGTCCTGGGCTCCCCGAAGGAGCCCATTGTGGGAGCTATGGGTTCCCAGAGCCCTAAAGCCTGGTTTGAATTATAGCTCCGCGGCTTATCCCCACACAAACTCTTTAATGTAAATTCAGCCTTCCATAAGATGGGGTGATGATAGCACTGAGTTCACTGAGCTGGTGTGCCAATAAATGAGATGATGCTTGTAGAAGACATTTCCAGTACATAGGGAGATCCTCGCAAAGTGTTAGCTATTATGATGTCTCCTAGCACAGTTCTTGGTACATAGTAGATGCTTGAATATGTTTCATGACAAAAGAAGACACAAGTCTTGGGGAAAAGGACTGACTTCTTTAAGGACCCAGAGTTCATGGCAGAGCTGAACCATGATCAGCCTCTTTTAAACCAATGGGATTTCTGTCTCCAGCAGGCTTTCTTCTTTTAAAAACACCCTGTCCAATTCTAACCTTTGAAATATTAGAAATTTTTATTTCTAAATGCCTTCTACATCCCAAAAAAATGTTTTGTGAGAAGCAATACAATATAGTATTGACTGTCACTTATCAGATATTAAAAGAAAAAAAAAACAAACAGTAATCAAAAAACAAAGTGAGAGGGGATGGGGAATTAGAGCCAAGGCCATCCACTGAGGCCAGAGACAGAGGCCTGAACTCTGCATTTGGCTCTGTGTTTCCCAGCAGTCAGGTGCATGCCCATGCCTGCCCAGAGAAGGTTCTGGAGTTGGAGCTCCTGAGGTCTATATGGAGCTCCCCCTTATAATTCTAGTGAGTTCTCCATTGCCAGTATGTCCACGTTCTCTCTTGAAGTGTTTACCACACCTAAAAGATCAAATTCAAAGGCTGGGCAGCTATGAGACAGTCTTTCGAGTACTGAGACCTTGGTAAGGAGCAATAGACACACATCAGCATAGTTAGTGTCCACCCGAGATGCTTATGAGTGAAAGTGCAGCTGGTCCACAGCACTGTGAGCCCATGTTCCTTCCAGCTGCTCAGGCAAAAGGTCAAGTTGGAGAGTAGCCTGAGTCTGATGTTCGAGCTGGACATATCATATCTTTAGACAGGCTGCAGATGGCCCGTGGTTTAGCCTGTCAGATCAATCACTGCTTGCACTTCACAAAACGATGGCCCAACCAAGGACGCATTTATTACCATACATACTTCCTAACTGCAATTTGCCCTCCAGGCTTCAACCTGATCACAGATAATTAGAAGCTAGCTGGGTAGCAGGCAGATCTTGTTATTCAGTTTCGTGTCATGCCGACTGCAAAGTGGACTTCTCTAACACTAAGCCAATGCCTAGAGTGTTGATTGGCATTGCTCAAGAAGGAAGGGAGTCACCAGCCATTGAGAAGAAGAACGTGCATTTTCCATTTTACATGACATGAAGAGACAGTGCTATATTGGTGAATTATCTCCTGTTCCAGATGATATGCAGAGGAAGTATTCAGAATCCCAAAATTGCAGCCTGATGTGAGAAAGCTGTTCTTTTTTCATTACATCTTCACAGAACCACTCTTTCAAATGTTGTGGTCAATATATTTGCTTCTGAATGCTTTTGAAACAACAGTACTTTGAAAAGCTGAAAACATCAATCATATGCACATCCATCTATCCAGGGATCCATTCATGCAACAAAGATTTACTTCCATCTACTATATGTGGAAGAGTTTGGTAGTCATCATAGGATATAGAGTGGAAACATCATGATCCCTCAAGTTAAGGAACTTACAGAAAAGAAAAATATACTCTTTAGGTTGAAAGGAAATTTAAATGTATTTAATCTAACTATCAAGAAGTCTGACCCTACAACCCAGCAATTGCACTACTGGATATTTACCCTAAAGATACCAATGTAATGATCCAAAGGGGCATGTGCCTTGAATGTTTATAGCAGCAATATCCACAATAGCCAAACTATGGAAGGAACCTAGTTGTCCATCAACAGATGAACGGATAAAGAAGATGTGTGTGTGTGTGTGTGTGTGTGTGTATTTATATAACACACATATATACTTACATATATACACACATACACATACACACATGTATATACATATGAATACACACACACACACACATACAATGGAATACCATGCAGCCATCAAAAAACCCCGAAATCTTGCCATTTGCAACAATATGGATGGAAATGGAGGTATTATGCTGAGTGAAATAAGTCATTCAGAGAAAGAAAATTATCACATGATCTCTCTGATATGAGGAATCTGAGAGGCAGGGCGTGGGTTTGTGGTGGGAAGGGAGGGAAAAATGACACAAGATGGGACCAGGGAGGGAGATAAACCATAAGAGATTCTTAATCTCAGGGAACAAACTGAGGGTTGCCATGGGGAGGGGGGTAGGGAGAGGGTGGTGGGGTTATGCACACTGGGGAAGGTATGTGCTATGGTGAGTGCTGTGAATTGTGTAAGACTGAGGATTCACAGACCTGTGCCCCTGAAACAAATAATACATTATATGTTAATTAAAAAACAAAAAGTCTGGGGGCACCCGGGTGGCTCAGTGGGTTAAGCCTCTGCCTTTGGCTCAGGTCATGATCTCAGGGTCTTGGGATTGAGCCCCACATTGGGCTCTCTGCTAAGCAGGGAGCCTGCTTCCCCCTCTCTCTCTGTCTGCCTCTCTGCCTACTTTGATCTCTGTCTGTCAAATAAATAAAATCTATAAAAAAAAAGTCTGATAGGGCAAATTTGATTTGTAGAGAAATAATTATTTTTAAAGTCTAAGGAATAATAAAGTGTTAAGAGTTGTAAAAGTAAATTCTACGGATTCTCAGGTTGTGGAAAGACTACTTTGAGCTGGAGGCTATCACGTAAGGCTTTGTGTGGGAAGTGGCATTTATTTGGTTCTCAAGAGGTGGCCTAGGGAGCAGAATGGTGGCCACAAAAGACGTATCCATGTGTGAATCTCGAGAACCTTTGGATATTACTTTATAGGTTAAAAAATGTGATGAGGTTAAAGATTTTGAGAGGAGATTACCCTGGATTATCAAGGTGGGGCCTGTTCAATCCAAATACAAGTATCCTCGTAAGAATGAGACAGAGGAAGATTTGACAGACAGAAGAGAAAGAGGCAGTGTGACCACAGAAGCAGAAACTGGAGGGATGTGGATATGGACCAAACAATGTGGACGGCCGCAGAAGCTGGAGGACGGTTGCTGGCAGGCTCCAGAAGGAGTGAAGCCCTGCTGACCCCTTGATTTTAGATTTCTGGCCTCAAACCTGTAACAGAATAAATTTCTGTTGTTTTAAGGCACCATTATTTGTGCTAATTTGTTTTAGCAACCATAGGAAACCAATACAGATGGTTTTAATGTATGCCACCAGAGGAAAAGGGCACTAGGGGAGAGGGAACAGGTATGAGAAAAATGCAGGGAGACATTGTGTTGGGGATGCATATTGGGGATCCCAGAAGTGGTTTGGTGTGGTCAGACAAATAGAGTGTCTGGAGCATGATTAAACATAATAAATTAGCTGACACTTTTTTGAGCACTGTCTATATGCCAAACCCATGCCATGTCCTCTCCATGGAGTTTCATTACTCCCCCACAGCCACCTCATAAGGCAGGCATTTTCTCATCCCCACTTTACAGATAAGGAAACTGAGGCGCAGAGAGGTTGAATAATATGCCCTGGGTCACAAGAGTAAGAAGTCTTCGAGCTGAAATTCCGACCTGGTCTATCTCCTGGTGCGCTAAGCCTCTATGCCATCCGTACTACTTATTAACAAAAGGGTGTTTTTCCTCTGCTCCTGCTACACTCAACAATCAGAGCACTTACCACAGTGCCTTATAATGTGGCTTCATTTCCCTGTTTCTCCTATTAGACCCTAAGGCCTATACAAGAAGAGACCATATCGTTCCTCATTGCCAATGATTCTCCAGGCCTGGCACGCAGTGAATTACAAGTATTGGCTGAATCGAAGGCCATTGTAAAGCTCTATTCTAGGATGTAGTGCACAGACCAGAAAGCTTTGCTCTGTGTGTCTTAATTAGAAAGGGGTCAGGAAATAATAAGGGCCTCTTGTTCTCCATTTCCATATTGCAACAGGATTTTCCACTCTTTAAAGGAAATATATGATACGTGGGGACGTCAGGTAGGTACAATCCAGTAGTCTCTATAGGAAACAGTGACTTTAGACTAGGTCTTGGGTATCCAGTGAGCCTTTCGGCAGAGAATCTAAATTCCTTCTGCTGCTGTGTAGATCCCCATCAAAGAAAACTCTATTGCAGTCCTGCTTAAAGATGCTTCTGAGACATTGGGAGGAAATAAAAAAGCACCACATATGGCATAGTTAGTTGTGTTGCCTCTTAGAAGGGTGATCCCCTAATGGGATTTTTTTTTTTTTTTTAAAGAAACCAATCTCTTTTTACTTCAAAGCCAGGGTTTCCCAAGGAATTGATTCCTAGTTCTTTCCACTTCTTGTTAGGGCAGAACTATAAATATCACTTGTACCGTGGAGGTCGGCTTTTCCTCTAGATGTCAGAGGTTGAGGCCTGTACTGGGAGTGCTGGTCCGTGGAGAGGGCTGTGGTCAGAAGCATGAGCAGTGAAGAGCTGAAGAGGATATACCAGCCTGTTCCTGAATGAGGGCGTCATGTGGACCGCAAAGGCAGCCAGATCAGGAAGAATTGCAAACCACGTCGCATGAGGAAAAGCATGGAAGGGTTTGAAGTGAAGCATTCATTAAAAAAGGCGAAGACAAGAAAGGGGACAAGGTCAAAGGACACATCATGAGGATTTGCATGGAGGACCAATTCTCTAAAGGGATATTTGTATTATAAGCCTGATAACCCTCTATAACATGTGTACACACACACACACACACACACAGACACACAAAGTGCATGCACATATGCACACACACTCAAACACACACCCACACACCCATGCACACACACACAATGGCATAGCAGGACATGAGAAAGCAAAAGAGAGATAAAGAGTGGAAAGGGCAATAGGCAAAGGGTTTTTTAAATAAAAAATTTAAAATAATAAAAGTAAAAAAGAAGAAATTAACCAGTTAAGGTGACCGGTCTGACTCTGATTTACCTATTTTCATACCAAGAAACATCCAGTGTTTCCACCTTTTTATAAGAATTTTAAACTCTCCATCCTCCAGACTTTCTGCATGCCAACTCTTACAGGCATTCTGTGTGCCATTCTTTACCACACCAGCCCATGCCTGTGTGTGCAGCTTGCACACACTGCTCAGAAAGCCTCAGCACTGGTGTTTTCCTACCTTAGTATCTTTGCCCACCATCTCCTCAATGTGGATATTCCGTTTTATTTCTTCCTCTCAGGACTTTCCTCCCATCTCTACTCTTTAAAGCCAAGCATAAGCCAACATCACTAATTCATTTGTTCATTCATTTATTGGACCAAGGTTTGTTGAGAACGTTTTTTGTAAAGCTCAACAAATGTTTATTCTCCATTCCTGTTATTTTTCTGTTTGGCACAGCTGTCTTATGTGACAGTGGCCGCTTCAGCTTTGTAAGTCCAAAGTGCTTTGTGTATGCCAATTCTCACAGATTTTTTTAAAAATTTTATTTAAATTCAATATAGTTAACATAGTCACTATTACTAGTTTCAGGGGTAGAGTTTAGTGATTCATCAGTTACATTCAACACCCAGTTGTCCTCCTTAGTGCCCGTCACACAAATATCCCTTCCTCCCACCCACCTCCCCTCCAGCAACCCTCGGTTTGTTTCCTATAGTTCAGCGTCTCTTGTGGTTTGCCGCCTCCTCTATTTTCATCTTATTTTATTTTCCTTCCCTTCTTCTCTGTTCATCTGTTTTGTTTCTTGAATTCTACATACGAGTGAAATCATGACTTCACTTGGCATAATGTCCTCTAATTCAATCTACATTGTTGCAAATGGCAAGATTTCATTCTTTTTGATCACTCAATAATATTCTTATATTCTTATATTCCTATATATATATATATATATACATATATATATATATATCCATTCGTCTGTTGATGGGCATCTGAGCTCTTTCCATATTTTAGCTATTATGGACATTGCTGTATAAACATTGGGTTGCACATGCCCGTTTGAATCATGGTGTTCATATCCTTTGGATAAATACCTAGTAGTACAATTGCTGAGCCATAGGGTAGTTCTACTTTAAACTTTTTGAGGAATCTCCAAACCATTTTCCAGAGGGGCTGCACCATTTTGCATTCCCACCAACAGTATAAGAGGGTTCCCCTTTCTCCATATACTACTAATATCTGAGGTTTCCTGAGTTGTTAATTGTAACCATTATGTCTAGAGTCTAGTGTGAGGTGGTATGTCATTCTGGTTTATTTGTATTTCCCTGATGCTGAGTGATGTGGAGTATTTTTTCATGTGTCACTTAGCCATTGGTATGTCTTCTTTATAGAAATGTCCGTTCATGTCTTCTGCCCATTTCTTAACTGGATTTTTTTTTTTTTTGTTTTTTGGGGGTGTTGAGTTTGATAAGTTCTTTATAGATTTTGGATACTAGCCCTTTTTCTGATAAGTCATTTGCAAAAATCATCTCCCATTCCGTGGGATGCCTTTTAGTTTTGTTGATTATTTGCTTTGAATAGCCAAAGCAATGTTGAAAAAGAAAACCAAAGCTAGGTACATCATGATTCCAGACTTCAAGTTGTATTACAAAGCTGTAATCATCAAGACAGTATGGTACTGGCACAAAAACAGACACATAGATTAATGGAACAGAATAGAGAACCCAGAAATGGTTTCTCAACTCTATGGTCAACTAATCTTTGACAAAGTAGGAAAGAATATCCAAGGGAAAAAAGACAGTCCCTTCAACAAATGGTGTTGGGAAAATTGGACAGATGTGCTCAGAAGAATGAAACTGGATCGTTTCCTTACACCACACACGAAAATAAAGGCAAAATGGATGAAAGACATAAATGTGAGACAGGAATCCATCAAAGTCCTGGAGGAGAACACAGGCAGCAACCTCTTTGACCTCAGCCATAGCAACTTCTTGCTAGACACATCTCCAAAGGCAAGGAAAACAAAAGCAAAAATGAACTATTGGGACTTCATCAGGATAAAAAGTTCTCACAGATTTTTTTGAATCAATGATTCCCTAGCTACAGCCTATATGTGTGAGGATGCCTTGCCAGTTAAAACAAAACTCACAGGGGTGCCTGGGTGGCTCAATGGGTTAAAGCCTCTGCCTTCAGCTCTGGTCTTGGGGTCCTGGGATTGAGCCCTGTGTTAGGCTTTCTGCTCAGCAGGAGCCTGCTTCTTCCTCTCTCTCTGCCTGCCTCTCTGCCTACTTGTGATCTCTCTCTCTGTCAAATGGATAAATAAAATCTTTAAAAGAAAAAAAAAAACCCTGAAACTCGTGAAGTGTGTTTGCAAGTAGTTAAAATATTTAACTTATCTGTTTGGTAAAATTTGCTAAGATTTATGCACAATGGAGAATTGATATACCCAGGAAGCCCTTTTTACTCCAAGATCCTATTGCTACTTCTCTCTCATCTGGCTTGCTTCAGCCTCCTCCTAGCCATCTTGTTGCCTTCAGCTTTGCTGTCTTGAATCCATTCTTCATCCTACATACACTGTGATCTAGTTACTAGAGCACAGATCAAATTGTGCTTGCCCCCTGCTTAAAGCACTCTGGTGGCTTCCCTTTGTTCTTAGGATGAGTCCAAGCTCCTGAGCCAGAAGCCCCTGCTGTATCTTCTCACAGCTCAACTCTGTGGAGAAAACGCTCCTCATTTTCTTGTCACTCTACCCACCTTTTCTGTTCCTTCTTTCCAGAATAATGGTCCTCCACCCCAACAGATAAATAACTCTTATTTATCTTTTATATGACTATTCCCCTACTCTCTGCCAAGGTTTGAGGTTTTGTTTATATATCATTCTACATATTCTCTATTGTAGCCTGGTTCACAATATTTTTTCATTGTGTACTAATTTTTATCTAAACCCCATGAAACTAAGGATTCATAAGGGTGATGATCATATCTGTCTTGTTCACAAATTAACACAAAGGTCTGAGACAAGATAGCCCTCGATGGATAATTGTTGACTTAAGTTTAGTGGAGCCTCATTAATGAAACTAACAAGACACTTAACCTATTTAAAAAAAAAATTCTTACCCAGCAATTGTACTACTGGGTATTTACCCTAAAGATACAAATATAGTGATTCAAAGGGGCATGTGCACCCCAAAGTTTATAGCAGCAATGTCCACAATAGTCAAACTATGGAAGGAGCCTAGTCGTCCATCAACAGATGAATGGATAAAGAAGATGTGGTATATATATACAATGGAATATTATACAGCCATCATCCCCCCCAATCTTGTCATTTGCAATGACATGGAGGGAACTAGAGGGTATTATGCTAAATAAGTCAGTCAGAGAAAGAATTATTATATGATCTCACTGATATGAGGAATTTGAAAAACAAGACAGAGGATCATAGAGGAAGGGAGGAAAAAAATGAAACAAGAAAAAAACCAGATTGGAAGACAAACCGTAAGAGACTTGATCTCAGGAAACAAACTGAGGGTTGCTGGAGGGGTGGTGGGTGGGAGGGATAAGGGTGGCTGGGTGATGGACATTGGGGAGGGTATGTGATATGGCAAGTGCTGTGAATTGTGTACTAATTTTTACCGACCTGTACCCCTGAAACAAATAATACATTATATGTTAATTTAAAAAAAATCTTGAGTAAGAATGGCACTTTCTCATTTCATATCACTAAACTGGTTACCTAGTGAACGATATAACTGGAGTCAGTTATATCTTCACCTAGTTGTCCAAGAAAAGAAGGGGAGATACCCCACACAAAGGAATGCTCTCCTGTTTCCTGGGACCACTCTCAGGCAAGAGGTACCTTGCAAAAGCTGGAATCATACTGTATTATGACTAACATAACGTAATTAAAAAAAAAAAAAAGCTGGGATCATCCAGTTATGACCCTCAATAAAACAGTTGTAATCTGTACTTGTTGAGAGCCTTTGATGTGATGGTGCTTCTAATATACATTTTTTTAAGGCAGTATCACCATTGTTCCTCTATATGAGGCAGCTGAGCTCAGGGACAAGTAACTCACCCAAGGATTCCTACGTCCACAAGTCTCAGCCAGAATTCAGTCAGAGCTGTTTCTTATTCCAGAGCCTTTGCTCTTTGGATTTCAACACATTGTCTTTCTAAGGGCTTCCTCATACATCCAGGCTGCCAATGAGCTAGAGACTGGAAGATCTGCCTGAGGGGACTTAGGGAATTGTGAGTCTCTCCTAATAACAGGATGCTGGGAAAATAAGACTATCCATCCTTATCATCCTTGTTCAAAAACATATCACTTCTGAGAGCCCACTGCCTAGGTGAGGATAAGAAAGAAGTGAGTTTTTGAAAAGTTTTAAAGGCAGATGAAAGTCTTCTCCTTCAAAACTTGCTTTCACCCACGTAGCCAGCAACTCCCAAACCCAAGGAAGGGCCTGCCTGTTCAGCCAGATGGCAGAGCTGCTGCAAACAGCTGTTCATTATCACAGCGCCCTGGCATCATCCAGTGTCTGCGGTCTTACAGTAAGTCCTTGTCTCTCTGACCCATGACAGATCCAGTCATCCAAGACATGGTTCCTCAGATACATCTCAACAAGCTGCCTGAGAAGCCAGAGCTTCGTAGTTGAGCTGTTACCGAATGGGAAACCTCCTATTATTCCAAGGGATGTTATGCTAAATGACCAATCATTTTTTATTGATTCTCAGTGCTATTTGTCAGGAAGTCCTGAGTACATAATCCTCGCTGATCTTGTGGTGCTTGGAAATGACAGCTAAAGCCAGCAGCTGGCTTAGTGGAAGAGTGAGATGAAGATAGCAATGTCTCTTCTGCTGCATTATTCATGTAAGTAAGCCCATTCACTAACGGCCGTGCAGGACTCCTATTAACTCTTGGTGCTTAGGAACAAGAGTGGAGGATCAAAGTCTTAGCAAAAGGGCAAGTATGAGGTTATGTGAAAATGTCAATAATTTTTAGGTATTTTATTCCCATAGCTTAAGGCTTTAAATTCTGAGTTTCAGAAAGGTAGGCTGATGTCCGTGACAATTTCATTTCCCCTGGCTGGTAAGAGTGTGTAACACATGTCACCTCAAAAGTATCTGTGGTTGGCTAAATGAGTGACTAAACCACTCAACTCCTTTGACGAAACTTTCAGAAACTTACCACTCATTCTTTTGCACTTAATGTACGTGTGCATGCATATGTATATGTGTGTGCATTCCATATACATATGCACGTGCATACATGTATATGAACATGCATGTGCAACATATGCATATATATGTATGCACGTGTGTGTGTGTTTATATTTCTTTCTACCTATCAACTATCTTTCTATCTATCTTAAAGAACTGACTCCCATCTCACATGATTATGGAGGCTTGGTGAGTCCAAAATGTGATGGCTTGGCCAGCAGACTGGAGATGCAGGGAAGAATTGCAGTTTGAATCCAAAGGCAGTCCACCGACGGTATTTTTTCTTGCTCTGAGAAGCTCAGTCTTAGTTCTACGAAGACCTTCAACTGACTGGTTGAGGGCCTCTCACATTATGGAGAGCAGTCTGTTTTATTCAAAACCTATCAATTTAAACATTAATCTTGTCCAATAACATCCTCAAAGAAACATCCAGAATAATGCTTGATCAATTATCTGGGCACCATGGTCTATCTGTGTTAACACATATAATTACCAGTAGTCAGTCACCCGTCATTTTGCAGTATCACTTTGCGTTCTCACCAATAATGTTGGAAAGTTCTAGCTGTTTTGCATCTTTGTCAGCATGAGCTATTTTTAATATTTTTTATTTTTGCCATTCTAATAATGGTGGTATAGCAATTAAAACAGTAGTTTTTAGGGGTGGTTCAGTTAGTTGAGCATCCAACATTTGATCTCAGCTTAGGTCTTGATGTCAGGGTCATTAGGCCCCATGTTGGGCTCCATGCTGGGCGTGGAGCCTACTTAAACATTAACAACAGCAGCAACAACAACAAAAAAGAAACAGTGGCTTTTAATTTGCATTGTCCTAATGGCTAATGATGTTGAACTTTTTGAGCTCTTATTTGCCATTCTTATATTCTCTTTTGTGAAGTTCAGGACCTTTGCCCATTTTTAATGAGGTTGTTTGTTTTCTTACTATTGAGTTTTAAAAACTCTTTATGTATTCTAGATAAAGGCCATTGTTGGATGTGTAATTTGCAAATATTTTCACTCAGTCTGTATCTTGCCATTCTTTCCTTAAGTATCTTTGGCAGACTAAAAGCTTTAGATTTGGGTGAAGCTCAGTGTATCTGTTTTATTTTTCTGTGTCATTTTTAAGAATTCTTTACTTAGGGACGCCTGGGTGTCTCAGTGTGTTAAAGCCTCTGCCTTCGGCTCAGGTCATGATCTCAGGGTCCTGGGATCGAGCCCTGCGTTGGGCTCTCTGCTCAGTAGGGAGCCTGCTTCCTCTCTCTCTGCCTGCCTCTCTGCCTACTTGTGATCTCTCTCTGTCAAATGAATAAATAAAACTTTAAAAAAAAAAATTCTTTACCTAATTCCATGTCTCAAAGATTTTCTCCTTTTTTCTAAATGTCCTATAACATTATGTTTTACATTTAGAATTATGATTTGAGTTCAACTTTATGAAATGTATGAGGTTTAAGTCAAACTTCATTTTTTATATACGGACAACCATTTGTTCCAACACCATTTATTGAAAAGATTATCCTTTTACAATTGAATTACTTTTGTACTTTCGTCCAAGTTCAAATGGCCATATTTGTATGGGTATATTTCTGGACTCTGAATTTTCTCCTGTTGATCTATTAGCAAAGCTTTACCATCTTATCTTGATTTAATTATTGTAGCCTTATTGTAAGTCTTCAAATCATGTAGTTTGATTTTTCTCATTTAGTTTTTCTTTTTCAGAATAGCCATTCTGTTTTTTCCCTCTCCATATAAACTTACAGCTACTCTCCACTACATGTTCTATGTTAGACTAACCCTTGTTTTAAGATAATGTCATGTTTTCTTCTGCTTCTAGGCCTTTTTTCACGGTATCTCCTCTACTTGGAATGTCCTTTCCTGCTCTCAAAGTCCCACCCATGTTATGCAAAACAGATCAATTCCTATGAAGTTTTTGTCTTGTGTTTATAAAACACTGGGTGGGGGCACCTGGGTGGCTCAGTGGGTTAAAGCCTCTGCCTTCGGCTCAGGTCATGATCTCAGGGTCCTGGGATAGAACCCCACATCGGGCTCTCTGCTCAGCAGGGAATCTGCTTCCTCCCCTATCTCTCTGCCTGCCTCTCTGCCTACTTGTGATCTCTGTCTGTCAAATAAATAAATAAAATAAAAAAAATAAAAAATAAAACACTGGGTGAATTGGGTGATGTGAATCATAGTCCAGTGCAGAGCAGATGAGACAACTGGAGAACCCACTGTTCTCCTGGACTTTCTGCCTGAGCTTTTAGGAGCTGAAGTGAAGCCTTGCCTTTGCTGAATTCCAGCCAGTGACCTCTCACAAATCCATTATGGATCAAAAAAGATGGATTGGTGGATGGATGGATAGATGAGAAAGCCTTCACAGATGTGTTTTCATTCTGAGGTCAACAAATACTCAGAATTGACAGTGGAGGTGAAAGGTGGCATTTTAGGACAATATTCCGTTAAAGTGTGCTGTCCAGACAGGTGACAGTTTATGCTGTGGAAGGGTTGTCATTCCCATGGCATTGTATCCCTTCAGACTTCTTGGCATACCCTATGGTGAAGATCAAGGTCAAATTTTTATCATTTTTCCCAAGAATGAAGCAGAGACAAAAAGTTGAATTTGCTTCTTCTCCCTGTCAAAAAAGGAAAGGGAAAGAAATTAGCATATCCCAGGCACTCATTAGTTCAATTCCTGTACCAGGTATTTCGCATACTACAGTTATTATCACAATAGTCCTTTCACTCTGCCCTTACCACCAAGATGGTGTTGTTATCTGCACTTTATAGGTGAGGAAACTGCATTTAGGAGACTTGACTAGCATTAGCTGTTTGGTAGAAATAGAGCCTCAGTACACACAGGTACTCACACACACACAGACACACACACACACACACACACATCAAAGTGGAAGTATGAGTGGGAGACATGATGCATGGACTGTAAGATGGATACCGTGGGCTGGTATTTGAACTCAGAGCATGCACTTTAAACTGTTAAGGAGCTTCTTCATGTTTATAAATACCTCTGAGTTATCTAATGATGTAATTTCTATTTGGGTTAATTTTGCTCAGTTCATTTCTGAAGTGCACATTTTGTCAGCTACCACCATTTCCTTGAGGGCACTTTGGAATAGACACGGAAAGTTAGTTCTCTGCAGTAGAGAAGCTGGTTTAGAAGGAATGTGGCTGGGAAGGATGTAGATAACAGAGAGAGGAGGCCAAAGCGGGCCACAGCTGATCACAGCTGGCTGAGATATCATTGCTCCCAATGAGTGATAAGGACATTTATTTGTTTATTTATAATTTTCCTCTATTTGGATTTAAAACTTTTCACAGATGAAATTAAGTTAGAAGATACAGGACAATATTCACTAAGGAGGCTAATGTCTATCAATTGAAAGTAATAGAAAAATCTTAATCTCCTCTAGTTCTGTTTATTCGTTAAAGTACAGTTAATGTGGCCTACATAATAGGGACCCTGCTTGTGTCCCTCATCTCCTCTCTTGTCCCTCTGCACTGTACATGCTATGCTCTTATTGTACTGACATACTTCAGGCACCCCAAAATGATTCCTTTGTTCAGATTATTCCTCCAATATCTACCACCTTCCCTTCGCAAGACTAATTCCAATAATGATAGTGGCAATTTTATGAATTCGAAATTAGTTTTATTAATTAGTAATTAAATAAGTAAATAATCTCATTTAGCAAGAGAGGAACCATACTTTGCAGAGTTTAACACAAACTTTTCTCCAGCCTCGACTAGTCAAGGATCTACAGAAACGACCCAGCATTACTGGTGATAGAAGTAGGAATTGCTGAGAAACTTACAGTTATGTTGAAGAATGGAGTGTAACCTGAGACACAGGCACATAGAAGCAATGGAGAGTCTGATGTTGAAGGGAGATTTTATTTTTGTAAGTTTTTTTTTTTTTAAGATTTTATTTATTTTCAGAATGAGTGGCAGGTAGAGGGAGAAGCAGGCTCCCTGCTGAGTAGGGAGCCAGAAATGGGACTTAATCCCAGGACCCTGGGATCATGACCTGAGTTGAAGGCAGATGCTTAGCCGACTGAGCCACCCAGGTGACTCTATTTTTTTTTTTTTTTAAGTTTATACAGCTTCGTAGTTACAAGATTGCAGAATTGGGAAGGAGAGCATAGTGTATTTTGAGATGCGTGCTATGCATAATGAACCAAACTATGTTAACGTTCTTTGTGAGATGTAAGTAGATTAGAATTCATTTTCAATTTTTGTTGATGGGCTGTACTATGGACAATTTCTGATTGTGATTCCATGAAGAAACTGGGCCATGTCAGGTTACAACTTATGTTCAGATTATACTTCTACTCATTCTTCATGTTTCAGCTACATCGCATCCTCTGGATCTATCCTTCTTTACCTCTGAGTCTCCAGTAGGTTCATCTCCTCTTACCTTATGCTTCCTATCATAGCATTTACCAAGTTATATTGTAAATGCACCTTTGTCTCTTTCCTTCCACATGCTATAATATCTATACAGGCTAGGCCTGTATCTATTTTGTTAATCACTGTATTCCAGCACTTAGTATTGGCACAAAATATGTATTCTAAATATTCAGAGAAGGGAAAAAAGGGAAAGAAAATGACAGTATGATGATTAAGTCATATAGTAATCATTGGGCACTGGGAGTCTTTCTTTTTGGCTGCCTTATAGGTGATCATTTAGTAAATATCTGTTGAGTTTTTGCTATGTGCAAGAGCTGTTCTGAGCATGGGGATAAAGAGAGATAGAAACTGATCATATCCTTGTCCTAAAGAAGCATGCACTCTGCACACTGAGTGAGATAGAGTTAAAAGTTCATTGAATTCCTGTTTTGTTGATCAGATTAAATATTTTTTCATGGACTACTTATAACATTATAAGATACTACTCTTTTCAAAATATCTTTAATATTTGATGAAAAAAAAAATGTCTGCACCATCCAAGAGAAGCCCCTCCAATGTCTTGATGACAACCCTCAGGCCAAGGAAGGATCCAGAAAGAAAATTAAAAGATTCTCTAGGATGCACTCTGAAAGCTAACTTCTTAACATGATGGGGCTCTCTCCAAAGCAATTACGGGCATAAAGAAGAAGAATTTGTAAGAGCATACGTATGTATGAATGACATCATGATACATGGATAATTTGGAAGTGACCTCAGAGGAGGTAAGGACAATAGGAATTGTGAAGTGCTTCAAAGAAGCTGAACATCTCACATGAAGAAATGTACTTATAATCATATCTCGGTTATGGATTTCTTAATTCGCAGGAAGTATGCATCCTCAGTCTTATATTGTAATCAACTCAAGTTCATAACTCATGCAGGTAGGGGCTGCAACTCATTTGTTTCCCTGTCCACCATGCTTTATACCTGGTAGTCACCCTAATGTCTGGGCTCATCAAGAAATCTATAAAGCAGATAACTCAAAACAAGAATAAGCAGAGGATTATTTGATTTTTTTTTGGCCTTTGGTGTTTTTGCCTTCTTTTTAATATTTTTCTTGAAGCACTATTCAGATAGTTTTCTATTGCCATAAATGCAGCTTGGTGTTGTGAAAAATTGAACTCCTATTTCTTGACTCTGTCCTACGTGGCAGTGAATTTATATACCTTACCTTAGCTAATCTTCACATCAGTCTTCTGTAATAAATCTTATGTGTTAGCCCCATTTTGTAGATAAAGAAACTCAACCTCAGGGAGGAAGACTAACTTGCCCAAAGACACAAGGTTGGCAGGATCCAGAGTCTAGAGTCACACCGAGGTATCTGGGCTTAAAGCTTGTGGTATTCTGTCTGCTGAAGCACCTATTAAAAAAAAAAAAGGAGCAAAAACAAAACAACAACAACACACTGGAACCCCAGTTGTCCATTTTCTTGGGGGTATGCCAATCACTCTACCTCTCTGAATCTGTTTTTTCTGTTTAATGGGGGATAATAACATCTATCTGATGAGTAATAGATACTAATTACTGACATATTTATAAACATCTATAATCCTCATTGCAATCTTGAAATAGGCATTAATGCTCCCATTTCACAGATGAGGAAACCACATTTTAGAGATATTAAGCAATTGGCCACCATCACATAGATAGATGGTAATGCCAGAGCTGAGATTTGAACCCAAGTGTGTCTGATTCAATCCAGTTGTTCTTCCATTCTACCAGGGGGCTGGATTGTAGATATTTTTGGCTTTGTGGGTCATGGGTCTGTTTTGCAACTCTCACTACTGTCATTGTAGTGTCAAAGAAGTCATAGGCAACATTATGCAAATAAATGAACATTACTGGGTTCCAATGAAATTTATTTACAGACACTTAAATTTTTCCTACATTTAATAATGTAAAAGCCATTCTTTAACCTCAGCCAGGTGATCAAAGTTAAGATCATCAGTGGAACGTTAGGCAACAACCCTGTCAGCACCCTTGATATACAATGAGAATGGAACTCTACATTTATGTCCTTCTTCCACAAAACCTATAAACCCTATCTAGCTTTGAGGAAAACACTGGATCCAAATCAGAAAACATTCTACAAAATACCAGAGAAGTATTCATCAAAATGGTCAAGGTCACCAAAAATAAGAAAAGTCTGAGAAAATGTTAACAGCCAAGAGGAGCTAAAGAGACATGATGAGTGAATGTAATATTAGGTATCCTGGATGGTATTCTGGAACAGAAACTTTAGGCAGAAACTAAAGAAATCCTAATAAGATATTGACTTTAGTTAATAATAATGTTTCAGTATTAGTTATCTCAGTCATACTTTGGTAATGCAAGATGTTCATAACAGGGGAAACTAGGTGTGGGGAATATGGAAGCACTTTGTGATATGCTTGGAACTTTTCTGTAAATCTAAAATTATTCTAAAGAAAAAAGTTTATTACATGTTTTTTAAAAGTGTAAGTCCCCACCTGCCCCCCAAAATAAATAAATAAATAAAGAAGAAGAAGAAGAAGAAAAAGAAGAAGAAGAAGAAGAAGAAGAAGAAGAAGAAGAAGAAGAAGAAGAAGAAGAAGAAGAAGAAGAAGAAAAAGAAAGGAAAGAAACAAAAGGAAAAGAAAAAAGAAAATCACTCAGGAGCCATAGAGAAACAGATCTTGGGATAAATTTGGCCTCAAAGATCAGTTAGCTGTCCCCTGCACTATACTACTCTGCCTCTGTACTGTCCTTATTGAGACATTCAAAGAAGATTTTGTAAATAAAAGTACTTTGTAAAGATGCAAGTTATTATATAGATAATAGCTTTGTGTGTGCTCTTAGTATATGTTATTTCATCTAACAAACATTTACTAACTGAGTTCTCTGTACAGGGCAGGTTGCTAGATTTTGGCCAGTAAAGTAAGAAGGACACAACCTCTGCCTTCAGAAGCTGGAGATGTAGAAGATTTAGGCATGTTTAATAATTGCCACAATGCCACCAAGAGAATATTAGTCACTATATATGCATGCCAGCTGGGAGAGATTTGTAAAGGAAGGAGTGATACATTTTTATGGTAAGAAGAGAAGAGGGAAAGATTTTCAAGGAGGGAGTGATGTTTCAACTGGGTCTTACATGATAAATATGAGCCCCGTGGGAAAATAAAAGTTGAAGGTGAATGGGAGCTAGAGGACAATTTAGGCAGAAAGAAGAGCCTGAATTAGAAGGCTGGACATATGAGAGAGCCTGGCGTGATTTGAAATTTGCACGAGGTTTGTTATGTCTGAGACACGTGGCATTATTATGGTGTCTACTGAGCAGCTCACTGCATCCCAGGCACCATGGAAGTGCATTTCATGAACAGCTTCTTGCAGTCTTTATAGTCTGGTAGGCTTCTGAAGTGTATTTCTGTCATTGGCTGAATTGTTCTTCCCCCCAAATTTTCTAAAAAAAAAGTTAAAACAATTTTTTAAAAGATTTTATTTATTTATTTATTTTATTATTTATTTATTTATTTAGATTTTATTTATTTTGGAGAGAGAGAGAGCATGTGTGAGCAAGGGAAAGAGCAGAGGGGGAGGGAGCGAGAGGGGAAAAGAATCCCAAGCAGACTCAGCACTGAGTGCAGAGCTGGGCCTGGGGCTTGGTCTCATAACCCAGAGATCATGGCCTGAGCCAAAATCAAGAGTTGGAAGCTCAACCAACTGAGCCACCCAGATGCCCCCCTCCCCCCAAATTGTTATGATCGAGTGCTAACTGCCAGTTCCTCAGAATGTGACTGTATTTAGAGATGGAGATTTCAGAGGTAGTCAAATTAAAATGATATCATTAGGGTGGGTCCTAATCCAATATGACTGTTGTCCTTATAAGAAGAGGAAGTTAAGACTTGTCCAGAAGAGAGACTGTGCGAAATCACAAGGGGAAAGGAGCCATCTACAAACCAAGGAGAGAGGCCCTGAGCAGAAATCAAATTGGCTAATACCTTGATTTCAGACTTCTGGCCTCCAGACCCCAGAAAAAATAAATGTGTGTACACACTCAGTCTCTGGTACTTTGTCGTGGAAGCCTTAGACAATGAATATGATTTTCTATGAACTTCCATTGTCCATATCTCTCCTACTCTCCTGCTACCACCCTGGCCCAAAACAGTGTCATCTCCTTGAGCTATTACTATTGTCCGTTAAATAGTTATTTATATTCACTCTCACAGCCCTCCAAACAATTGCTCACCTAACCTTGAAATGCCAAATATTGTGCCACTTCTCTTCAATGATTACATGTGGTGAAACTTAAGATCAGGAGACCAAACAGAAGAACTTTGCATTAGTCTGAACAAAAAGAGATAGGGGCTTGAAATAAGGCCAGTGGAGTGGGGACACAGAAGAAGGGAGAAATCAGACAGGCTTTGAAGACAAGATCCAAAGGAATGTATGGCTCATTAAATGGTGAGGGAGAATAAGAGACGGATCATGAATGTCTCCCAGACAGTTTATATCTCTAGAATTGTTGCCACACAGAGCAGATAATTTGTAAACGTTCCCTTCTTTATGTAACAAAATCATTTTTAATAATAATCATGCCACGGTTGATACAACATTACTTTCTTGATTTGTACTTTGTGAACAATACATAAAAGAATACATTTAAATTTTAAAGTCATTATTTAAACTTATTAAGATATTTTATATATTTTTACTAAATATTTATTGCTTGCGTTTTCCAACAAAAATATTACACCACCCAATGCACATTTATTTCACTATTTTAAACTTTTAACACAAATGAAAACTCCAACTGGTCATTGCATTCTAATGAAAGAACTGAAGTACCCAAGCTGTCTTGCTTTGTTTTTTTCAATCACTCTGCTAGTGTTGTTTATTTTAACCTACTGTTTTAATACAAGACTATGTATTATCATAGGAAATGGGGACATACATTATGCCTGAAGTGAGTTTGACAGCTTCGAGCCATTTCATAGTAGCCAAATTATGGAAAGAGCCCAAATATCCATCGACTGATGAGTGGATAAAGAAGATGTGAGATATACATACATATATATGTATGTATATGTGTGTGTGTGTGTATATATATATATATGAAATATGATATAAATGAAATATTTTATTTATTTATTTATTTCATTTATATTATGAAATAAATGTCTCATTTATGAAATAAATGAAATATACAAATATTATATATGTATATAAATGAAATATGACTCAACCAATAGAAGGAATGAAATCTTACCATTTGCAACAATGTGGGTGGAGCTAGAGTGTATTATGCTAAGTGACATCAATAAAAGAAAGACAAATACCATATGATTTCATTCAAAGTTACTTTTGAAAGAAGCAAGTGTAGCTGTAACCACACATGTCAGAAATCAACTGTGTAACTGGAGTTTCTCAGATTAATTCCTCTGAAGAATAAAATGTTCATTATAGTATGTCATTAAATAGGCTAATTTGAAACTTGAACATAATTAGTAAAACTCAAGAATAACCATTATTTAGAATTTAGAAAAACTTTTTGAGGGAAGAGAATTTTATCATTGACATCATTCTGACTTGCCAGCTCATGGTGATAAAAAAAATCAATTTCTGAAGAACCAGAGCGGCTCAGTCAGTTAAGTGTCTGTCTTCAACTCAGGCATGATCCCAGGGTTGTGGGATCGAGTCCTGTATCTGGCTCCCCACCCAGTGGGGAATCTGCTTCTCCCTCTGCCACTCTCCCCCGCTTATGATCTCTCTCTCTCTCTCACTGTCTCTCCCTAAAATAAATAAATAAAATCTTAAAAAAAAATCAGCTTCTAGTCAGGTGTACGATTATGCTTAAATTCTCCACATAAGGAACCCCATAATTGACTGTACTGTGATGGTATATCACCCTCCCTGCCCTTGATCCACCACTGTTCTCAGGTATTTGACTTAGACCAAAAAAAAAAGAACGAAAAGAAAAGAAAGGGGAAAAAAACAACACCTATTATGTTGTCTGTTATGGTCAAATTTCATCCCCTCGAAATTTGTATATTGAAGCCCTAACCCCGTGTACCTGAAAATATGACTATATAGGTTTAACTAGGTTATTAAGTTAAAAGGAGGTCATTGGGGTGGACCCAAATCTAATAGGACTTGTATCCTTAAACCAAGAGTTCATTAGGACACAGACACACAAAGAGGGAAGATGGTGGGGCACCTGGGTGGCTCAGTGGGTTAAGCCTCTGCCTTTGGCTCAGGTCATGATCCCAGGGTCCTAGGATCAAGCCCCACATGGGGCTCTCCGCTCAGCAGGGAGCCTGCTTCCTCCTCTCTCTCTCTCTCTCTCTCTCTGCCTGCCTCTCTGCCTACTTGTGATCTCTCTCTCTCTCTCTCTCTCTCTGTCAAATAAATAAATAAATAAATAAATAAATAAATAAATAAAGGAAGATGGTATGAAAACACCAGAAGAAGAGAGGCTTTTACAAGCCAGGGAGAGAGGCCTCTGAAGAAATCAAACTTGTCACCACCTTGGTCTTGGGCTTCCAGCCCCCAGAACTATGAGGAAATCAGTTTCTGTTGCTTAAGCCGCACAGACTGTGGTACTTTATTATGGAAACTCTAGAAAATGAATGCATTGCCTGACTCCTAGAGAGAGTTTTTATTAGAAAGATGAGGACTTCAGCTTTGAATCAATTTAATCTTGTGAATTTTGGAAGCTTCCTTGTGTCCCTGAAATAAATGCCACTTGATTGTGATGAATGATCCTTTCAATGAATTGTTGTGTGCTTTTTTAATACCGCGTTGAGGATTTTGGCATCTATGTTCATCAGGGATATTGGCCGTTAGTTTTCTTTTTTGTGGTGTCTTTGTGGTGGCTGATACTGGTTTTGGTATCAGGGTAATGTGGGCCTCGTATTTGGAAGCTTTCCTTCCTGTTCTATTTTTTTGGAATAGTATGAGAAGAATGGGTATTAACTCTTCTTTAAACATTTGGTAGACTTTACCTGTGAAACTATCTGGTTCTGGATTTTGACTTTTGGGTAGTTTTCTTTTCTTTCTCTTTCTTTCTTTCTTTCTTTCTTTCTTTCTTTCTTTCTTTCTTTCTTTCTTCTTTTTTTCTTCTTTCTTTTTTAAATTACTGATGTAATTTCACTACTAATAATTGGTCTGTTTAGATTTTCTATTTCTTCCTGATTCAATGTTGGAAGATGGTGTGTTTCTAGGAATTTATCCAGTTCTTTTAGGTTGTCTAATTTGTTGGCACATAGTTTTGCATAATATTCCCTTATAAAGTTTGTCTATCTATAGTGTCAGTTGTGGTTTTCCTCTCTCATTTCTGACTTCATTTTTTAGAGGTCCCTTCTCTTTTCTCTTGTTGAGTCTGCCTAAGGGTTTGTATTCTCTGGGACACCCCAGAAATTTCAGAACTGAATTTGGAAAATGACAATGAACCAGATAAATATATTTGCATGTCATCAGTATTTAGGTGGTGGTTGAAGCCGTGACAATAGATGAGATTATCCAGAAAAAAATATGAAGTAAGAGAAAGAAGGCCAAGGATGGGTGCTTGGAGACATCCCCACAAATATGAATAAATGTGCATGTTTTCTCACAGATATACTCGGACATTCACCAGACAGAGGTCATTTAGAGAGATACTAAATTTTGGAGAGAAAATACTCTGTAAATGAAAATTGTTCCTGTGATCATCCTCAAAATGAACAATTTTCTCTTCTGAGGCCAGCTATGCCTGTGATCCACCTAAAAAATATTTAGCTAAAAAAAACTGGATAGAAATAAAGTCTGAGCTGTTTCTGTCAAAGGAAATATCACTGGCAAGTAAAGTGACTGTTGAATAAAAAGGCAAATTGAAAATTTTGGTTCCTGAAACCTGAGGTCTTTATATGCTGGAAGGGCCATGCTTTGAATATCTCAGAATGCTATAATTGTCATTGGTAAGCTAAGAAATAGGAATATCTGAAAAGCTAGTATGAAAAAAAGACCACATCAAGGCTTTAGTGAGAAAGAATAAAATGTCACTGATGCTTGAAATAAAAAATATCACAGGGCTTTTTCAGCTTCAAAGTTAGCCCACTTTGTGTGTGTGTGGATGTGTGTGTGCATGTGTGTATGAGTATATACAGATTTAATATTAGATTTCAGTGTATCTTCCAATGAGAAAATAATTATTTTCTTTAATAAAGATTGCTGTGTCCATTTTATCTCATTTATATAGATATTCATCTCTTAAAAATAAGTACGTTTTTTAAAGCAAAAAGTGAATATGTTAAAAATTTAAGGGTAAGACTGGCCTCATTCAAGCTTTATGGAAGGGCTCAAACGGTAGAAACAGGAATCAGTTAATCTCTTGATCCATCTCTCAGGCCTGTTTTCTCTGTGTTAGCTCACTTCTCTGGCAGGGTTTCTTTAATGGAGGCAAGATGACTGTACGTATCCCCAGTGTTCTATTCAAGTTCAAATGTCCAAGCAAAATTCTCATTGAATCTCAGAGGATCTGATTACAATATATGCTCATTAATGGACAAGAATTGCCTGGAGGTCACATGATGTGCCGATTTTCCCAAGCCTGGTTCACGTGCTGTACTTTGATTTGGTTTGGATCCCATATTGTTGGCAAAGTCAAGAAGGGTGTATCTGCAAATATATGATACCAGATGGAGAGTGCATGAATGTTGAGTGGTTTAAAAAACAGACACACATGCAGACACATGTGTTTATATATACATGTATATACAATTATAAGAAAATACAATGCAAGCTAAGGAAAGAAGGTATTCCTCGTGCCATTTCATTTGTGTGTGAGAGAGGAACAAGTCAAAGGGGAAAAAAGACAAATGGTTGAGCACATTACTATTTTAATATTGCTATTCGACTGCTCCAGGAAGATAGTTTTCAACAGAATGTTATGGTACTAGGGAATTTTTAGGGTTATTTTTGTGGGAGAATATTTTAAAATGCCATTTGTTAGCCTCTATTTAGAACCAGCCAGCAGATATGTGTTAAATCCTATTTGTATTTATATGGAAATTTTAATTAACTAGACATTTTAACAATTTCAATTTAAGTAATTTAGTCTAATATTAGATAGGGATGGTTGATTGGGATTAGGGAAAATGTATTTTGCAGAAATGTGTGTATGTATGTGTGTGTGTCTGTGTGTCTGTGTGGCTTAACCTAAGGTGACTGGATGATACCATATCTAACACCCACAAAACTGTTTTATGTTTCACGAGGGAGGCTACTAGTACGAGGGAAGCTCCTTACATACTTTCAGGTATTTGAGGAACTACCCTCAGTGGACCCATTGGGATAATTCCTTCTACAGATGCACTGGCATTACATAAAATGGGGGAAAATGCCTTCAATTTTTATTATTTTTCTTCTGGATCTCTCTCGACCTCCCACATCTCCCATCCTCTGATGTATTGAGCCCTTCTCCCATCTCTCTCCACCTTGCTGTGGTCTTCTTCCCCTGCCTCTCGCTTCTCCACACCTTCACTGACTGTAACTTACTCACAAGTGTGTGCCGTGATATCCACCTGCAGAAAGGGGCATCAGAGGTGGGTTTAGCCAAGACTTTCGTTTCACATTCTCTGAGTTGAGCGAGAGGCAGAGCACCTGGGCTTGCCAGCATCCCTCTCACCAGTTCATGTGTGACTTGCAGTCAGCATCCAGAGCTCTTTTCTCTCAGCCCATCAGGTGAATGTTCTCTCATACCTCCCGCCTCATCTGACCTGCAGCCCATACACATGTCTCCTCTCTGAGCTCCCCCTTTTTCTGCATTTTCCATAATTACATCTACCTCTCTGCCTTGCCTCCCTGTAGTGGACTTCCTATTGCGGCCCCAGCTCTACCTTGGGCTCGGTGCAGTGGTTGGGGGGATAACACAGTATTCAAATGACATACACTGAGTCCTAAAATACACCATTCATTAAACCTTTTACATCTCTAGCCTCATTTAATTTTCACACACTCCACGAAGCACCTGCTATTGTTTTCTTTATCTTATAAAGGAGGTTTAGGGAAGCTAAGCAACCTGTCTGAAATCACACTGTTAGTAACTGATGGAAATATGATTTGAACCCACCCATCTGATTCCAAAGTTGGAGCATGTGTAACCAGGGCTATCTGGCCTCTCTGACAGAAGGTCCCTCATGTTAGGGCACAGCATAGTGTGGCTGGCAGTAGGAGGGTCTTCCTAACAAGTGGATGTTTACCTTGAAATGGGGACCCATATGTACCATTCAGTGCTTCCATCTCAGTTTTCAGTCCTGGACCCAGCTGGACAAGTCAGCTCTCTTTTAACCTCAACCTTGAAATTGGGGAAGACAGGAAAGTATGCAGAAGAGAGTGGTGAAGGACGAGGGAAATAGGGAATAGGAGTCATTGAGGTGGGGGAAGGAGTGGCCAGGTGGGAAGGAGATGGCTATAGCAGGAAACAAAAATGTGAACCTGACTCTCCTTGCCTTTCTGACCCAAAAGATTAACCCTGTGCCGTGTCACCCTCCTGCTTTATGGCCCGTTTTCTTACCAGTCTAGGATCCTAATAACATAATAAAATAAAATCCAATTGTCCAGTGTAAAACATGGCTTATGCGGACAAAAATCTGAGTCATCCTAAAGCCTCACCAAATCCCTGCAACAGACACTGCCGGCAGCTGGCAGTCAGACAGACCTGAAGTGCAACCGAGTTCAGGTCAATAGGAAGTATTTGTAGCTTGAACTTACGAGTTACAGTAAAGAGGAAATACTCCGGCTGTATGCAGCAGAAGCATGTAATAACCCAGTCCCAGTACACTTCAAAGTTGTTTTTATTGAACTGCAGCCATCTATCTAATTTGCTCTCCAGGGCGTTCTTGGAGAGTGATTTTATGATCTATATTTTTAAAAAGCTGACTGTTTTCAATAGTTTAGATTTAATTTTTTTCTCAGTCTATTAGGTGTCATTAAGTCATGGCATTTTTAAGCTGTAATAGACAAATGCCTTCAGTAGGCAAATTAAAAATGGAAGATTTAATAAGTGAAAACAGTGTAACTCAAAGTCAGAGCGAACCAGTTTTGTATTAAATGGAGGAGTTAAAAGACAAAAGATAATCAGGAAATTCAATAGAGTTAGAAATCTTAAAGACAACACAAAGGAATAAAGAAAGGTGAGAGAGTTTCAGCAAAACTTTCTAACTCAAATTACAGTTATCCCACACAAGGCAGCTCTTTTTGGTGAGGCTGGGGAAAAAAAAAATCAGCTCAGGAAGAAGAGGATCTGAGCAAAGAAATGTCTGGGATCCACTCTCCTTCCCCCATTTTGCTCCTGAGCCGTGAACGTTTGCTCAGGACGCACTCATGGAGCACTGTCACACAGTTGAACAGACAGGGTGCTGTGCTTCAAGGTCACAGGCTTGACCCCTTCACAGTCACGTGAAGAAGCAGTGTGCTGCGGTCACCAGAGGTCTCTTAAGCTCTGCTGCTTATTAGCCAAGTTACCTGGCCCCTTGGTCCTCAGTTTCCTCATTTATAAAAAAGGGATAATCTTTTTTTTTTTTAAAGATTTTATTTATTTATTTGACAGAGAGAGATCACAGTAGACAGAGAGGCAGGCAGAGAGAGAGGGAAGCAGGCTCCCTGCTGAGCAGAGAGCCCTATAAGGGACTCGATCCCAGGACCCTGAGATCATGACCTGAGCCGAAGGCAGCGGCTTAACCCACGGAGCCACCCAGGCGCCCAAAAAAGGGATAATCTTAATACTCACCTCCAGCTCCATACCTACAAAGGGCAGTCCAGTACTTACCCCAGGGCACAAAAATGTAAGTGGTGATGTACAAAGATGATCGACTGACTATTGTCTTTATGTGTTCACGACATGCTCACTCTTTCAGCAGCACAGAAGGACAAATGAGCCTATCACCCCGTCAGCCAGGATCATTCCAAGAATGAGGCACCACTGGAGGGCACACAGCATTGTTAACATGTCTGTGAGCTGTAACATCAGTCACAAAATTGACTTCATGGCGCATTTTGTGAGTGTTGCTCGTTTCAGTTTTGCCTATTTGTGAGGCTAACGTGAAATGAGGATTCTTTTTTCAGAGCAACAGAATCTAATTCCAAAACTTTAAATACCATTTAACAAAATGCTGGCTTCAATCCACTAAATTGATTTTTAAGTCCCACTAATGGGTCATGACCCACTGTTGAAAAGTCCTGATACTGATAATAATATCCAATTTCTCAAGGAAAACCCAGCCTGTGTGCTCACAGCAGGTTTTGTAGTTACTTTTCTGGTATAAAAAGCCTTTGATGATTTCTGAGAGAACACAGCGATCCCAAAGCATAGGATTTAGCCCATGTGGCTATTCTGCATCTGCTTTCTGCTCATAAAAGAATACCGGCCTTTTAAGTATCCTGGCTTCAGAGACCTTCTGTGAGACTGACCTCTCGGATGGTAAATGGCCAGCTACCTTACAAAGGGATAAGCAGGAAAAAATAGTTTGGGTTTGCCTCCTCCCATGGCTGGCTGAAATTCTGGCCTGGAAGAATGGGCTGGGGGAAGGAGTGGGGTGAGTGTGTGGAAAGAATTCAGGGAAAATGGATAGAGTGGTTGGGAAATAAATTAAGAGAGCTCCAAGGCCTGATTACTTCAATTATTTGTAGTTAAAGCACCATTATGAGCAATTAATGAGCAGCCATATGGTGCATCTCTAAGTCTAACCAATAACTAAATATTATTCAGTAACGCTGCTCACTTCACATCCAGGTGGTTATAAGCAATATAATCCCATTTGGTTGGCATTAAAAAGTCAAACATCAAAACGAAAAGCAAGCACTTTCCCTAACACACACACACTCACACACACCCCTTCCCTTCAACAATATCCTGGATTATTACATTTATTGGGCAGAGTTTTGAGACCGATTGTTCGTTATAAAACTAATATTTCCATTAGGAGTCTTTGTGCAAGCTGCAAATGTCAATTCTGGCTAATTTAAGCCATGGAGGTGTTGTTACAAGGGTGTGATGATGGTTGACAAATAAAGAAAAGGCGGAAAAAAGATCCATGTTATGAAGGGCAAGGTCCAGATGAATTCTGAGAGGTCCTCTAAATGAAAAAGCCCTAACTCTGTGTGTGTGTGTGTGTGTGTGTGTGTGACACACACACACACACACACTGGATCATAAAAACCTGTGCATTTATAACTGGATTGAAAAAGAACACTAAAAAATTATATTAAATTAAACTTATATTTGGGGGTACCTGGGTGGCTCAGGCAGTTAAGAGTCCAGCTCTGATTTCGGCTCAGTTCATGATATCCGTGTCAGGAGATCGAGCCCCATGACCCACTCTGCGCTCAGCAAGGAGTCTGGAGTCTGCTTGTCCGTTTCCCTCTGCCTCTCCCCTGCCCCCACTCATGCTCTCTCTCTACCTCAAATAAATGAGTAAAATCTTTTAAAACATTCAACTTCTATTTAATCAAGTGCCAACTTTATCTCAGGGATTGTTCCAGAGGTTTGTGATATATCAGTAAGTAAAACAGACAACATGCTTTGCCATCACAGGGCTTATGTTCCGTGTTTTTATAAGTCCATTTTACATTCTAGTCTTAAGCAATGTTGATCATGGGTGGTGGTAAACTTCTTTTGATAACATTCTTTTGGCTAAAATGTTACTTAAATTTAAGATTGCTTACCTTTTGGTTAGTAAAACAAATCTTCGATTCGAGGTATATATGTGTTTTTCAGTTTTAGGAGGAGACAGACTACCAAACCATTCTAACTATTAAAAATACACAATAAGGGGCACCTGAGTGGCTCAGTGGGTCAAGCCTCTGCCTTCGGCTCAGGTCATGATCCCAGCGTCCTGGGATAGAGGCCCGCATCAGGCTCTCTGCTCAGCGGGGAGCCTGCTTCCTCCTCTCTCTCTGCCTGCCTCTGCCTACTTGTGATCTCTGTCAAATAAATAAATAAAATCTTTAAAAAAATACACAATAAACATGTAACAGTATACTTGTATTTGGCTAAATGTACACAAACATAACTAAGTAAACTGTGATCCTAACCACTACCTAGTTTATAATCTAAGGTTGAAATGTTGAAAGGAGTTGTCTTTGCTTAAAACTGCTGTCTGTGCCTAACATAGCACTTTTAGGAAACATTATTAAATGAATTAAAGGAACTCCCTAAAGTACTTACACAATTGTACACTCAATGTAACAATGACCAGAGTATATCTCAAAGCCTGCAAATCCAGGTTACCTGAACACAGGATCTCCATAAATGCTCGGGGAAAATAAAAGCAAAACAAAACAAAACGAAAACAAAAACAGTAAAATTAACTTCAGACTTCAAAATTCAAGAGAAACACAAGGTAGAGGGTTAACGCCCATGTGAAAATTCTTCGTTAAAATCAAAACAAGTGATACAGTAACAAAATAACACAAATTAACAGAAGGCAACTTTTGACTCCATGGTAAGTAACTCTAGTAGGATAAAAATGATATTACAAATATTGGATTCACTTTAAATAGAAGAATTCTTTCTCTTCCAGTGAGTCATCAAAGACTTTAAAATCAGGTTAATCTGCAGGACAATTATTATATTTTGGAAATGTTATTTTGTGTCTCCCTCTTTCCCACTTGCCCCTGTGAAGGGCTGAATAGAGGAAGAAAATGAGAAAGCATAGGACATTTGGAAGCTTCTTTTGTTTCCTTCCTGGTTTTTGCAGAGAAAGGATTCTCTATTTCATAATGCATCCACACGCAGCTGCGCACGGGTGATGGCAGCACACCACTGTTGCTGCTAATGGCACAGTACGAGGCTCCTGCTGTCCAGCCGCGGGAAGAGCTCTTTAACGAACCAGACATAGCCAGAGTCCATGCTGTTTTTACCTAGTCCAGAAGCATTGTTTAATAGAACCTTGGGATTTAGTTGCCTCTGGAAATATGGCATGATTTCTCTTAGTCAAAGACAAATGGTGATGAATGTCATAATTAAACATTGAAGTATATATCACAGTGGACTTTTCAATGAACACTCTACTTTTTTGTCTTAATTACATAGAATGGTGGGGGAATACCTCTTCAGAAACAGAAACCTTCCCAGCTGCCTTGATTTTTTGCGAGTCTATTATTTTCGCTGTCTGATAAGGATCTGTGAGTAAGTGGAGGACAGGCTGTGAATGATTCCAAAGCCTGAGCAGCTGTAATGATCAGCAGTGGCTCTGTGCATCCCATTCACCTGGGAAGTCAACCAGTGACTTCAGAGATGAACAGAAGGTGGAGGATCATGTTTTATATTATCTTAGATTTTTTCCCCTGTTACTTCTAAACTGGTCCGCAGACTATAAATTTCTCCAAGAGTGGCATTCCTTTTGACATTTTTGCAGCAGGAGGGACAGGCTCAAAATAATAAGCCCTTCCTGTCCCTACCTTATGTAAATGATAATTTGATGTTAATTGTCTGCTTATGAGTGATGATTTGGGATCAGATGTAGAAAGGAGTGCGCTTCCAGAGTTTGAGCTAAAGTCTCAAAGTGAGTGAGTCAGGCATTTTAGCTAGAGAGCCCCTAATGCACCAGCCATCATCGCCGCCCCAGTCGCTTCTGCGTTTCTGGCTTTTTAGGGAGTTCTTACCTACAAACCCTAGAGATGACTTTGCTTGGAGCTTCATAGCTGTGTTGTGGGCATTTATTTGTGTGGGTTCTTTTGAGTTAAGAATTTGAGAACATAACGTGCATCCTGGAACTGGGAAGATGAAAAAAACAGAAGAAAAGCATGGAATCCCTCGTCAAAAGGCCTCAGTTTGACCCTGGGTTTACTTGCTGAGTAATAATACTGGAAGTTACTTAACTGCTCTGAGATTAATTTTCTTAAAAATGATCATAGTGAAAACATTCCAGCACTTAAAGAGTTTTGGGAAGCAATAGTGCATTGTGATTTAGGACATATTGTTTATGTTGGAATCGTAATCTCTGCAAATAATTAGCTGGGGGACCAGTTCCCTAATCTCCTAATCCTGTTTCTTCTTAGGTAAAATGGTACTTACCTTTACGATTACCTTGAAGTAATAAGTGAGATAATCCATATAAAACTTCAGAATAGTGTTCCACATGTGGCTGCTGTTGTTACCATCATTATCATTGTGATCATTACGTGAAAATCAAATGAAACAATGGCTACAAAGTGTCCTATCAAGTTCTTCATGCATTATAATCACTGTGAAGCAATCTGATGTTCAGTAACTTAATCCATTGTAATTGAACTACAGAAACCTGCAAAAAAAGGTACAATTTCAATTTTTTAAGATTTATTTATTTTAGAAGGAGAGAGGAGTGGGGGGGAAGGTCAGCGGGAGAGAGAGTCCCAGGTGGACTCTGCACTAAGCATGGAGCAGGACACGGGGCTCGAGTTCATGACCCTGAGATTATGACCTGAGCTGAAACCAAGAGTCTGTCACTTAACCTACTGAGCTGCCAGGCACCCTGGTAAAATAAATTTTTAATGAGTGGGCCTCCACTCGTAATTGCCAGGAGTATATTTTTCTTATCGTTTTTATAAAACATTTCATAAGCACACCTTTTTCAAGGTATTTGGTTTATGCTTAGAGAAATCTTATTATTTTCCAGGTAATGCCCAAATAAAATTTTCCACAGGTGAAACAACCAATCACTCTTTTATTTAATAAGCAGGTAAGTTACAATTTATTCTGTAAACCTATGTCCTCAATGTGGTAAGATTTTGTTACCCAAATCAAATACAGTGACATCTCACTGCAGGAGCTATTTGGGGTAATAAAGGTGAAGTTTCTATGTAACTGAAGTTTTACCATTTGACCAAATGTTTTCAGCCATTTTTGGAAGATATTTTTCCATACTATTTAACTTCATGCTCCTTAAAAGTATAGATTGTAATGTGACTTTTTTCCAATGACTCAAAATGAGCATTTCAATTATTAATTACATCAAGTTCTAATCCGATAAATTTGGTTTTTGTCTTTTTCGTTTCTAGTTGCACCTGTTACTTGCAGGGTAATAAGTAACCTTGCCTCATGTAGCCATCTGCCTTCTAATGCACCCTTTCTAATCTGCCAAGCTCTGAGAATTCAGGTGACTGAAATATATAGTCTTGTGTATAAATGACAAGACTATTATTCTCTTATTTTACAAAATACTAAAATTTAGTATTTTAGGATTTAAGCACCTATTTCAGGAGTTAGGGAATTTCTTTTCTTTATTTTCTGGTTCCCAATGGCTGTAATAATGATAGATGCATCCAGACAAAAAGAATAATTTGCTGGTACATAAGGAACCAAGTTACAAAAGACTTAAGGGTACAGTTACTCTCTATTAATGAAAACAATTATATTTTTCCTAATTATCTACAATTGTTAAGATTTTATGAATATTCCTAAAACAAGAATAACAATATCTAGTATTAGCAAATGGTCATTGTGTGCCTTTTTTATCTGTGTGTTTTGACTGTGTTTTGTTTTGTTTTTATTAACATATAATATATTATTTGTTTCAGGGGTACAGGTCTGTGAATCATCAGTCTTACACAATTCACAGCACTCACCATAACACATACCCTCCCCAATGTCCATGACCTAGCCACTATGTCCATCCCACTCCCCTCCCCTCCAGCAACCCTCAGTTTGTTTTGTGAGATTGAGTCTCTTAGGGTTTGTCTCCCTCTCTGGTTTTGTCTTGTTTCATTTTCCCCTCCCTTCCTCTATGATCCTCTGTCTTGTTTCTCAAATTCCTCATATCAGTGAGATCATATGATATTTGTCTTTCTCTGATTGACTTATTTCACTTAGTATAATAGCCTCTAGTTCAATCCATGTCTTTGCAAATGGCAAGATTTCAGGGTTTTTTGATGGCTGCATAATATTCCACTCTGTGTGTGTGTGTGTGTGTGTGTGTGTGTGTGTGTGTGTGTGTGTATAACATCTTCTTTATCCATTCATCTGTTGATGGATATCTAGGCTCTTTCCATAGTTTGGCTATTGTGGACATTGCTGCTATAAACATTCAGGTGTATGTGCCCCTTTGAATCACTACATTTGTATCTTTGCTGGGACGTAGAGTGCCTCTATTTGCAACTTTCTGAGAAACCTCCATACTGTTTTCCAGAGTGGCTGCACCAGATTGCATTCTCACCAACAATGTAGGAGGGTCTCGCTTTATCTGCATCCTCACCAACATCTGTCATTTCCTGACTTGGTAATTTTAGTCATTCTGACTGGTGTGAGGTGATATCTCACTGTGGTTTTGATTTGTATTTCCCTGATACCCAGTGATGTTGAACACTTTTTCAGTGTTTATTGGCCATTTGGATGTTTTCTTGCAGAAATGTCTGTTCATGTCTTCTGCCCATTTCTTGATTGGATTATTTGTTCTTTGGGTGTTGAGTTTGATAAGTTCTTTATAGATTTTGGATACTAGCCCTTTATCTGATATATCATTTGGAAATATTCTCTCCCATTCTGTCAGTTGTCTTTTGGTTTTATTGACTGTTTTCTTTTGCTGTGCAAAAGCTTTTTATTTTGATGAAGTCCCAATAGTTCATTTAGTCCCAATAGTCCCAATAGTCCTTGCTTCCCTTGCTTTTGGTGATGTTTCTAGGAAGAAGTTGCTGTGGCTGAAGTTGAAGAGGTTGTTACCTGTGTTCTCCTCAAGGATTTTGATGGATTCCTGTCTCACATTGAGATCTTTTATCCATTTTGAGTTTATTTTTGTGTGAGGTGTAAGGAAATGGTCCAATTTCATTCCTTGGCTTGTGACGGTCCAATTTTCCCAACACCATTTGTTGAAGAGACTGTCTTTTTTCCTTTGGTCATTCTTTCCTGCTTTGTCGAAGATTAGTTGACCATAGAGTTGAGAGTCCATTTCCGGGCTCTCTATTCTGTTCCATTGATCTATGTGTCTGTTTTTGTGCCAGTACTGTACTGTCTTGATGATTTCAGCTTTGTAATATAGCTTGAAGTCTGGAATTGTGATGTTGCCAGTTTTTTTTTTTTTTTTTTTTTCTCAACATTCCTCTGGCTATTCAGGTCTTTTCTGATTCCATAAAATTTTAGGATTGTTTGTTCCATTTCTTTGGAAAAAGTTGATGGTATTTTGATAGGGATTGCATTAAATATGTAGATTGTTCTGGGTAGTACAGACATTATAACCATATTTCTTCTTCTAATCCATGAGCATGGAATATTTTTCCATTTCTTTGTGTCTTCCTCAGTTTCTTTCATGAGTATTCTATAGTTTTCTGAGTACACATTCTTTGCCTCTTTGGTTAGATTTATTTTTAGGTGTCTTATGGTTTGGGGTGCAATTGTAAATGGGCTCAACTTCTTAATTTATCTTTCTTTTGTCTTGCTGTTGGTGTGTAGAAAGGCAACTGAATTCTGTGCATTGATTTTATATCCTGACACTTTACTGAATTCCTGTATGAGTTCTAGCAATTTTAGGGTGGAGTCTTTTGGGTTTCCCACATAAAGTATCATATCATCTGTGGAGAGTGAGAGTTTCACTTCTTCTTTGCCAATTCAGATTACTTTTATTTCTTTTTGTTGTCTGATTATTGAGATTAGGACTTCTAGTACTATGTTGAATGGCAGTGGTGATAATGGACAGCCCTTCCATGCTCCTGACCTTAGTGGAAAAGCTTCCAGTTTTTATTCATTGAGAATGATATACACTGTGGGTTTTTCATAAATGGCTTTTTTGATATTGAGGTATGTACCCTCTATCCGTACACTGTGAATACTTTTGATCAAGAAAAGATTCTGTATGTTGTCAAATGCTTTTTTTTTTTTTTGCATCTATTGAGAGTATCATATGGTTCTTGTTTTTTCTTTTATTAATGTATTGTATCACATTGATTGGTTTGCAGATGTTGAACCAACCTTGCATCCCAGGAATAAATCCCACTTGGTTGTGGTGAATAATCTTTTTAATATACTGTTGGATCCTATTGGCTAGTATTTTGGTGAGAATTTTTGCATCCATGTTCTTCAGGGATATTGGTCTATAATTCTCCTTTTTGATGGGGTCTTTGTCTGGTTTTGGGATCAAGGTCATCCTGACCTCATAAAATGAGTTTGGAAGTTTTCCTTTCATTTCTATTTTTTGAAATAGTTTCAGAAGAATAGGTATTAATTCTTCTTTAATTGTTTGATAGAATTCCCCTGGGAAGCCATCTGGCCCTGGGCTCTTGTTTGTTGGGAGATTTTTGATGAACTGCTTCAATCTCCTTACTTCAATCTTTCTTCCTGGTTCAATTGTGGTAGTTTATATGTCTCTGGGAATGCGTCCATTTCTTCCAGATTGTCAAATTTGCTAGCATATAGTTGTTCATAATATGTTCTTATAATTGTTTGTATTTCCTTGGTGTTAGTTGTCATCTCTACTCTTTCATTCATGATTTTATTTATTTGGGTCCTTTCTCTTTTCTTTTTGATAAGTCTGGCTAGGGGTTTATCAGTCTTATTAATTCTTTCAAAGAACCAGCTCCTAGTTTCATTGATCTATTCTACTGTTCTTTTGGTTTCTATTTCATTGATTTCTGCTCTGATCTTTATAATTTCTCTTCTCCTGCTGGGTTTAGGCTTTCTTTGGTGTTTTTTCTCCCCTCCTTTAGGTGTAGGGTTAGGTTGTGTATTTGAGACCTTTCTTGTTTCTTGAGAAAGTCTTGTATTGCTATATTCTTTCCTCTCAGGAATGCCTTTGCCTCATCCCAAAGATTATGAACAGTTGTGTTTTCAGTTTCATTTGTTCCCATTTTTTTTTTTTTAATTCTTCTTTAATTTCCTGGTTGACCCATTCATTCTTTAGTAGGATGCTCTTTAGCCTCCATGTATATGAGTTCTTTCCAACTCTCCTCTTCTGGTTGAGTTTTAGTTTCAAAGCATTGTGGTCTGAAAATATGCAGGGAATAATCCCAGTCTTTTGGTACCAGTTGAGACCTGATTTGTGACCCAGAATGTGATCTATTCTGGAGAATGTCCCATGTGCACTAGAGAAGATTGTGTATTCTGTTGCTTTGGAATATAATGTTCTGAATATATCTGTTTTGTCCATCTGGTCCAGTGTGTCATTTAAAGCCTTTATTTCCTTGTTGATCTTTTGCTTAGATGATCTGTCCATTTCAGTGAGGGGGTGTTAAAGTTCCCTACTATTATTGTATTATTGTCAATGTGTTTTTTTGATTTTGTTATTAATTGGTTTATATAATTGGCTGCTCCCTTTTTAGGAGCATAGACATTTAAAATCTTTAGATCTTCTTGTTGTTCAGACCATTTAAGTATTATATTGTCCTTCCTCATCTCTTATTATAGACTTTGGCTTAAAAATCTAATTGATCTGATACAAGAATTGCCACCCCAGCTTTCTTTTGATGGCCATTAACATGGTAAATTGTTTTCCAGCTCCTCACTTTAAAAGTGGAGGTGTCTTTGGGTCTAAAATGAGTCTCTTGCAGGCAGCATATCGATGGGTCTTGTTTTATTATCCATTCTGATACCACACGTCTTTTGTTTGGGGCATTTAGCCTATTTAATTTCAGGGTAACTATTGAAAGATATGAATTTAGTGCCATTGTATTGCCTGTATTGTGACTGTTACTGTATATTGTCTCTGTTCTTTTGGTCTATGTTACTTTTAGGCTCTCTCTTTGCTTAGAGGAGCCCTTTCAATATTTCCTGTAGGGCTGCTTTGGTGTTTGCAAATTCTTTCAGTTTTTATTTGTCCTGGAAGCTTTTTATCTCTCCTTCTATTTTCAATGACAGCCTAGCTGGATATAGTATTCTTGGCTACATATTTTTCTCCTTTACTGCTCTGAATATATAATACCATTCCTTTCTGTGCTGCCAATTCTCTGGATATGTTTGCTGCCAGTCAATATTTCTACCATTGTAGGTAACAGACCTCTTGTCCTGAGCTGTTCTCAGGATTTTCTCTTTGTCTCTGAGACTTGTAAGTTTTACTATTAGATGGTGGGGTGTGGACCTATTTTTATTGATTTTGAGGGGGATACACTGTCCCTCCTAGATTTTGATGCCTGTTTCCTTCCCCAAATTATGGAAGTTCTCCACTGTAATTTACTCAAATATACTATCTGCAACCCCCCTTATTCTGGGATCCCAATTCTTCTTCTTCTTCTTTTTTTTTCTTAAACAAATTTCATTTATTTATTTGACAGAGAGAGAGATCACAAGAAGGCAGAGAGGCAGGCAGAGAGAGAGGAGGAAGCAGAGTCCCTGCTGAGCAGAGAGCTCAATGTGGGCCTCGATCCCGGGACCCTGAGACCATGACCTGAGCTGAAGGTAGAGGCTTAACCCACTGAGCCAGCCACCCAGGTGCCCAGGATCCCAATTATTCTAATATTGTTTTGTCTTATGGTATCACTTATCTCTCAAATTCTCCCCTCATGATTCAGTAGTTGTTTATCTCTCTTTATTTCAGCTTCTTTATTCTCCATCATTTGGTCTTCTATATCACTAATTCTTTCTTCTGCCTCATTTATCCTAGCAGTAAGAGCCTCTGTTTTTTATTGCACCTCATTAATAGCTTTTTTAAAAATTTCAACTTGGTTAGATTTTAGTTCCTTTATTTCTCCAGAAAAGAGTTCTCTAGTATCTTCCATGCTTTTTTCAAGCCCAGTTAATATCCTTATAATTGTCCTTCTGAACTCTCTTTCCAACATCTTACTAATGTCTGTATTTGTTATGTCCCTAACATTCAGTACTGTCTCCTATTCTTTTTTTTTTTTGAGGTGAGATTTTCCGTTTTGTCATTTTGTCCAGAGTGGAATAGATGAATGAGATAACAAAATGCTAAAGGGTAACAATGGCCCCAGAAAAGTATACACTAGACCAATCAGTAAAGACCCAAAACTGGGGGGAAATGAAAGAAAAAAAGAAAGATAAATATGATCAGGCTGGTCAATAGAACAGAGCCACACACTTGATTTTGGGTTTATTTTGTTCTGTTAGAGGAAACTGCCTCCCAAAATTCTAAAGAAAGAAAGACTTATATATATACAAAGGTAAGGGTAAATATGATGAAGGGATGGACTATGACTGTAAAGATGAAAATTAAAAAATATTCTAAAAAAGGAATTGATATGAAGTTGGTTGAAAAAAGAAAGAAAAAGAAAAAAGGAGAGAGTGTGATCAAATGGGTGATTAGAACAAACCCATACACTAGATTTAGGGTATATTTTTGTCTGTTACAAGAAACTATATCCAAAAATTTTAAAGAAAAAAAATACTTATATGTATAGAAAAAATAAGGTTAAATACAGTGAAGGGATAGAATATGAGTATAAAAATGAAAATTTAAAAGTTTTTTAAAAAATGTATTGATAATATTTTCGTTAAAATAGGAAAAAGGAAAATTTTTTTTAAAAAGAATAAGAAAAGGGGCTCCTGGGTGGCTCAGTGGGTTAAAGCCTCTGCCTTAGGCTCAGGTCATGATCTCAGCGTCCTAGGATCGAGCCCCGCATTGGGCTCTCTGCTTAGCAGGGAGCCTGCTTCCCCTCTCTCTCTCTGTCTGCCTCTCTGTCTACTTGTGATCTCTGCCTGTCAAATAAATAAATAATATCTAAAGAAATAAAATAAAATAAAATAAAATTTTAAAAATTTAACTTTGAAAGACTAATCATGGGAAAAAAGCCACAAATTCTATTGCTGTATTTGCTGTATTTCCCTGTCTCTGGAGTTGCACAGTTCCATAGTTCTCACAGTTGATGAACTTGGTCTTGGCTGGATGTTCTTGCTGATCTTCTGGGGGAGGGGCCTGCTGCAGTGATTCTCCAATATCTTTGCCTGAGGCGGAATTGCACCACCCTGGCCAGGGGCCAGGCTAAGTAATTTGCCTGGTTTTGGTCTTGGGAGCTTTTGTTCCCTGAATGCTTTCCATAGAGCTTTGGAGGACAGGAATGAAAATGGCGGCCTCCCAATCTCTGGCCCTAGAGGAGCCGAGAGCTTGGGGCCCCACTCTTCAGTGTGTCCTCAAAGAAAAGTAGTCAATCCTTCCTGTCTCCCTGGTCTCTGGCCAAGCTCTGAGCTCACCTGGCCTATGGCCAAGCATTTCTATCTCTGGTGCATGGCCCCATTTGGAATCTCCAAACCCAGCAGATTCCTGCAGTGCACTCCTGCGCTGTTCCTCCCAGAGGATGAAGGTGAGTCTCCCTGGATCTGCCCGTTGTAGCAGTGGTCCGACTGTGCTGGGGATCACTGTTTACGGTAACCCCAAGCTGAGCGTCCCCTCCTCAGCTCCAGCTTTGCAGCCAGCTTCTCCATTCTGTTAATTGGGAGCTCTGCCACACTCAGGCACCCCTGGTCTCATTGTGACCCTACATGTCCTGAATCCATACTGTCCCAGCATGGGTTCCACCCCCCGCTTAGCCTCTGGAGCAATGTCCCTCAGTGGAGCAGACTTCTAAAATTTCCAATTTTGTGCTGTGCTGCTCTCTCACTTGTTGGGAGTCGGCCCCTCCCCCCAGGTTCTATCTTCCCTTGGCTTCAGATTCACTTCTCCACGCGTCTTACCTTCCAGAAAGTGGTTGCTTTTCTGTTCTTAGAATTGCTGCTCTTCTTCTCTTCGATCTCCTGTTGAGTTTGTAGGTGCTCAGAATGGTTTGATAACTATCTAGGTGAATTCCTGGGACCAGACAAAATTTAGGTCTTCGACTCCTCTACCATCTTGCTCCTCCTCAGTAACTGTGTGCTTTTAAAGACTTTATGTTTTATTTTATATAACTATTGCTTACATAAAGTTTATTTATAGAACAGATACTGTACTCAACTGTATACAAATATTAACTTATTAAATTCTGTGAATATTTACATGTATATACTCACTTCCCAAATCTATTACTTTTGTTGTTTTTGTTTATTTAGGTATTTATTTTTGTTTGTTTGTTTGTTTGTTTTGAACAGGAACATAGGATTAATTGAATGCTGCAGTTTGACTTGCTGCATATAGAAACACCATTAAGGAACAATAAAAAATCATACCCATCACTTTGTCAAGAAAAATTAAGGTAGCAAAATGAGTGGTCAGGGAAATATGTTCCAAGTTTAATGGTTCCTTCCATCACCACCTAACTCCTCTGGCACATTCTACAACAGAGGTTTTCACCCTCTGAGTCAGGACACATTGTTTCATAGTCTCGGATAAAAGTTGTATCACAGGTAATCTGTTGCCAATAATTATAGAAACTGATGTGCATTTCAAAGAAATTAGAGCAGTTTTAATTTTATCCCTACAATGTCACTCTTGTTCCCAATTTGCGTGTTTTTTTTTTTTTAAATTTTAATTCCAGTATAGTCAACATACAGTGTTATATTCATTCAAGGTGTACTATGTAATAATTAAACAATACCATTTATTACTCAGTGCTCATCAACATAAGTGTACTCTTAATTCCCTTCACCTATTTCACCTACCCACCCCCAAACTCCCCTCTGGTAACCATCTGTTTGTTCTCTATACTTAAGAGTCTGATTTTTTGGTTTCTCTGTCTTTTTCCTTTTTTTTTAAACTTCGCTTGTTTTGTTTCTTAAACATATGAGTGAAATCTTATGACTGACTTATTTTGCTTTGTGTCATACTCTCCAGATCCAACCATGCTGTTACAGATGGCAAGATTTCACTCTTTTCTATGGATAAGTAATATTCCATTTGTGTGTGTGTGTGTGTGTGTGTGTGTGTGTATCACATCCTTATCCATTCATTAGTTCATGGACAATTGGGCTTTTTCCATAATTTGGCTATTGTAGATAATGCTGCTATAAACATAGGGGTGCACATATCCCTCCAAATTAGTGTTTTTTTATCTTTTGGGTAAATACCCAGTAATGAAATTACTGGATCATAGGTTTAGTTTTTTTGTTTTGTTTTGTTTGTTTGTTTAATTTTTTGAGGAAACTCCATATGTTTTTCACAGTCACTATACCAATTTGTATTCTCACCAACTATGCATGAATGTTACTTTTTCTCAGCATTCTCACCAACACTTGTTGTTTCTTCTGTTTTTTATTTCACCCATTCTGATAGGTGTAAGGTAATATCTCACTGTGGTTTTGATTTACATTTCCCTGACAATGGGTGATGTTGACCATCTTTTCATGTGTCTATTAGCCATCTGGGTGCCATCTTTGGAGAAATGTCTGTTTACATCTTCTGCCCATTTTTTAATTGGATTATTTGTATTTTGAGTGTTGAGTTGTATAAGTTGGTTTTATTGGATACCAACCCTTTATCAGGTATGTCATTTGCAAATATCTTTTCCCATTCTGTAGGTTGTTTTTTAGTTTTGTTGGTTGTTTCCTTTGTTGTACAGAAGTTTTTGTTTGTTTGTTTGTTTTTTAATGTTGCCCCAATAGTTTATTTTTGCTTTTTTTCCCCCTTGTCTCAGGAGTTATGTCTAGAAAGATGTTGTTCAAAACTATTATTATTCTCAATTTATAGATGGGGAAACTAAGCCTCTGAGAAGTCTTATAATATGCTCAAGGTCTCACAGCTATTGAGTGCTAGAACCCACACCTAAAAGCAGGGCTATATATTTCTAAGAATATGATCTTATACCATAAGGACCCCCAAAGGGAGCCAGTATTCCAAACAGAAGCCATTTGCTCCGAGAACCTGAATTCTATATTATTCAATATAATGACTCAGGACAAAAATTGGGTGAGCTCCTTAGTGGTGAAAAAGTAGACTTTGAGAAATTTTTCATTTTAGAGGAAGGGGAGAGAATTTGAAAGTTATTGTCTTGTGTAAAACATCCACTTTCACCAGCTAATTTGCCTTTATCTAGCTCCTAATCTGGATTATAGAATATCACATACTGGTCTTCTCAATGCTTTAATGAGGATCAAGGGCAGCATAGGCTCTAGAATCAGATTACTTGGTTCAGATCTAGGGTCTATTTTCCGAGTTTAGGGAATATGAATTATCTGAGAAGCTTCCTCATTTGCGCATTGATAGTATAGAAGAGTTACCTACTGTATAGGATTATTTTAAGAGCCAAATGAAATAATAGTTCTAGCAGGAAACATACCATATATGAATTGATCAAGAAATGCCTGTTAGGGAATTTCAAAGAAAGCTAGCACTATAAGCAACTCAGTGAACAAAAGAGTATCTCTGTCAAATAAATATGTGAAATGATACTTTTCTTTGGTTCCATCATAGAGAGTTACAATGTATATTATCATAGTAAAAGTGTTTTAAAAGTCTGCTTTAGGAAACATGTTTAACTGTATTTAGTTCAATATTTCCCAAACTCATTTGTCCACAGAACTTGTGTCAAAATGGTGTGCATATGCACGTGTCTATGTGTGTTTGTGTGTGTGTGTGGATAAAATATCTAGCTTAGAGAACTAAATTTTCATGGGACACATTGCCAGGAAATGCTGCCCCTCAGTAAAATATCAGAAGTGGGAATGATCGGAAATGTGTGCAGTGGACACTGATGTGGAAATTCCAGATAAGTATCATATCAGTAAGGCTCAAATATTAGCATGCCTGCTGATGGGGCAAGGGGCCTAGGAACTTGGATTATGTGAAGGTCGCCTCACGTGTCCCTAGTAGAAACTCTGGTTTGTCTGTGTGAACTTTAGTCATGACTACCATCATCACTATCGCCATGCCACTATCATCGTCACCATGGCTGCATTATCAGTACCACCCTATATTCCGAGGTTTCCTGTATGTCAAGTATGGTGCTGAGGGATTAGTCACATTAGTCATTCTGTCCTTAGAGCCACCCTGTGAGGAAGACATCCAAACTCTAATTTTCATATAATGGAACATGGACTTAAGAGAGGTTCAGTTATGTGTCTAAGATGAGAAGCTAAATACAGAAGATTCTCTTGTATTCCTGCCTGTCCTGGAAAGTAGCTTGATTTATCGTTAGTGAGGATGATTCCCAGTGTGAAATTTATAGAAGTAGCTCACCTAGGGGTGAGCCAGGATCTGTGTGACCAGGCATGCCTTGTTAGGAGGTGATTTTCCTCAGTAGGTGTACATTCTCTCTGTGTGTGTGTGTGTGTGTGTGAGAGAGAGAGAGAGAGAGAGAGAGAGAGAAAGAAAAGCCCCTTCAAAGGCCCAGACTGTGGGAAACCTAAAAGCAGCTGGAGGAAAGATGGCCCACTTAAAGATGGGGATCACTTGGCTGCATCAGAGCATGGTCTCTTTCTTTTAAATTTCTGAACAGCAGTGCTAAAATTCATCATGCTGCTAACATTAAAGGCTGTTGCAGGTTCCACAGGATGATGAAAGAATCAGACTTAAACCTAGGGTCCATCATTTAGTACACTACATGACAGGGACAGAATTATGTAGGACTGGGTCTGCACGCTATGGCCTGCACAGCCAATCTGGCCTGTCACATATTTTGGCATGGCCTGTGAACTAAGAATACACAGATGTATGTATGTATGTATTTATATTGAAGCACACTGACACACAATGTTACATTAGTTTCAGGTGTACAATACAGTGATCCAACAACTCTGTAGGTTGTGCTGTACTCCCTTCAAGCAGAGCTACCACCTCTCACCATATGCCATGCTATTACAATACCATTGACTGTTCCCTGTGCTGTACCTTTCATCCCTGTGACTTTTTAATTCCTTAACCAGAACCCTGTATCTCCCAATTTAATGTTCTTTAATATTTTTAAATGGTTTACACAGTACATATATAACGTCCTTAATTCTATTTCTTGTCCCACAGAGTCTAAAATATTTACTATCTGGCCTTAACAACAAAACATTTGCTGATTCCTGATTTAAGATATGAATTTCATTGACTCTGCCAATTAATGTCTTCAACTAAAAAAGAAGATCAAGCACCAACTTAGTTTAACAATTATTATTAAAGCATAAGTGCAATTGTCTGCAGAAAATGTTAGCCATGGCAGGGATCCCAGAGAGTGGTCAATTAGTGCTTTATTGTAGGATTAAGCTTTTTTAAGATTTCAAACCTGATAACCATGATGACTGTATCTCTCCCTGTCCTTCCTAGTTGATGGGAACTGGGGTGGACACTTGACAAGTTTAGTAATCAGATTCTTCTTTCCTGAGGGATTAAGGATTTGGATTATGTTTAGTATCTGAATGTGGTTAGATTTCAAGTAGAGTTAAATACTCTTGTTCTGTGGGTCAGTCATTTTAAGCATGCACAGAGAGATCAGAGAAAGATGACCCTGAAGGGAGAAGAAAATGAGCAAAGAGCAGAAGAGAATCAGAGAAACTAATACATGGTTACTGAGAGATTTCTAGTGACTGGTTTAGGAAGACTGGAGCTGCCCCCCCATACAGTATCCACCCACCACCTGTAGGTATTGAGCCCCTTGAATTGCAGCTAGTTCAGATGGAGTAGTAACATATGTGTAAAATGTACACCAAATTTCAAAAACTTGGTACAAAAAATGTAAACTATGTCATCAATATTTCAGACTTAGTCCATGTTGAAGTGATAGTATTTTAGATATATTGGGTAAAAATTTATTTCACTGACTTCTTTACCTTAAAAAATGTGCCTACTAGAAAATTTAAAATTTGTTTAAAGTACATTTTTAGTGATCACAGCTTTATAGTAAAGCTTGAAATCAGGCAACATGATGCCCCCAGTTTTGTTTTTCTTTTTCAACATTTCCTTAGCAATTCGGGGTCTCTTCTGATTCCATACAAATTTTAGGATTGTTTGTTCCAGCTCTTTGAAAAATGCCAGTGGAATTTTGATCAGGATGGTACTGAAAGTATAGATTGCTCCATGCAGTATAGACATTTTAACAATGTTTATTCTTCTTATCCATGAGCTCTTCCATCTTTTTGTGTCTTCTTCAATTTCTTTCATGAGTGTTCTGTAGTTCCTCAAGTACAGATCCTTTACCTCTTTGGTTAGGTTTATTTCCAGGTATCTTATGGTTCTTGGTGCTGTAGTAAATGGAATCGATTCTCTCATTTCCCTTTCTATATTTTCATTGTTAGTGTATAAGAAAGCAACTGATTTCTGTACATTGATTTTGTATCCTGCCACATTACTGAATTGCTGTATGAGTTATAGTAGTTTGGGGGTGGAGTCTTTTAGTTTTCCACATAAAGTATCATGTCATCTGTGAAGAGAGAGAGTTTGACTTTTTCTTTGCCAATTTGAATGCCTTTGATTTCTTTTTGCTGTTGCTAGGACTTCTAGTACTATGTTGAACAAGAGTGGTGAGAGTGGACATCCTTGTCGTGTTTCTGATCTCAAAGGGAAGGCTATCAGCTTTTCCCCATTGAGGATGATATTTGCTGTGGGTTTCTCATAGATAGATTTTTATGAAGTTGAGAAATGTTCCCTCTATCCTTATACTTTGAAGTGTTTTAATCAGGAACGGATGCTGTATCTTGTCAAATGGTTTTTCTGCATCAGTTGAGAGAACCATGTGGTTCTTCTCTCTTCTCTTATTGATTTGTTCTCTCACATTGATTGATTTGCAAATGTTGAACTACCCTTGCATCCCATGGATAAATCCCACCTGGTCATGGTGGATAATCTTGTTGAGAATCCTGGCATCCATATTCATCAGGGATAGTGGTCTGAAATTATCTTTTTTGGTGGGGTCTTTGCCTGGTTTGCGGATCAGGGTAATGCTGGCTTCATAAAAAGAGTCTGGAAGTTTTCTTTCTGTTTCTATTTTTTGAAACAGCTTCAAGAGAATAGGTATTATTTCTTCTTTGAATATTTGGTAGAATTCTTGAAGGAATCCATCATGTCCTGGGATCTTGTTTTTTGGGAGGTTTTTGATCACTGCTTCAATCTCGTTACTAGATATTGGTCTATTCAGGTGGTAAATTTCTTCCTGATTCAGTTTTGGAAGTTTATAGGTTTCCAAGACAGCATGGTACTGGCACAAAAACAGACACATAGACCAGTGGAACAGAGTAGAGAGTGCAGATATGGACCCTCAACTCTATGATCAAATAATCTTTGACAAAGCAGGAAAAAATATGCAGTGGAAAAAAGACAGTCTCTTCAAGAAATGGTGCTGGGAATACTGGACAGCTATGTATAGAAGAATGAAACTCAACCATTCTCTTATACCACACACAAAGATAAACTTGAAATGGATAAAAGACCTCAATGTGAGGCAAGAATCTATCAAAATCCTAGAGGAGAATGTAGGCAGTAACCTCTTTGACATCAAACCTAGCAACTTCTTTCAAGACATGTTCCCAAAGGCAATGGAAACAAAAGCAAAAATGAACTTTTGGGACTTCATCAAGATCAAAAACTTCTGGACAGCAAAGGAAACAGTTAACAAAACAAAGAGGCAACCCACAGAATGGGAGAAGATATTCTCAAATGACACTACAGGCAAAGGGCTGATATCCAAGATCTATAAAGAACTCCTCAAACTCAATGCTCAAAAAACATATAATCACATCAAAAAAGGGGCAGAAGACACGAACTGACACTTCTCCAAAGAAGACATACAAATGGTTAACAGACACATGAAAAAATGTTCATCATCATTAGCCACCAGGGAGGTCCAAATCAAAACCACATTGAGGTACCTCCTTATACCAGTTAGAATGGTCAAAATTAATAAGACAGTAAACAAGTGTTGGAGAGGATGTGGAGAAAGGGGAATCCTCTTAAACTGTTGGTGGGAATGCAAGTTGGGGCAGCCACTTTGGAAAACAATGTGAAGATTCCTTAAGAAATTAAAAATAGAGCTTCCCTATGACCCTGTAATTGCACTATTTGGTATTTACCCAAAGATACAGATGTAGTGAAAAGAAGGACCATCTGTACCCCAATGTTCATAGCAGCAATGGCCACAGGCACCAAACTGTGGAAGGGACCAAAATGCCCTTCAACAGATGAATGCATAAAGAAGATATGGTCCATATATACAATGGAATATTATGCCTCCATCAGAAAGGATGAATACCCAACTTTTGTATCAACATGGACGGGACTGGAAAAGATTATGCTGAGTGAAATAAGTCAAGCAGAGAGAGTCAATTATCATATAGTTTCACTTACTTGTGGAGCATAAGGAACAGAAGAACATTGGGAGATGGAAAGGAGAAGTGAATTGGGGGAAATTGGAGGGGAAGATTAATCATGAGAGACTGTGGACTCTGAGAAACAAACTGAGGGTTTTGGAGGGGAAGGGAGTGGGGGTTTGGGTGAGCCTGGTGATGGGTATTAAGGAGGATACATATTGCATGGAGCACTGGGTATGGGGCATAAACAATGAATTTTGGAACACTGAAAAAAAATTTTAAAAAAAGTACATTTTTATCCTGCATGGCCAATGTACAAAATATCCCTACTTGAGAAACAGTAGCTTATCTAAAACACACTTGGATGAACACTGAATATTAAAACATTTTATGATGCAATACAAATTGATTGAGTAAAGTGAACACAAATGCTCTTCAGTTTTTATGTATGCTAAGAATATATCACAGTATGGATAATGTGAAGAAAAATACTTGGATTTGTTTTCAAGTTCAGAATTCTTTTTTTTTTTTTTTAAGATTTTTATTTATTTATTTGACAGAGAGAGACACAGCGAGAGAGGGAACACAAGCAGGGGGAGTGGGAGAGAGAGAAGCAGGCTTCCTGCAGAGCAGGGAGCCTGATGTGGGGCTCAATCCCAGGGTCCTGGGATCAAGACCTGAGCTAAAGGCAGACACTTAATGACTGAGCCACCCAGATGCCCCCAAGTTCAGAATTCTTGTTGCTCTTCAGTGAGTGGCCTTAGAGGTAAAAGGGTAAATAGGTTACCACCACAGGAAGTGTCTGCCCTGTTCTTGATGTTTCCTCTCTACTTGAGGGAATGTTTTACCGCAGTTGAGGCCTGGCAAATCAAGAATATGGCATTCAGTAGTGAGACTTTTAGTATCAAGTAGTACCATCTGAGAAATCTTAGTTTCTTCTTCCTGTGAGATGTTATTTTGTGATGGTATATTCTTTTCAAGGGCGCTCATCAAAACATCCTATACTGTGACTGAAGAATTTAGTTCTTCCATTCCTTCTACAACAGCTGAAATTTCTTCTTTTCTACCATTAATATAACAATATCATTGTATCTTATATATATGTTATACATTATTAATATATTCTAGTATTAATATCATCTGCCACTTCACCAGCAAGCAGGGGCAAACTCATTCTTTCACTGGGTAAGCAGTCCATCTCAAAATTTATCTTCTTTGCATCATAATTTACTTCAATTAAATATTGTAATCTAGGACACTGAGCATCTTCTAGTTGAAATAGCTGAAAGCAGTCTGCTTATCAGCATGTTCACTTTTGGCACTTTGAGGATCAAGATTTGGTGGTGACATAGCTACTTTGATTCTGAGGAATGCTACTACTTATCTATTCCACCTCTCCTTTCCTGCCTTTTTTCTTTTGCTGAAGCTAGACCAAGTTGGTTTTAATTAATGCAAACAGAAGATCCTTGGTGAAACGAGGAGCCCTTTCAACATGCCCAACATAAAACATCTCATGGACGGGGAAGATTTTGTGAGATGAGGCAACACAACAGGACTAAAGGACTTCTTTGTCATTCCTTCATCCTGCATCAAATAATATTAAACGCTGCGATTTATTGGGTATTTACATCGTGTTATATGCTGTGCTTCACGCTATTTAACTTAAACTCAGTATCACCCAATTTACAGAAGAGGAAATCGAGGCTTTGTGACTACTATATCACTTGCCTATAGCTCATAAGTGGCGCAGTTGTTTTCATGATAAATCTTGGGCTTTTCACCACTAGACTATTTTCATCATGAGTCGATGGTGTTTGTGCCAGTGATTGGGTTGTGATATGATCACATTGACTTGCAAGCATGTGTAAGGCATATATTGGGTAGAAATGATCTGAGACCTTCCTAGGGAAAGAAATAGAAATGAGAGGATGGCTGAAAAAAAATAAAATTGCCCTTGCTTCCCCCTTCCATACTATATGCTCAGATAATACAACAGGACCTTATGTGGGATATCAAGTCCTTGCTTTTCCTACTGTGCCACTCCTAGAAAAACTGGACTCTCCCCAACCTGCAATCTCTTCAATAAATATTGGAGTCATATAGCCCATCAGGAGGCCTGGAGAGATTGCAGCACCATGGGAATATGCTGTCAGACAGAGCTTCTGTGAGCTGTAGCAGACTGGGACTCCCTCTGGTTAAGGGTTGGCCTCACAATTTCCTGTTTTCCTGGCTGCTGCCTCTGCTGCTGTACTCACATTAGATGGGCTTCCTAGAGGTGATCTCTTCCCAGTGCTCAGAATGGGACCCTGTTCTCCAAGCAAAGTTAATTCACATCATATGGGGGAACAAATTATTCCCAGATAGTAGTTTTATTTTCTTTGGCTCTTCATAGGATCAGACCCAATAATAAAATTCTTAATAATGATGATAATGATGCTATAGAAATGCAAAGTCTTCAGATTGTTATTTTTGCAGAAGACCATTTAATAATTCTAATTTTACTGCATATTTCTATTGGCCAGGCAATTGTTTAGTTTTCTCTCATCATATTCCTTTGTCACTGGTGTATTGAGTTTCCAGATGCTTATTGTACTCTGTGCTTAATTATCTAGAAACAATTATATTAACTATGCTATCACTGGAAAAATAATGGAAAAGTTTTAAAAGTAAAAGAAGAGTGATAAGATTATATTGAATGGCATTTTTAATTTTTGGAAATGCATATTGAACTTGTTAGAGGACAAACTGAAACCATCACACACAAAAATGAAGCAAATGCAGTCAACTCACCTCTCTTGGTACTGTGTAAATGGTCCTTTAAAAGACACACACATCCCTCATGCTAACCTTCTTAATCCAACCTGTGATAATGACAATGTAATGGGAGGAAAAACCCTCCCTGAAACAGGTAAAATTGGTAAGAAATGCCTCCAGAGTCTCCCCAGACATCTGTTATATCTGCCTTGAGCACAAATTAGTGGAGTACAATCCAAGAAAATCCTCAGCAACCCTAAGGAATGCCCTTTTATGCTCCTTTTGCAGACCTGTCCTTCCAGAAACCATCTACTACTTTGGACTGCTCTTAGTCCACTCCCTCCGGAAAAACATGAGACAGGGTTCTGCCTTATAACTGCTCAGACTCTTCTCCTCCAGTTCTGCAGCCAGAACCTGTATGTGTTTAACACGCTGAGTGGGATCAGCCCTCTGAATCCCAAATGAATATTTCATGATGTCCGAGGTGAGTTTCTGAATTTTGTGTTTCTAAATTTTCTTTTCTTCCACATATCTGCATTCTTTTTAAGGTGGGTGTGAGGTAAGTGAGTTTAATCATTTTGCAGTGCTTAAGGGATTAAAGGCTTATAGGCTCTCCTTGCAGGCTGGAGTTCCAGTCTCCACTTTCCTTCTTCTCTCCTCTCTCCTCCAGTGCTCCCATCTGTGTCCCCCCACCCCAAGCCTGCCCCAGGGCCTTTGGGGCAACTCTGTTGCTTTCTGATTTGACTTACTTCTGCTAAATGAGTTAAAGTGGAAGTGGAGTCTGGCTCTGTATTTCCTGTCTTAAAAGTAAAACCAAACTCTGAAAAATCAGCCCACAGGAAAAAGTAACTTCAAAAGCCAGGGCTCACGTTCCACAAGCCTCTTGAGCTCTCCTCTGCCCCCAGAACAATGCACTCATAGGGCCATTGGAAGTGAAAGTTTCCAAAGGGCCCCAGTGGGAGTAGCAGGCAGCTCCCAGGTTGTTTTCCTGACAGAGACAAGGAGTTCTGGTCACTTGTCACGGCCATGCAGCTATTTTCAGAGTCCATTTGGAAGCTTTTGGCCTTTACTGCAAAGAGTAGGCTTTGCCAAAAAATAGGTGGCTGAACAAATAGTGACTGGGCAAGAGGGAAAGTCAGAGAGTTTAACAGTGTTCATCTCTCTTATCTCTAAAAAAGGGGAGAGGAGGATTTTCCAGTTTTAAAGTTTAGCTCATGTCCATGACATTGGGAAAGTGAGTAATTTGAAGGAAACACTTATTTTCGTTTGTCTTTTGTTTTTGTTTCCATCAGTGCATACTGGCATGCTTGGCATCTTCGAGGCATGTATTGTCTGTTCTTTTCATGTCTCCTTGCTGACTCATATGCGGTTTCCACATTGTCTGTGTTGTCCTTTAGTGAGCCACCTTTGCTTGAACGCAGGACCTACCTTGGGCTATCGGTTTTGCCGGTGAATCCCAAGATGCTTTAATATTTATAGATTGCTTAGCCTACAAATCTTCTAGATTTTCTGTTTGAGTTTTGGGCCTTACAATAATACTGCAATTCATACTAGAGTGAGCTCCACACTGCCCGTCTGGACACCCAGGGGCTATCATTTCTCCTTGACCACAAGGGTGCCTGGGTGGCTCAGTCAGCTAAGTAAGCATCAGACTCTTGATCTCAGCTCAAGTTTTGGTCTCAGAAACATGAGCTCAAGCCCCACACTGGGGTCCACTCTGGGCGTGGAGCCTACTTAAAAAACAAACCGTGTTCCTCTTCCCCGCCCAGAGAGCCCTATTTCGGCCCTGTCGAATCCCTGAAACATACTTGTCCCTGAAATTCCCTCCTCCCATTATTCAAAATGGCACTTAAAAGAGTGTCTTTTTACACAGACCTTTCTCAGTAAATATTTATCGACTTGGCTGGTTAAAAAAAAAAAGTTTCATAGGAACTTACTCCTCACAGATAACATATATGCACTTTATTGGATCCTTCCATGCGTCAGTCTCATGGAATGATTTATAGTGAGATCTTTATGGCCCATGAGAGCCCACCAGGATAGTATCTGTGAGGCCTGGAGACGCTTTTTCATCGTCTGCAAAACTTAGCAGAAAGATGGTTTCCAATTCTTTTTCTGAAGAAGGGTTGTCCCACTTTGTGGAATTCACTATAACCTTTATCTTCAGTTAAAATTGAAAGTGAATTACATGACTACTTGTGTGGTTTGATCTTAATGAACTAAACATGAGAGGAAAAGTTCATACAGTTTTATATCAAACTCTCAGGCCACTTACATAGCCATACCTATTGCTTAGTTCAGTGTGGCTAACTCTACAGTGATAAGGTTAGAAAATGTAAACACTCTAAATCCCCAGTCTCAGAACACATTCCATGTATAACACAGAATGGATCAATGAGTGTTCTGTGATTGGAAGATTCCTAAATTGCTAAAGCAGTTCCCTATGTGCTGTTGGTATACTGGATAAGAGGAATAATACACAGAAGTTCTGAAGTAAAAGGAAAAAAAAAACAAAAAAACAAAAACAAACAAACAAAAAAAAAGCAAGGTATGCCTTGCTCTGTGTGTGTGTGTGTGTGTGTGTGTGACAGCAGACACCATACATGGTGATTCTGAGATCCTTTATTTTTTCAAATTTTAAAATCTTAGAGATTGGGATATATCATATAGTCACTATCCTATGAAAGCATTGTGTCAGAACAATTAACAACATCTCTCCTGTCTTACGGGCACATAAAATACTGGGTCTGTCTTTCAGTGGAACAGAGTAGGAAATCCTGGAGGAAGGTAAAGTCAAGAGAGATGGTAGTACAACCTAGTCCAAGAGAAAAAGCCATTAGAGGAATGCTACTTGTCATCTGAGCCTCATAGCACTTTGTTCCTCCATTGCCAAATCTGATTCACCCCCACACTATAGTAGAAATGGTTACTGTCGACAGGAAAATTTTCTATTTTTCAAAAATATAGGATTGCTGCAGGAAAGTGACAACCCAGGCGAAGACCATACCTTACCATCACCAACTTCATCTCTCCTTGCATTCAGAAGAGAACATGTGACTTTTTTCCCCTTAAGATATGAGCACAGGTGATGATTATCTCATCTAGGAAAGAGTTTTTAAGAAGGTGTTTCTTCTCCACACCTTTCTTTTTCCTTTCATTTGTCAACTGCAGACAATGCTAATGAAGGCCTAGGGCTTCAGAGAGCCAGGTGATGTGAAGATCCTGGGTGTCCATAACACCACATCAGGAAAAGCCACCTGCCAGCCATGAAAAGCTATCTTGGAGTATTGCACCAGCAAGAAATAAACTTCTGTAGTATTTGAGACACTGTATATTTTTGGATCTGTTTGTTATAGCAGCTGGTGTCACTCTAATATATTCACATTACTTCAAGATACCAAATCCAAGGTAGGAAATTAAAAGTTAGATGAAGATGACAGTTAAGGAGGAGGCTGAATATTTTTTTACAGTGTTCAGCCAAAAGGAAGGAAGAAGAACATTCAGGAGGTCCTGATATGTCTAAACACATTTGAAAGGCAGTCCTAAAATAGAAGAGATAAGAATTTTATGAGAGTCCAGAAAGCTTACCTATGAACAAGTGGCAGTCAGAGAGGCAGGTTTCAGTCTAATTTAGCAAACACATTCTAACCATTTTCTGTATTCCAAATGGCTTTGCCAAACAGCAATTCCCTGGCACTAATCTTCTCTGGGCCCAAATTGGATGAACATCTGAAGGCATTCGTGCTTTAGGCAGGGTGGAGAAGACGTTATCTCTAAGGCAGCTCTCCTCTCTGAGTGCCCACACGATGATGTTATGCATGTGTAAGTGGCATTTAGTCATGGCAGAATGGATGTTAGAATGGAGGCAGTCTTGCTACCACAGATCGACCTCTTCTGTGTGGAAATATGCTGATAGACAAGCAACGGAAATGGATAGTTTCACATTTTCCTGATTAAATGGACTAATTTCTAAGTTAAGAAAATACAGTGGGAAATTATCATTAATAAGGAATCATTCAGTCAATACACATTTACTAAGCACTTAGTATGTATCTGACACTGTCTTATGCAACTACAGGGCATGGCTCCTGTTCTCAAGGACGGTATGATCTACAAGGGGAGACAGGGTGTATACACTTTTGAATATTCATTATTCTACTGTAAGATCACCAGGGCAAGTGGAACAAGCCAGAAAGACAACATGCTGGAGGGGAACATGCCCAGCATTTGGAGCCAGAAGAAAAAGACTCAAGGTCCTTTTCTACCTCCTGTTGGCTATGAGATCTTTAGGAACTCATTAATCTTTTTGATACTCAGTTAAAATTTTTTATAATAAACTAATCCATACTTATATTTTAAAATTGGGGAAAATGTCACAGCTTTATAACGTTTAGTGAATGCTAGCCATTACTTCTAAACTCAGAGCAACTGTTAATAATTTTAGTCTCTTCCAAAAACTAGTAGATATATATAATCTAGACTATTTTAATACCTACAGGTTTGGAACTATAATGATTCCAACCCCAAAAAGGAGGATTACAGGGCAGACACATGTGAAAGGAAGGGCAATTATAGTGAGAGAACAGAGAGAGAACCTGAGCAGGTAATCCTGGGGCACAAACGGTTGCTGGAAGAGGAAGCCTCGTGGGGAGAGAAGGCTGGGGAAGCAGTGCCTGATTCTGTTTATATTGAAAAGATGAAAAGATAAAAGAATGAATAACCCCTAAAGAATCTGAAGAATTTAGAAGGGGGATGTAAAGTAAACCCTTCCCCAACTTTTGCATAGGGAAAAATTCAGTTCTTCCCTACTGTGTCTTTCTTCACTGTGTGTCTCTTTTGTTTCCCTTTTTTTAATTGAAGTGTAATTAACATACAGTCATATTAATTTCAGATGTCTAACAATGATTCAGCAATTCTGTACATTGCTCAGTGCTCATCAGGATAAGTATACTCTCAAACCCATTTTTCATATTTCACGCATCCTCCCATTCATCCCGCCTCCAGCAACCACCAGTTTTCTGTGTTTAAGAGTCTGTTTCTTGGGGTTGTCTGTTTTGTTTTTGTTGATTTTTTTTTGTTATTCTTAAATTCCACATATGAGTGACATCATATGGTATTTCTCTTTCTCTGACTGACTTATTTCACTTAACATTATACTCTCTAGATCCATCTTTACTGTTGTAAATGGCAAGATTTTCTTTTTTATGACTGAGTAATTCTCTGTGTGTGTGTGTGTGTGTGTGTGTGTGTGTATGCATGCACACACATTTTCTTTATCCATTCATTTATCAGTGGACAACTGGGGTGCTTCCATATTTTGGCTAATGTAAATAATGATGCAGTAAATATAGGGGTACATATACCTTGTACCTCTCAGAACGACTAAAGCCTGTGTGTCTTCTTTCACCTTTACACAGAGCATTTCACTTTTGACATTTCTGGTCCCAAAATATTTGAACTACCTGCCCCTCTCCCCAACACCAAGCAATTTTCTGTGATACCTGCTGGATGTCCTATAATTTCAGTCAATTCTGACATTATCTATCAGGACATAATGTCAGATCCCACAGGTTAAGGGATCAGTATCACAGGACTGACCCCCTCACCTGTATCCCTTTAGATACCAGTTAAAAGCCCAGGTTATCACCTGGATTTGGTTAATTTGCTAGAGCAGTTCACAGAACTCATAGAAACACTATAATTAAAAGATATGATAAAGGATATAGATGGACAACCAGATGTAGAGATATATAGGGCAAGGTCTAGGGGTTCCTGAGTACAGGAGCTTCTGTCCCTGTGGAGTTATATCAAAATATTGAATAACAGACTTTATCCAGCTTGTAAATCATGGGAGCTGGATTTGAAACGATTTTGCCTGGTTCCCAAACTCATGTTCTTTCTTCCATAACAAAATAGCCTAGAAAGGAGGTAGTGTCTTCTTACGTTATTTGCCAAGATAAATTAATCAGAAGGAAAGTACAGAAATTTAGGAATAGTTTCTCTCTTACGAATGTTTGCTTTGCAGTTTGCATATTTTGGCATTGGCTGATATACTCAATCACCTTCTCATTATCTCCTCCTACCTGAATAAGAATTAAGGGGATAACAGGGGAAGAGCTCAGTAAGGTAAAGGAAGTAACTCGTACCTTATAAGAATCAAAGGAACTGCTTCTTTTTGGATTTGAAAGTAGGACATAGCAGAGGAATGGCCAGTGACTAGCACTCCATGATCTAGGAGAACTCACCTTTCATTTTTTCTCTGGTGGAAAATTTATGTAGGTAGATGGATAAGGCCTTCTCATAATTTGATTGTAACCAGGGTATTTAGTAAATAAAAATGCAAAGGATCCAATTAAATTTGAATTTCAGAAAAATAATCAGTTTTTAGTATATTCCGAATTTTTACCATATGTCCCAAATCATACTGAAAGTGTTTATGTGAAATTTATATGAGAGTGGAAGACCTGTATTTCACTTGGCATTCCTAATTGTAACTGATGGCAATCTACTTGGCTAGCTAAATCTAAAGGTAAGAGGAAAAGTCTAATGTCAAGGGCTCAAAACCTAAATGTTGCCCAGGTCTCATTGCTGACCTCTTCAGGGAGGGTAAACTTGGAGCCCAGCCTAGACATCCAGCCTTAGGCTCATCCCTGTTTCCTGCTAGTTGGTCTTCTGGGCTGTTCAGCCTGGGCATCCTAATTTAAAATGTTCTCTGTGGTTATAGTTGAAGGGAGGAAATAATTGTACTTATAATTCAGTGTAAATAATAAAATCAATCCCTTAATTATGCTCTCTAAAATAAATTTTGAGTTTCCATCTCTGTCTATTTTGTTTATTCATGACTTGAAAGATACCCTATTGATGTAGGAATTAGCAGATTAGAGGACAGAAGAGTTGTGCTCATCTGTGAGACAATGGAAATACAACATTTTGTTAATCAATCACTCTGCTCGCCATCCAGCTAGATTCTCCCCCAAGAGAATCTCTCCAGAGCCACATCACTCCTAAAAGAGAAAATAAAAACAAACAAACCAAAAAAGGACTTGTTATGTGTGGGCTCCCATTTGCTGTTCTCCCAAGGTCACAGCTGTTCGCTAAATGAATGAAGTTTCAGGATCTGGTTCTTCAACCTGCGTCTGCTTCCTGTTAAATTGCTGAATTAGTGAGAATGAGGAGACATGGATGAGCCAGACAGTTGCAGTGTCAGTTTCATTCTTTACTCAATTACCCATCATTTTAGAGAAGATGGAATTTGCAATGCTTTGGACAAATCTGGGATGCCATCTGGGAAAAATAGTTTTGAGGCCACAGAACCAGCCAGGGCTCCCAACACTGAATACTCAGGCTGGTGAGATATTTCAGAAGTTCTTTCCCAATCTTAATTTCTAGGTAACCTCCACCTTTTATGATACCTAACAGTCCCAAACCAAACTGCCACACCTAGAGGCTGGTTCAGGACTGCCCGAGTGTTCTATTGAGTTTAAATAAAATAAGCAATACTAACAACTAACAGTTCGATAGCCCTTTACAGTTTACAGACACTTTCACATTAAGATTAGCATAATGAATCTCTTCATCTTACAGTAAAAAAAAAAAATAAATAAAAACACAACTTGTAATGCTACAAGTAATAGTAAAAACACAGCACATCTAACATCTAAGAAGCAGTTAGTTGCTTTAGGCTTGGCTGGTTATTTACAGAAGTGAAAATAGGCTCAAAGGAGAATAAATATTCTCAAGTTTCCAGAGCTGGAAAGAAGAGGAACGTGGATTTAAACCTAGGCATTCCCTGAGCTCCCAGTTCTGCTATGAACACTGTTATTACATAAAAACATTTGTTGCAGGGAAACATCTTTCCATGTCACAGAGATATTTACCGAGTATAAGAGTTTTCAGGAACATTTCCCTATTTCTTGCTGTCTTCATTCAGTAGATCTTTATTCAACAGTCTAGGGAAGCAGAGATGAATGGCATTGCTGGGAGGAGGAAAACTGGAGAAGGGAGCTGACATGTGAGACCGGCTCAATGCAGCCCAAAGATGCCTCAGTGGGATAGGAGAGTTTGGTGAGGACGCCCAGAGGACATCCTTGACTCTAGGAGGACTGGGGTGGGAGGAAGCTTGGAGAAGATAGAGGAGGTGAGAGGAGCTGAGTCTGGAATGCAGAAATATGCAGGCAAGTGAGAGCAAGTGTGTTTCAGGGAAAAGGAGCAGGAAGTGTGAAAGGCATCCAGGGAGGACACAGGTCAGTACACAGGACATCCCAAGAAGCTTAGTGTGAACAGCAAGCTGGAGGCCTGACGTGGGGGGTATGGACAGTCACTGGGAAGGGAGGTCCTTTGTGACATGTGTGAACTTTCACCTTTTTAGGCAACAAGGAGATATGGGAAGACTTTAAGTAGGCAGATGACGTGATTATATTTATTTGGATTTTAGAAAGAGTATCACCGAGAGAATGCATTTGGAGGGAGGGCAGGTAAAGGTAAAGAAAAAAAAAAAAACCAGTTTTGTAGCTGCAGTGTTGGTTGTTAACTTTAGATATCATTCCTCCTTAATTTGAACTGATGAGAATGTCATCAAAAGGCCTGATTTAAGGATTCTTTTTAAGGTTCATCCTAATTTCTTATTAATTGAATTTTGTTTTTTAACCTTTATCCAACAATTATTATGTGTCATGTATTGTGTTGGTCAACACTATGGTTATTTGTATTTTACAGAAAAAGAGACTGAGATGTAGAGAGGTTAAGTAACTTGCCCATCTTATACAGTCAATTAGTGATAAAGTTAAATTTTAAACTGTGGGATTGTAGAGTGTGTGCTCTTTATGCTATTTTTAAACTATATTATCCTGATGCTGCCTGTGGATAAGAGCTTGACTTGCATTTCAATTACATGCTGGAGTCTGGAAGAGCACTACTCCTTAAAATAACCCATCTGTATTTATTACCTGACCACACTTTATCTGTGAAACCAACGCCATCTTCTGTGTTTTAATGATCATTTCGAAGATACTGAATCTTTTCTTTCAGCTGCTAGCCAAGGTTGGGCTTTCACCATTGACTCATGTCAACAAAAATGTTGAAAAATAGAGACTAGAATGCAGATTTTACAGCCAAAAATGTCCTTGGGCAAAGTTACTTAATGATGTCCTGACACAAACTCTAAGGTACAGTGTCATTAGGTGTTAAATGATAAAAAGCTTCTCTGGCCAAATAATGAGACAAACAGTGGATTAAACATAGTTGAATAGCTCTCTCCTCTCTTCAAGATTTCTTAGTGTGTTTAGTGTAGAAGAGGGTATTGTGAATCTTGAGGATTCAAGAAGGTAATGTCTTTCAACCCATTTGATCCCCAGATCTTTTCCTCTGACACCAACACATTTGCCTTATGCTGCCCTACATTTGCAAGGAAACTGCAATTCAGCAAAGCAAGTGACTTAGACAATTCTAGACTTCCTACCTCCCAGAAAACTCTGCCAAGTTATGCTATCAGTATTATGCTCAGAAGATGCCTCCTTGAGTCCATTTCAATATAGGTATTTCTTCTCCTCTTGGAGATGGTGCAAGAGGAAAAGTGTTCTTTCATCACATTTCTGATGTAGGCAATTTCCCAAAGAGCCATGAAGCAAGCAGGTAATATCCCAAGAAGAGAGAGAAACGGGTATCAGTTTCTATATCCCAAACAAGTCACCAGTGAGTGTACTGGGTCCAGCACCTAGAGTCTTGCGTTGCACTTTCCAGTCAAAAGCTTCTCAGTAGAGGCTGCTTTGGGTAATGCGCTTTATTCATTTGATTTTTTTTTTTTAATGTTATTCTCTTAGCAAATTTAATCCTCTTCCCTGGAATTCTCTATATTTTCTTGTTATGATGAGAGTGAACAGCTGGTCCATTTTGTTGACTCTGTTGACAGCGTTCAGTTGCTTTTCCCAGCCCCCCTCCCCCTTTTTTCCCAGACAGTGCCTGGCTCACTTTGTCTGGCTACTGTCTGACATGTCAGCTTACACTACCTCAGCTCCCAGCTGTTCTTCTCTTTCATGATATGGATTGTTCTTTGCATTAGATTCAAACGTGGTTTTGCACTTCCAAAGGGCTAATCTGTTTCCACAGCAACTCATTAAATGGGGTAATTTGATGCAAGACCTGCCTAAAACTTCTATTTTTTTGCCCCCCTGGAAGTTTTTGCATGTGTGTATAAATACCCATGTGCACTTCCAAGCTCAGCACTGCCTTTCGAGAGTCACTTTGCAAAACCCTGACCATATTTCCAATTAATAGCAGAGTTCTGTCGGTTTTCTGGCTTTTTTAAACAATACATTTTCATTAGGAGATGAAAGAGGAAAACCTGTTTTCTGAACAATATTTAAACTAGAAGTTATAAGGGGAAAATAAAGAAATTTAGTGTCTTCCATGTCAATTTGAATATAGTCATATTTAACAGATAGTACCCAAAAGCTTTGAACAAGATAGTAAGTAGCTAAAAATACGGAATATAGAGAAGTGCTAACTTACATGACTAGTTCCCAACTTGGTTGCTGCCTGCTTATCTTTCATGTCAAATGGTTCTCCGGCAACATCATTTCCTTCAGGTCCCTTAAACAAAAATTTTGAAGTTAGAGAAGTAAGCAAAAATACACTTTCTCATAGGCATTAGTTGTTGAAATTCTTTTTTTATTCAACATTTTACATGGCTTGGGACCCAATAGTGCCAGACTAAGATCCTAAAAATTAGGAAACATTTTATGATCTTTTGTGCTCCTGGAAAGCAGAATCTAAATGTTATCTATCTATTTATACTCCTAGCCACTAGCACAGTGTCTGGAACAGAGCTAACACTTAATAGATGCTTGGGGTTTTTTGGTTGGTTGGTTTGTTTGTTTGTTAACGAAAAAGGGAACTAAATTTTAAAATGCATCTTTACAGTCGTAGGTGATATGATTATTCACAATTACTCATTTCCTCTCTCTCTGTAGGTGGGGATGCTTCCTGCCCCCACTGATTTTTGGCTTGGCCATGTGACTACCTTTGAAAAACTGAATGTGAAAAGCTTTTAGAGACATGGCAACTTTCTACTAGTGGCCTTGTGTTTCTGCTCTCTTGCATGAGCTTGTAGCCTGGGTTCTAAGTGAGAACACACGTGGAATAGGTCTATATTCACCTGTAGCCTAGAGGGGAGCTGTAGCCTACATCTCACAGGCCTCCTGTAAAGTGAGCAAGAAGTAAATGTTCATTATTGTAGGTCATGGACATTCTAGAATTGATTGTTCCTGAAAAAAAAAAAAAAAAAAAAGAAGCTGACTAATACATAGACCAAATACACTGTGCTATGCTATTATATATTATGTATAACATGATGTACATGTTATATACATGCATTATACATACAGATTATGTATACCTAATCTATATATTTTATATATATTCCTGATCATAACTTCACAATGTATTATTTTCTGTGTCATAGAAGAGAAAACTGAGGATGAGGAATTTTATCCAGAATCATACAATTCTTAGTAAAGAAGTGGCATCTGAGCACATGTCCCTCTGACTATCCAACCCCTATTTTCTCTTCATATGAAGCTCACAAAATACATTTAAAATAGAAATTCAGTCAAAGTCCCGTTTATACTTAGATTAAAAATTATTTTAGTATAGAACTAAAATGTACTTTCCTTTCACCTAAGTGAAAGCATTTTAATTCAACTTAACAAATATTTATTGAATATTTTCTATGTGTCAGGCAACACATCAGCTTTTGGGGGAAATGAGGTAGATCGGACACAGTTCTTGCCACCAAAAGGCTCGTCCTATAGGATAACCTCATAGTCTGAAAAGAACCGTAGATTCTAGTTGTTGATAAACATAAATGAAAAAACAGTGTGACTGAAGTGCCAGCAGTAGGGTCTCAAGATTTTTCCATTTATTAGCACTGTAAGGAGGTGACCTACGGATCAGTGAATGTTCTTTTCTATAGCCAAAGGCACAAATTAGACTCAGCCTCTCAGCAAGGGCAGTTTGGCTAAGCAGCTATTAAAGCCAACAACACTTAGACCTAGACGGATGGAGAATGTATTTTAAATAAACAAGATAAGTGCCATACTTAGGAAGGTTTCCTCATAGACAAAAGTTACTCAGCCAGACTTGTTTCTGGATCAATAAAATCGCTTTTTCCTATATTATTCACATTATTCCACACTACTAGCAACAGCTATTTATTGCACACTGGTATGCCTATCTGGTCTGAGCTAATTGTTGAGGATGTACCCTCAGGGACATATCTGTGGGAGAGGTATGCCAACCAAAATGAAAGGAGTTTAGTGCTTCAGGGGACTGGCTGAGTCAGATAGGACTAACATGAAATCTAGGCCATGCGCCTTATTTTATATGGGACTCTGGACAGATTACTCTCCTCTACTTAGTTTTTTCAGGTATAAAAGAAATATAATCTCTGCTCCACAAGATAGCCGTGAGGATTGGATAAGATTTATCATCTGCAAAGCAGGTAGCATAGTGCCTGGCACATACTCGGTGTTCAAAGATGAGCCATTACTGGAAGTGAAATGCTGACTGAAAGCCCTTAAAGGGCCAACATGAATGATAGCTACAGTAGGCGAGGGGATTAACCTTAGGATGTGTAAACATGTTCAGATGTGGCCTCTTCATTTGCTGGGACACGCCAAAGTTTTGTAGAGTAAAAGCAGTGTGGGGAGTCCATTGGTGCCCTATGAATGTTCATAATACGTTCTCTAGCCAACAATATCTCCTGCCACCAAGTCTCCAGTCCGTTGGCTGCTACTTCCTCATCAGCCAAGACCCACATTCTTGTTCTTATTCCACCTCTGTGAGATTGCTCTGAAAATCCATGGGTAACACAGGGCAGATGGGAAAGGTATTCTGGCTCCAATTAATTAAGCCAAAAGAAGACAGAGACCAAATGTGGAAAACCTCAGGCCAGAAGAGAAAAAAATGCCATTAAGTGATTAGCATCAAAAAAGAAAGTTTAAAATAAAAACCATCTTGCCTCCTAAATGCGTTCTAATTACTAAGATACAAAAACGAACACAGGAGTGACTTTTTGGAATCTGGTAATCATTGTTCAACGAAGCTGACTTTCCTTCCCTGGGTAGGTACTTACTCAGCCAGCAGGCATCTAAGTAGCCTTCTTTTCTCGCTCCTACTTATTGCTACAGAGCAGAGTGGCTCTGTGCAGAAGGGCTGGGCTGCCAGAGAATGATCTTGTTAGTGTAATTTGGAGGTCTGAGCAGAAATAGTGTCTTCCTTAATTAAAATAAAACTGAAACTCTCCAAAATTGGCACTGTCTTTGGGCAAAGTAAGGACGGGGACAGCAAGGCGTGGAACTGTTCTACTCCACTTTTAACATGGATCACTTATAAACCCAGACCCTCTTCATATATTCCCCACGGCCTCATTGTTAAAATGGGGATAGGGCTGAGAATTTTCTTTTAATAATAATAAAAAAAGAAAGGATATTAGAGTGCCTTTAGTAGCAAGAAATGGAACCTTTCTACTCAAAGTGACTTTAATTTAGGGGACTATATCAAGAAATGCAGAGGAACGCAGATCTCCAATACCATATGATCAGAGACGCAGTGATGCCATCAAGTTTCAATTTCTCTGTTCCACCATCCCAAGTTTGGTGTCAGAATCAAAAGATAACTGTGACAATTTCAGGAGTGATTTCCAGGCATGAGGATGTGCAGGGGAAGTAGAGGACTACCTTTTCAGGTGTTCCTTTTAAAGAGTAAAGGAGTCTTTCCCAGAAGCCGTCAGACTTCTCTTTGCATCTCATGGGGCAGCACTGCATCACCTGGCTACCCATGTGATGGGACTCTCTCTGATTTTTATGGACCAGAGGTGGTCCTGGAGCAGAGGGCAATGTGAAATAGGTTAGGTTATGGAACACAACAGGGTTTTGTTAGAAAGGCAGAAAGAAGGTAGAAAGTGAATATTGCCTAGACAGAGTTAAAATGTAAAATTTTTAAAAATCTAGGAAATAAAGCCAATAAATACAGAGTGTCAGAAGTCTGGAAAATGCGGCAGACATGGCATGTTAATGTTATAACTTGTTTTCTTGAGCCTGAGGTGTCTGTACCATCCGTGAGAAAAATCTTTTCTGTCTCTCCCTAAGAAGAGACACAGCTGGGCTTCACCTAACAAATATCATCTTCAAACATATGGCTTAGGTGACCTCTTCTAATCATTTAGACCAGGGATGTCCCTGATTGTTTTTTTTTTTCTTTTTTTTTTAATATGCCAATTCTAGTAAATATGTGTTAGTTATTTGAGCTATTGATTGAATAAGATTTTTGAACCCAACTCTGGACTCAGTGGGAAAATACGCATGTTAGATTAAATATGTCTTACAAAAGCTGCAAAGATTTAAATGAGGCACCATGTACCAGGTATTTGCCATTGCTCAATAAATTCTTGGTCTATATCCAAACCAAGAAAAGTGGAAAATTCACCGGTCCTCTTGGTTCCTATTTCCTGCCTGATGATCCACCTCTTACCAGATGATGGACATTGGGAAATGACCTCTTTTTCCAGGAAATCTCACTCATTAACCATAATGATGCAGACCAGTCCTTGCAGGTCTCCACAGTACATTAGTCAGCACAGCATAACTATTCATGTAACAAGATACAAATTAAAAGTAGGAAGGTTGTCTTTTTCTTTTAAAGATTTTATTGATTTTTATTTAAATTCAGTTAGCCAACACATAGTACATCATTAATTTCAGATATAGTGTTCATCAGTTGCATATAACACCCAGTGCTCATCATATCACTTGCCCTCCTTAATGCCCATCACCCAGATGCCCCAGCCCCTCATTCACCTTCTCTTCCACAACCCTTAGTTTGTTTCCCAGAGTCAAGAGTTATTCATGGTTTGTCTCCCTCTTTGATTTCTTCCCATTGATTTTTCCCTCCCTTCCCCTGTGATCCCCTGCACTATTTCTTATTTTACACAGATGAATGAAACCAAATGATAATTGAGATGTGGTCTATATATACAATGGAGTATTACTCAGCCATCAGAAAGGATGAATACCTACCATTTATGTCCATGTGGATGGAACTGGAGGGTATTATGCTCAGTGAAATAGGTCAGTGGGAGAAAGGCAGTTAAAGATTTTATTTATTTATTTATTTATTTATTTAAGAGAGAGAGAGAGATTGAGCATGCCTAATAAAGAGAGCATGAGCAGCAAGGGAGGGACAGAGGGAGAGGGAGAAGCAGACTCCCTACTGATCAGGGAGCCTGACACTGGGCTAGATCCCATGACCCTGAGGTCATGATCTGAGCCAAAGTAGACACTTAACTGACTGAGCCACCCAGGTGGACCAAAGTTAAGAACATTGTCTTTTTATTGCAGACACACCTGAGGAGGTTTCTTCTGCTTCAACATAATTTCTTCTTAGTCTTCTCATGTTTGCTGTATATATAATGTCCCCATGTACCCAGTGGTGGAAATGAAGCAAAGCATTTCTACTCCTCTACTCTGTCTTACTTCTCATGTTTTTGTTTTGGATTTTTTTTTTTTTAACTATTTAAAGTTAGTTCAATTACATAAAGTTAAGACCAAGATTATTAGGGGGAAAAAGAAAGAAAAAAAGAAAAAATCTGGTAGACTGTTTCTCAGAGTGATTTAACTATTCTCTATCCCCATGATCGGTGTGTGAGAGTTTCAGTTGCTCCACATCCTTGCCAACAATTGATATGATCAGTCTTATTAATTTTTGCCTTTCTCGTGGATCTGGCCTACCTATTGCAGTCTTAATTTACATTTCTCAAAATGACTTTTATATGCTTACTTGCCATCCATATATCTTCTTTGGTGAAGGATCTCTTGACATTTTCTTGTTATTTAATGGCAGGAGTTTATTATGTATTCTAGATACCAGTCTTTTGTTGGTATATGTTTCAAAAATATTTTCTATAAATATTGAATTGCACTTTCATTTTTGTGACAGTATCTTTTGAAAACCAAAATTTTATACTTTTGATGAAGTCTTATTCATTGATTTTTTCTATTATAATTTAAGCTTTTTGTTCCCATTTAAGAAACTTCTGCAAAACCAAAATCCCTTTTCCTTTCCTCACATAATTTTATCTCTTACATTTAAGTCTGTGATTTGTTTCTAGTTAGTTTTTATAAATGGAATAAGGTAAGGATTAAGGTATATTTTTCATCACCATTTGCTGAAAATATCTTTTCTCCCACTTAACCATATTGGCGTCTTTGTCAATGATCACCACAATATATATGTGGTATAATTTAATTCTGTTCCATTGGTCTATTTGCATATTTTTATACTACTAGCACACTGTCTTACTATGTAGCTTTATAGCAAATCTTAAAGTCAGCTAGTATGATTTTCCAACATATTTTTTTTTTTTCAAAATCATTTTGTGTATGGTAGGTCCTTTGCTTTTCTATGTAAAATTTAAAATCAATTTCTGTGAAAAGCTCTGCTGAGCTCATGGTTTCTTTTATCCTCTTTAATGTGCAGACACTAGTTATATGGATTAGAGTTACAACAATTGTTTCATTGTCTTTATCTATCAATTTTATCATGTGTCATTTCTGTTCCTGGTTCTATTGATTTTTTCCCCCTCACTGTGGATGTTGCTTCTTCTTTACATGCCTAATAATTTTTTTTTTAATTTAATAATTTTTCTGGAATGAGGATGTGAATTTTACCCTGTATATTTTTGCATTTCTATAAATCTTCTTGATCTTAGTCTGGAATGCAATTAAATTACTTGGAAACCTTTTGGTCCTTCTATGTCTTGCTCTTAAACATTTTTAGGCAGGACCAGAGCAATCTGTAATCTAGGGCTCTTTCCCCCCCTACTGAATGCCCTACCCATATACCACAAGGTTTTCCACTCTAGCTGATGAGAACACACTCCACTCCAAGCCTTGTGTGAATTGGGATTATTTTACCTGCTCTTTTGTGAGAGGAACTTTGCAGTCTTTGAATTTCCCACCATCCTGCTCACTTTCTAGCTTTCACCTCTCCATATACCTCTGTTCTCTCTGAAACTCTGCCCTATAAATTCTAGTTACTGTGGCCTTTCTGAATTCTCGGTTTTATCTCTAAATCAGGAATTCTAGGTTCTGTTTGGCTTCTCTTCCCTTGCATTGCAACCTGGAAACTCTCTTTAGCCATTAAGTGGGAAATAGTAATTTAGTTTGTATGTTTCCTTTCTCTAAAGGATCACTGTCCTGAACTACCTGTTGTCTGAAATCTGAAAATTATTCTTTCAAGTATTTTGAATGTTTTTGGTTATTTCAGCTGAGAAGGTATGGTCCTTGTTATTCCCTATGGCTAAGAAAGAAAGTTGGGTTTTTAGATTTCTTCATTCAGCACTTTCTCAGCTTCATTAAGATAGATATTAATTTACCCAATTTATGGAGTTTTTAGTTGGCTTCATTATTGTCAGAAACCTAATCATACCTGATTTGCAAGTTGAACAGGTTATCATGAGCTTTTAGATTGAGATTCACTGTTGAGAATTGATTGAAACTGGTTAGTGCAGATTAATAATGAGAATAGCACTGATAATATTAAGATCGGAATTAAATTAAATTGGTACTAATTAGAATTTCTATTTCATATTTTTTTTTAGTGAAGAAAAGAAGCCTTATGAATTTTACTAGCAATGTGTTTGTGAATATTTGTGTCAGAGAGGGCTAATGCAATGATGTTAAGTGAGATAGCAAAGCAAAAACTCATCATCCCAATTTTCCAGCACTAGAGTCTTAGAGTAATTATCTTTAGGAAAGAATAAGAAATACTATCCTAAATCCTGCCAGTCCTAAGAATTTATGAAGCTTCTTCAAGTTTAAAAGTAATAAGTGATCCTGTGGTTAATACTTTGGGTCAAATTATTGGTCATCATGATAGATTGTTTGTCAGAATAGCCCCAATTTGTTCACATATTCCTCTCTCCATGCCTTTGAGTACTGCTTTCTCACACAAACTCAGGCATTGACTGTGTGATTTAGCCAGTGGGCATTTGCAAATGTGATGTAAGTAGAAATTTGAAAAGTACTTGCACATTGGTTCTTGCTTTTTTCTTCCTCTTAAACCATGCAGCCACTCTGTTTGTAAATTTGGAATAACCTGTTAGGCAATGATAGACCACATTAAGGAGAAAAGAGGGACCCCATATGACTTGAAAGATGGCTCTAGTGAATCCTGGCTGAGGTCAACTGTGGAGGCCCAAATCAGCTGTGTTTCCCAAATTACATTCTACACGATTGTGTATTGAATATTTGGTTGTTCTTCACACTACTAACTTTTGGTGTGAATTTTTATGTAGCAAAGCTAACTGATATACTTTTTTAGCTGGTGTGACATCAAGTGAGATAGGAAAGATTCCCCTTCTCCCTGGGTTTAGCACAAATAGTACTGGAATTATGTCTTAGTTTGTTAGGGATGCTATAACAAAAAGAGCCTAGACTGGTGACTTAAACAATACTTATTTCTCATAGTTCTAGAGGCCAGGAAGTACAAGATTTGGTGTCTGATGAGGGCTCACATCCTGGTGCACAGACACTGTGTCCTGACATCGCAGAAGGGGCAAGGGAGCTCCCTGGGGTAACTTTTATAAGGGCAACAATCCCATTTATGATGCACCCTTGACCTAATCACCCACAGAAGGCTACCACCAAATACCACAATACTGTGGACTAGGTTTCAACACATGAATTTTTGGAGGAAGACATAAATATTCAGTCAATAGTAAATTCGTTGGGCACATCTAGTTGAGTAGATGGCCTACGTTTTGGTACCTTCTCTAAAATACAGGGAAATGGGGTTAGGCATTGTGTTTCAATGCATTGTAATTCAATGTTCTTTTGAATATGCTCTTCCCTTGATACCTAACTATTCCACATTGATGCCAGTAAAAAATCTAAATCTGGATTAGCTATTTCTCCACTGAAAACCTCTTTGTGGCTTCCAGTGCAAAATCTAGTAGGTCATTGATGTGAAAATTTGTTTCTTGTGCTCACAGCATCCGTTTTTACTTTTTGTCTTTTGAATAGTACCCTGAATTTTCCAATCATGAGATTTGGAAGGCAACAGCCTATGCTTGGCTCTGAGAATGAGTTTTGATTGGCTTAGGCTAATTAGCATGTCCACAAATCCCTACCACATTGACTGGCTCAAGGATGTACATGTGTGCCAAGTCAAGACCTAGCCAAGAGGACTCAATTCTATGACTTCAGCTGAGCTGTTAAAGAAGCAGACTTTCTCTTATTGTCCACTAGCCATAAGCCAGTAAGCATGGAACCATAAAGCAAGGACTCTAAAAACAGCCAGCCAACCTATAGAAACAGAGCTCAGAAAACAGTGAGGGAAACTAGATGTGGTCACATCATTTTTAACTGCCGAAGCACCATTATCATCTTAAACTGCCCTGACCATGGGCTATTCCCTCAGGTGAATCAGTTTTTCCCTCCCTTAATCCCTCCTTCTCTCTCTCTCCCTCTGATCCTTCCTTCCTTCTTTTTCTTTGGTTCCATTAGGTGTTTTGGAGCACAGCACCCTAAATAATTTATTTTCTCATGGTTTTTAACCCAGGTATTTTCCCATGTTTTAGTGACATTTGTTTATTCATTTCTTTCAATCTGCAGTAAGCAAAAGATATCATAAATAATCATTTGATGATATCTGCGCAATCAGAATAAGTGGTATGAAGGAAAAGTGTGAGATTCCAGTAAAATCTATAATGGCGGAGCCTAATCAAGTCTGCATGTCAGGGAAGGCATTCCCTGAGGAGGAACCACTTCTGTGGAGACCCAAAGTCCTGGGGACACTTCTACTCCTTGTCAGTTTTGTTGGAGTCCAGGCTTGCCTTGTGTCTCCCAGGCTTGGAAGTCAGGAGAAGTAGGAGTTTGGACAGTGTGGATACCGAGTGAGCAGGCAGGGACAGAGCATGTCATGGAACATTCTTAGAAATGGACATGATGCTCAGACATTTGGAAATTCTATTCTGAACAGCATGCTTTTCTCTCTGCTTACCACTTCTTTGAGATACTTTTTAAAAAAATCTATTCCCATTTTCTTTTTAGATATCAGCTCCTTTTTGGGGTTACAGAAATAAACATAGCAGACTTCAGTTTCAAGTAGAAGGCAGTATGCTCTCTCCCTTCTCTGGTAGCTTCTTTTTATCATTACAGTTTCTCCTTTGTTGGGAATGACACATAAAACTGATGGGAAAGCCCAGCTTTCAACAAGACATCTTAAAACACATTGATGGGCAGTCAGGTTCTACCATGAAGGAAGTATCTGTCAGTTACTTCCAGAAAATGGGGGGTTGTCTTTTGGCAGGGAACCGAGAACACGATGCCACAGACTGACTTCTCTAATAAAGGCTGCTGGATTTGAAATAGAAATTTCAGCAAACTGCGCTGCTTTTAGCAAGTAGCAGTTAGCATCTTCCAGGGTTGAATACAAATATGACTCCACTCAGTGAGAGCTTCTGAGTGCGTAGGATTTGGAGGGCTCCTGTGTAAGTTACATTCTAAATTTAAATGTTCTGGGAACACAGATTGGACTATTCTAGGGGATTTGCCTTAGAAATAACCAAATCGGAGCAGAGGTTTCTATTCTGCCAAATGGGGCCAAGAGCTTTCACATCAAATTCCATTTGGGTGGTGACTTTTTATTTCAGAATCATTTTGGCTTTCAAGATATATTTGTGATTTCTGCCCAGCCACTGAGTAAAATAATTCCAAAAGACAGGAAGATGCACTGGCTTCTCTGATTCGGATCAATATGGGAAATAACAATGCTGAACTTTCTGAGTTGTAGCAGTTTCTATCCAGTCCTATTTTGATTCTCTGTTAATGTGGACCCAGTTGGCTTCAATATTTATACCCATTCTTTCAAGATATGCAGATATGCTTAGTGACATGTAAAGTGATCCATAGGAACTGTTTATTTATATGGTGACATGTGTGCAAGAATTGGTGGTGGGAATGAAGTCTTTTTTGAACAAGAAAAGAGCAAAGAGAAAGGCTATTTCTGTGGGTCATTTATGTATAAGAAGAAACTTATTTTATGGAAAATGAGCAAACATAACCTTGGGTGCTTATTGAGATTGTATTAGACAAATAGAAAGAGAGTTATGTTTTGCTGTTATTTCTATTCCTGGATTGGATATTACTAATTGAGGTAAGCAAGGAATGCTTTTTCCTCACTATAATTCTTTGGGTAGACATTGCCTCTCATGATTGTGTAAATTTTGGGAGGGATTAGAAGAATGAGATGGTTCAAGGAATTTTCAAATTGTTATTGTTATTGTCCAAATATTTCTTGAAATACTTTCTCTTGTCCATGGGGAGAGTTCCTCCCTTATCTCTTAAGGCATGTTTTACGTCTTCCGTGGACTGATGTGGGTGGAGCTATCCAGTAGTATGAGGTTTGACCTACCAAGCTTTGGATAGAAAGCTAAGGCAACATGTAAAACAAAATTCAGAAGAGGCTGCCTTTGATTCTAGAAAATTAAAACTTTATTACGAAATTCTCATTGCCTCTTGGGGGAAATTATATTTGATGGCAGACCAAGACTGTTAGAATTGGTAAACCAAACAAATTTGAGGTCGTTGTTGCTAGCAGGATTTGTTGAGTGAAGTCAATGGTGTCTAGTGGCTGCCTGTTTATTAATAGTCAGGCTTATTAATTTGAACTAATTGTGGTAGGAGTTTAATACACCTTGGATGAATAAGTAAGTATATACATAGATGAATTAAAGAACAAATTATAAAAAATATAAATTTAATTAATGAAAAGTATATAGAAGATTTTGTTACAATTATTTTATTATAGAAGTATGAAATGTGTTAATAGAATTTTCTGTCAGCCAAAGGCTTTTTATATCTACTTTCATAAATAAATTAAAAAATATGTTTACTATACATTTCGCACTTAGAGTTTGGTATTTTATGCAGTACTATTAAAGTCCTTGAAAGAAATTGTCCCTTCAGCAAGCCAAAATCTTATACACAATTTACTTAGTTCATAAACATTTTTATTTCCATAAATAGTACAAAATATTACTTGTTGAAATGATCATAAATCACATGAATGATTTTTTATTTTTTGAAAATATCTTCTTATTCAAAAGGATTGTGAAATAGGTTGGATAAGAATGATTATTCTTTTTTAGACACTTTAAAAGACATGCAAATGTCTTTGCATTCCCAAAGACCCCTGACCCATCATACTTAAGCCAAAGCTGGTATCTAGAACCTCTGAGTCCAAGCATAATGAGCACCCACTGTTATTTCCGTCCTAATATAATCACCTTTGTTTTTTTGATAACAACACTTTTCTTTTTGGGAGGAATCACTCCTTCCCAGTTCCCTCCATGTGATTCCATAATGGTTCCAAACACTTCTCACCCTGTTCAAAAGTGCAAATAGGCCATTTGTAGCATTTCACCAGCACAGTGTCATGGCCAAGGGGTGGTACTCATAGAGCCCTTCTCTAGAATGTTCTAATGTTGGGTACTGGTCATTATGGGGCTGTGTCTTTTCCACTCTAGTAGTAAAGGTAGGAAATTAGGAACCTGCATGGTCATGGTCATTACTAGTGTGCAAGAGGATAGGATACAAGAAGATTTTGGTGAAAGAGAATTCTTGATTTTATTTCCTGTTCTCTTTCCTGCCTTTGTGAGACAATGTTATGTTCTTCCTCCAATTTGTGAACACCCCTAGTTTTCTCCTATTAAATTTCCTTTCTTTCCAAGTGGTATCACAATCTAACTGTCTCATTTCTGAATTCAGTCCATCACTATCTATCTCTGTGGGTGTGGACAAGTGCCTTGAGCTCTCTGAGCCTCGTTTCTTATCTGTCAAGAAACAGATAACCTTAGTCCTTGCTTCATAGATTTCTCTGAGAATTAATGTATCAGAAATACTTAGCTAAATGCCTAGGATACAGAAAGTTCTCAATAAATGTTATTTTTCATTGCTTCTCTCAGTATTGTTTAAACTAGCCTCTGTTGGATTTTTACCACTTTTGACCAAAGGGTCCTTTAGTTTAGTCAAATAATTTCTATTTTTGTTGCCTTCCATGTAAATGCTAGGTTTGTAAGATATCAATTAATGACATATTCTAGAGAGAGCTAAACCATAAGAGACTCAACTATAGGAAATAAACTGAAGGTTGCTGGAAGGGAGGTAGGTGGGAGGTAACTGGGTGATGGACATTAAGGAAGGCATGTGATATAATGAGCACTGGGTGTTATATGCAACCAATGAATCACTAAATTCTACTCTTGAAACTAATAGTACACTAAATGTTAACTAAACTGAATGTAAATTAAAAATTAGTAAAATAAATAAAATAGAAAAAAATATTGTGTAATTTAACTTCTAGTATTTTCCAAATGGAATTTCATCCAAGGTCATGGATAGTCATTTCTTCCATGGTCAATATCACATCCAGTCATGGCATTAAAAAAAAAAAAAAAAGACAAAGTCTTTTAATTACAAATCTTTGCTCTCACTGGGGCATTAGAATTTAAGAAAAAGCAGGTAGAGGAGTCAAGATGGCAGAGAAGTAGCAGGCTGAGATGACATCAGGTAGCAGGAGATCAGCTAGACAGCTAATCTAACCATTGTGAACACCTACAAATCCAACGGGAAATCGAAAAGAAGAGCAACAATTCTAGAAACAGAAAATCGACCACTTTCTGAAAGGTGGGACCTGCAGAGAAGTGAATCCAAAGTGACGGGAAGATAGACCACAGGGGGAGGGGCCGGCTCCCGGCAAGCGTCGGAGCAACGGAGCACAAAATCGGGACTTTTAAAAGTCGGCTCCATGGAGGGACATCGCTCCAGAGGCTAAACCGGGGGAAACCCAGGCAGGGTCAATGTAACCCCAGGACCCGCGGGGTCACAGAAGGACCGGGGACGTCTGAGTGCCGCAGAGCTTACAGGTATTAGAGCGGGGAAGCCGGCTACAGCGACAAAGCTGAGGAGTGAGCTCTCAGCCCAGGGTAACCTTGTGTCGGTCCCAGGCTGGGTGAGCTTGGAGCGCGGCTGGAGGCCACGGAGCGGGAGCGGCCAGGCGCATTTCTCCAAGTGCCAGCAATTGACCGCTTTCCTACCGGCGTGACCTCAGGCCAGGGAGGCGGGGCGGTTGGGCGCTTTTCTCTGAGGGCACACTGAGGAGCGGAACCCCAAGATCTCGGCTCCTCCGGGCCGAGAAATTGGGAGGCCACCGTCTTCATTCCCGTCCTCCAGAACTCTACGGAAAGCGCTCAGGGAACAAAAGCTCCCAAAAGCAAACCTGAGCGGTTTACTTAGCCTGGCCCCTGGCAAGGGCGGTGCAATTCCACCTGTGGCAAAGACACTTGAGAATCACCACAACAGGCCCCTCCCCCAGAAGATCAACAAGAAACCCAGCCAAGACCAACTTCACTCACCAAGAACAGCAGAATTCTATAGGAGGAGAAAGCAAAGCTTATCTGGACAAAATGGCAAGGCGAAAAAACTCACCACAATAAAAAAGAACAAGAGGCAGTACTGAAGGCTGGAGACCTAATCAATATGGACATTGGTAACATGACAGATCTAGAGTTCAGAATGACGATTCTCAAGGTTCTAGCTGGGCTCGAAAAAGGCATAGAAGATATTAGAGAAACCCTCTCTGGAGAGATAAAAGCCCTTTCTGGAGAAATAAAAGAACTAAAATCTAACCAAGTTGAAATCAAAAAAGGTATTAATGAGGTGCAATAAAAAATGGAAGCTCTCACTGCTAGGATAAATGAGGCAGAAGAAAGAATTAGTGACATAGAAGACCAAATGACAGAGAATAAAGAAGCTGAGCAAAAGAGAGACAAACAAATACTGGACCACGAGGAGAGAATTCGAGAGATAAGCGACACCATAAGATGACACAACATTAGAATAATTGGGATTCCAGAAGAAGAAGAAAGAGAGAGGGGAGTGGAAGGTATATTGGAGACAATTATTGGAGAGAATTTCCCTAATATGGCAAAGGGAACAAACATCAAAATCCAGGAGATGCTAAGAAAGCCCCTCAAAATCAATAAAAATAGGTCCACACCTCGTCACCTGATAGTAAAATTTACAAGTCTTAGCGACAAAGAGAAAATCCTGAAAGCAGCCCGGGAAAAGAAGTCTGTAACATACAAGGGTAAAAACATTAGATTGGCAGCGGACCTAACCACAGAGACCTGGCAGGCCAGAAAGAACTGGCATGATATATTCAGAGCACTAAATGAGAAAAACATGCAGCCAAGAATACTATATCTGGCTAGGATATCATTGAAAATAGAAGGAGAGATAACGAGCTTCCAGGACAAACAAAAGCTGAAAGAATTTGCAAACACCAAACCAGCCCTACAGGAAATATTGAAAGGGGTCCTCTAAACAAAGAGAGACCCTAAAAGTAGTAGATCAGAAAGAAACAGAGACAATATACAGTAACAGTCACCTTACAGGCAATACAATGGCACTAAATTCATATCTCTCAATAGTTACCCTGAATGTTAATGGGCTAAATGCCCCAATCAAAAGACACAGGGTATCAGAATGCATAAAAAAACAAAACCCATCAATATGCTGCCTACAAGAAACTCATTTTAGACCCGAAGACACCTCCAGATTTAAAGTGAGGGGGTGGAAATCAATGTACCATGCTAATGGACATCAGAAGAAAGCTGGGGTGGCAATCCTTATATCAGATCAATTAGATTTTAAGCCAAAGACTATAATAAGAGATGAGGAAGGACACTATATCATACTCAAAGGGTCTGTCCAACAAGAAGACTTAACAATCTTAAATATCTATGCCCCTAACATGGGAGCAGCCAACTATATAAACCAATTAATAACAAAATCAAAGAAATACATCAACAGCAATACAATAATAGCAGGGGACTTTAACACTCCCCTCACTGAAATGGACAGACCATCTAAGCAAAAGGTCAACAAGGAAATAAAGGCCTTAAATGACACACTGGACCAGATGGACATCACAGATATATTCAGAACATTCCATCCCAAAGCAACAGAATATACATTCTTCTCTAGTGCACATGGAACATTCTCCAGAATAGATCACATCCTGGGTCATAAATCAGGTCTCAACTGGTATCAAAAGATTGGGATCATTCCCTGCATGCTTGCAGACCACAATGCTCTGATGCTAGAACTCAATCACAAGAGGAAATTTGGAAAGAATGCAAATACATGGAGACTAAACAGCATCCTTCTAAAAAATGAATGCATTAACCAGGAAATTAAAGAAGAATTGAAAAAATTCATGGAAACAAATGATAATGAAAACACAACAGTTCAAAATCTGTGGGACACAACAAAGGCAGTCCTGAGAGGAAAATATATAGCGGTGCAAGCCTTTCTCAAGAAACAAGAAAGGTCTCAAATACACAACCTAACCCTACACCTAAAGGAGCTGGAGAGAGAACAACAAAGAAAGCCTAAACCCAGCAGGAGAAGAGAAATCATAAAGATCAGAGCAGAAATCAATGAAATAGAAACTAAAAAAACATTAGAACAAATCAACAAAACTAGGAGCTGGTTCTTTGAAAGAATTAATAAGATTGACAAACCCCTGGCCAGACTTATCAAAAAGAAAAGAGAAAGGATGCACATAAATAAAATCATGAATGAAAGAGGAGAGATCACAACCAACACCAAAGAAATACAAACAATTATAAGAACATACTATGAGCAACTCTACGCCAACAAATTTGACAACCTGGAAGAAATGGATACATTTCTAGAGACATATAAACTACCACAACTGAACCAGGAAGAAATAGAAAACCTGAACAGACCCATAACCAGTAAGGAGATTGAAACAGTCATCAAAAATCTCCAAACAAACAAAAGTCCAGGACCAGACGGCTTCCTAGGGGAATTCTACCAAACATTTAAAGAAGAGTTAATTCCTATTCTCCTGAAACTGTTCCAAAGAATAGAAATGGAAGGAAAACTTCCAAACTCATTCTATGAGGCCAGCATCACCTTGATCCCAAAACCAGACAAAGATCCCACCAAAAAAGAGAATTACAGACCAATATCCTTGATGAACACAGATGCGAAAATTCTCACCAAAATACTGGCCAATAGGATCCAACAGTACATTAAAAGGATTATTCACCACGAACAAGTGGGATTTATTCCAGGGCTGCAAGGTTGGTTCAACATCCACAAATCCATCAATGTGATACAATACATTAATAAAAGAAAGAATAAGAACCATATGATACTCTCAATAGATGCTGAAAAAGCATTTGACAAAGTGTAGCATCCCTTCCTGATTAAAACTCTTCAAAGTGTAGGGATAGACGACACATACCTCAATATTATCAAAGCCATCTATGAAAAACCCACTGCAAATATCATTCTCAATGGAGAAAAACTGAAAGCTTTTCCGCTAAGGTCAGGAACATGGCAAGGATGTCCGTTATCACCACTGCTGTTCAACATTGTACTAGAAGTCCTAGCCTCAGCAATCAGACAACAAAAAGAAATTAAAGGCATCCAAATCGGCAAAGAAGTCAAACTATCACTCTTTGCAGATGATATGATATTGTATGTGGAAAACCCAAAAGGCTCCACTCCAAAACTGCTAGAACTTGTACAGGAATTCAGTAAAGTGTCAGGATATAAAGTCAATGCACAGAAATCAGTCGCATTTCTTTACACTAACAACAAGACAGAAGAAAGAGAAATTGAGGAGTCAGTCCCATTTACAATCACACCCCAAACCATAAGATACCTAGGAATAAATCTAACCAAAGAGACAAAGAATCTGTACTCAGAAAACTATAAAGTACTCATGAAAGAAATTGAGGAAGACACAAAGAAATGGAAAAATATTCCATGCTCATGGATTGGAAGAACAAATATTGTGAAAATGTCTATTCTACCTAAAGCATTCTACACATTTAATGCAATTCCTATCAAAATTCCATCCACTTTTTTTAAAGAAATAGAACAAATAATCCTAAAATTTATATGGAACCAGAAAAGACCTCGAATAGCCAAAGGAATATTGAAAAAGAAAGCCAAAGTGGGTGGCATCACAATTCCGGACTTCAAGCTCTATTATAAAGCTGTCATCATCAAGACAGTATGGTACTGGCACAAAAACAGACATATAGACCAATGGAACAGAATAGAGAGCCCAGAAATAGACCCTCAACTCTATGGTCAACTAATCTTCGACAAAGCAGGAAAGAATGTCCAATGGAAAAAAGACAGCCTCTTCAACAAATGGTGCTGGGAAAATTGGACAGCCACATGCAGAAAAATGAAATTGGACTATTTCCTTACACCACACATGAAAATAGACTCAAAATGGATGAAGGACCTCAATGTGAGAAAGGAATCCATCAAAATCCTTGAGGAGAATGCAGGCAGCAACCTCTTTGACCTTAACCGCAGCAACTTCTTCCTAGGAACATCGCCAAAGGCAACAGAAGCAAGAGCAAAAATGAACTATTGGGATTTCATCAAGATCAAAAGCTTTTGCACAGCAAAGGAAACAGTGAACAAAACCAAAAGACAACTGACAGAATGGGAGAAGATATTTGCAAACGACATATCAGATAAAGGGCTCGTATCCAAAATCTATAAAGAGCTTATCAAACTCAATACCCAAAGAACAAATAATCCAATCAAGAAATGGGCAGAGGACATGAACAGACATTTCTGCAAAGAAGACATCCAGATGGCCAATAGACACATGAAAAAGTGCTCCACATCACTCGGCATCAGGGAAATACAAATCAAAACCACAATGAGATACCACCTCACACCAGTCAGAATGGCTAAAATTAACAAGTCAAGAAATGACAGATGCTGGCGAGGATGCGGAGAGAGGGGAACCCTCCTACACTGCTGGTGGGAATGCAAGCTGGTGCAACCACTCTGGAAAATAGTGTGGAGGTTCCTCAAAAAACTGAAAATAGAGCTACCCTATGACCCAGCAAATGCACTACTGGGTATATATCCTAAAGATACAAACGTGGTGCTCTGAAGGGGCACGTGCACCCGAATGTTTATAGCAGCAATGTCCACAATAGCCAAACTGTGGAAAGAGCCTAGATGTCCATCAACAGATGAATGGATAAAGAAGAGGTGGTATATATACACAATGGAATACTATGCCGCCATCAAAAGAAATGAAATCTTGCCATTTTCGGCGACGTGGATGGAACTAGAGGGTATTATGCTTAGCGAAATAAGTCAATCGGAGAAAGACAACTATCATATGATCTCTTTGATATGAGGAAGTGGAGATGCAATGTGGGGGGGGTTGGGGGGAGGTAGGAAATGAAAAAATGAAAAGATGGGATTGGGAGGGAGACAAACCATAAAAGACTCAATCTCAAAAAACAGACTGAGGGTTGCTGGGGGAGGGGGGGATGGGAGAGTGTGGTGGGGATATGGACATTGGGGAGGGTATGTGCTATGATGAGTGCTGTGAAATGTGTAAACCTAGCGATTCACAGACCTGTACCCCTGGGGATAAAAATACATTATATGTTTATTAAAATAAAAAAATTAAAAATTAAAAAAAAATTAAGAAAAAGCAGGCAGGAGACATAATTTACCTAGTAGGCAGAATAGGCACTTAGCATCCAGCCTTTCCCTTTCACAAGGGACTTTCACAAAGTTTCTCGCTGATACACTGCCATGGAATTGTATCACACTCAATAGATGCTGTCTTCACTCTGGACGAACTGTAAAAATGTCAGTGCAGACATTGTGTTTTTGTGAGTTTTCCCTTTAGGTCCATAGGCACATGACATGTATATCACCAAAAGAGGAGGGAACAGAAGTGATGGGAGCATAAAACATAAGCAGAGCTGTAAAGAGAATAAGGCTCCTCTTTGACACATATTGTCCAACATTTCCAAAGTCTTGGGGATATTTTTGGTATAGTTAACTGGTAAAAGATTTTTTTTTAAAGTCTGTGGCTCTTTTTTTTTTTTCTTTATCAGTGAAAATGCACATCTGGGCTGACAGTACTCTGCACACCTATAGCTTTAATTACACATCTGTTACATCTCCATCAGTTGGCTGGTACCTTTTCTATTTTTATGCTGGATTGAAAAAAAATCTTTAAAAATAATGTTAAAAGGCATACCTGGGTGGCTCAGCCAGTTAAGTGTCTGACCTACAGCTCAGGTCATGATCTCAGGGTGCTGGGATCAAGTCCAGCATTGGGCTCCCTGCTCAGTGGGAAGCCTGCTTCTCCCTCTGCCTGCCACTCCCCCAGCTTGTGTCCTCTCTATCTCAAATAAATAAGTAAAAATCTTGAAAAAATAATATCAAAAGAGGGCATTTAAGTCCTATTCTGATTCCTGGAGTTAATGATTTTATAGACTGAAATTTGTCAGGGAAAAAATGCTTTCCTTCTCAATATCAACTTCACTCTCTTGCTCCTTTATCTTAACTGTTAACTTGGGACATAGATAAAAAAGGGGTCAAAGAAACAAGTTGTCAGGGAAGAATTACGATGAAGGTGAGCTAAGTTTTGGGATGGATATTCAAATCAATCTTTCTTTCTTTCTTTCTTTCTTTTTTAAGTTTTATTTATTTATTTGACAGAGAGAGAGATCACAAGCAGGCAGAGAGGCAGGCAGAGAGGGCTAGCAGGCACCCTGCTCAGCAGAGGGCCCAATGTGTAGCTTGATCTGAGGACCCTGAGATCATGACTTGAGCTGAAGGCTTAACCCTCTGAGCCACCCAGGCACCCCTTAAATTTTTCTCTTAAGAGTTAATGTGCAATAACATATTGACAGCCAGAATAAAACAAGTTAACACTACAGAAAAGACAGGGCTAAATTAACCCAATGTGTTTATAATGGACTATTGCCTCTCCTTGAGGAGAGAGGGACAGGTAGATATAAGAGGGTGTGTGTGTGTGTGTGTGTGTGTGTGTCTGTGAAATCATGTGTACTGGGAAAGGAAACAAGACCATACCATTTGTTTTTAAGTAGTTTTATTTTTTCTTAAAAATTAAACTTTTTTCTGAATCTACTAACTTGCATGATCTGTTATGAAGCTCTGTAATTCTATCTACTTAGGAAAGTTAATTTACTAAATTATATATGGAAAAGGTGATTGTTTGCCTCTAAGAATCATCCGTGTATCTGAAATTGCAGCTTATTGTGTTTGAAACAAGTCTGAGTTTCCTGGTGAAATTCCAAATTGTCATTATTATTTTCCCTTTCTTCGATTGGGAGATAGAGAACAAAATATTTTATGGGATATGTCCTCTTATTAATGCAAAGTATATTTCTGTTCAGGCTCTAGTAAGGAACTGGAGGTTTTACCATAGCTACTTACTATCTTATTCACTGTGATTCTCAGTTCCCTTATCTATAATATTGAGTAATCATATCAGTCAATCATAGAATTTTTTAATAAAGACTAAGTAAGATGATACCCATAAGCGATTTGCCCTCATTCTGGCACAGAGTAAGTGCTCAATATAGGAAGGTTCTTAAAAAGGTTGAGTACATAATTTTTGGAATTTTGGAAAAAGTTTCTCTCTTCTTGCCTTAACATGACCTTGTTTGAAATGGCTTTCCATCTGGAAACAAGAGGCATTGGCCCAAGATGTCAGACTCTGCACCACGTGTCTGGAGCGTCTAGGGAACTAGATCTGTCCAGTTTCCTTCCCTTTTCCTGGGCTGCTCTCTGAGGAGGGATACTAAATGGTCATCTTCCTTTGATTCTTGCTTCTGTTTAACTACGTTACGAGTGGCCAGGGTGAGCTGGAGCCTGCTTCCTTCTCTGAGCACCCAATAACCAGCGTGGTTCCAGGCATACTTAACAGAGTAAAGCCTTTAAAAGGTCCAGTGGCTTACAACTCATCAAGTGTGTCTTTTTAACAGATGGTTTTTACATTTCCATTTTGGGAACTGTGTATCAGCCATTGTCATCACGACTTTAGTCCTTTTCACTGTATTTCTATTCTTTGGGCTTCATATGGAGGCTGTCCCCCAGGTTTATGCTTGGAGTTGCAAAGGTTTGGCAAAAGACTATACCCAACTTTCAACTGTGGAGTCCTAGTTAGAATTTAGAACTTGGTTTGCAGTAGAAACAATG